>NC_050444.1:128193540-128508040 GCF_903995425.1 Onychomys torridus | reverse complement strand
CCCAATAGCCCATTCAATTTTGAATCCATCAAAGGGGTTAATATATTGATTAGATCAGAATCCAAACTCTTCCTAAAACCCCCATGTTTGATAATGCACTGAGGACTAAGTATTTAACACATGAGGCTTTGGAACATTTAAACACAAATTGCAACACAACCTTGTCCACCATCAGCCCATACCATAGACTCTCATCATGCCCTGCCAAACCACCCCTAGTTACCCTGAGCCTAACTTCCAGCCTCTTCTCTACATCAAAGATGGTTAGTGTCCTGTTAGTGTCTTGACCAAGAATTTTGGACTTATTTCCCCAGAGAAAGTGCTTACCTTCCTTGCACCACCTCACCCTTCAGAGCACATCCCAAAATAGGCTGTCGACTGGCCACCTACTGGCTCCTTCCAGGAACCTCGGTGGGCTCAATGGTGTGTTCTGACTCCAAGCCATTTCAAGGAATGTCGAAACAGAGTTCTTCCTTCTTGCCAGTGTTCAGAATGGCTAGAACCACACCCTCTCTGGTGTGGGTGTCTGCCTAAGAAGAAAGAAGAGGCTAGTTTGGGGGAGAGTCAGTCACTATGAACCTGAGGCAGATTGCAATCCACCCCTTGGAAGAAGTCACAAACAGAGGGAAGAGTAAGGAGACACTAATTACCTTTCAGTGCTTTCATGGTGTTCTGCTCTTCCTGAGGACCTTGGACAGTCTTTGCCTCCTTTGCTTCTCACATCAGTCATGAGAAACAGATGGAGAGGGAAACTAGCAAAGAGCGTGAGACTCTCCCACAGACCCACAGTTTAAAAAAGTCTGATGCTGTAGGTCTACAGGCAGCTCTGCTCTGCCTCAGTTCTTGTCCTCTTGGTCTCCACAGTTCCTATACCGAGGGGCAGTTACTCAAAGGATGGAAGGTGGGGACTGTAAGAGCCTTGGGAAGTACTAACATCTTTGCATACTCTTTCCAGTCATCTGTTCGTGCAAGCAGAGGGACCGTTGGTGGTTATTTCCTGGCTGGGAGATCCATGACCTGGTGGCCAGTGAGTTGACCTTCCTCTCTCCTCTCCCAGCATATGTTACCAGCTTTGGCCATCCATGACCTCCTCCCACCTTTTCTTGCCAGAACTACATCAATATCCTCTTACATTTTGCCCAACTCTGGATTCCTATCTTGCCCCAATCACCCAGAAGCCTGAGACATCTCCCCCAGGTGCTTCCTGTGCATGTCACAGATGGCTCGCTGGGGGTTCTTTTGCTCTATCCAGACAGAAACTGGAGGCAGGAAAGGAACATAGTATTGATAGCACTCAATTAATTCTATAAGTTTGTAAGCTGGGATTCCAAACAGAAGCTTACAGCTCTATACTATAGAACTGGAATCTAATGGCCCCAGCTTTTAGAACCAGAGAGTTATTGTTCTTGGTGCTCATGGCAGGAGTTGCTGCTTGGAGCTTGGAGCTCAAACACCATGGGACTAAATAAAGTTAGCTTTAGATGCTGAGGCCTTCAACTCTTTAACCCTTGGTGTCTCTCTCAAACTTTTCCAGTGATCTAGATTTACAGTCCTGTACACTCGGCTACCATTCAGCTCTTCACAATAAGCTTCTTGCAGTCTCTGACCTCAATTTTTTCTGTAACTTTTCAGCCTAGTGTTGTGTGTCAGAGCTTTGAATAACAGGGTCCTTAGCTCTCAGAACATCTGTGGGATTCTTATCTACCTCCTCACTACTAAAGTTGCTATGCCCTGTGATCTAATATCTGCTCTTCATGCAACCAAACCACCATGTTCTACTTACAATAAAGACCCCTAGCAGGGAAAGAGATCATTTAGGCAAAATGTTCAACACTGAGATGCAGCAGGGAGTTTGGAGAAATACACAGAAGAGAAGCATCCCAAGCTAATTAATAAAAAAAAATATATGTGACAACCAACCAACTAATATGGCCAGAAAAGAATGGAAGCACGCTTACACCCAGAATATAATTTCACCAATCACAGCATGGTGTGTATATAGCTTCTAATTCCATTAATCACACTCCTTACAATTGCAAGCCTCACACTGCACCAGTCACAGACTTTTTTGTGCCCTTGGGGAGTTTCTTCCCTTCTGTGTTGCATGAGTAGCTATAGGACCCGAGTAGAGTAATTCATTATCCACTGAAGGTAATCTAGCCCAAAGTGTGAACTTCCCAATCCACTGCATGTTTCCTGAAGTGGTCATGACAGTAGTACAGGGCCCCCAAAACAGCCATTTGTGGCTTCCACAACATCATAGTTGCAGCATTTCTCTGAAGTTGGAATATAGTTTCCTCAATTGATTGTTGAATTATTTGAAGCAGCTGGGATGTCATAACAACAGTCTTTGCCATCCACTCAATAGGATCTGCTATCTTGACAGCTACCTGATCAAGGCATCTGGGTTTCAGGGAGGGATTTGTCAGCTGTCAATCAACAACACTTCTTAACAACACTTTCAGTGCTCAACCTGGCATCCAAACACCCAGGGAGAGTTCAATCCCCCTGCTCTGTCTCCAGGTGTGAGCCTTATGTTGGGCACTGGATCTACTGAAATATAACTGGAATTTCCTGCTATAGAGACACTCAGAGTTGAGTTGGCATACAAACTTATGAATAATATAATCAAACCTGGGGCAGAGGGAGGCACTGGGTTTCTCAGCTGGGTCTCGGGCAATAGGTGGAAAAGAAGTAGGAATTATTATCTTGAAAGAACGACACCTATGCTTAATAGTGTAGTGAAGAATAGTGAACTGAGAATCAGGGGCAAGCTCCCACCCATCTCCAAAGTTGATCCCCAGGTCTGATCTCCTACCAGACCATACCCTACATTTCTACTAAACCTTGAAAATTAACTTCCTCTTCCCAAAGTGGGATGAAGGAAGGTCAGGCCTACCTAGAAACCCAGTCACATCAAACTCACACAATTCTCACATGCTCATTCATGTAATCATACACTCTCACCTTCTCACAGTCACACATCCACACACTAAGACAGTCATATAGGTACATTCATACAGGCCAACATTCACATATACTCACACGTGTGTACATGTACTCTACCACTCACGTTCATAAATTCATTAACATAAGACTCCCACATACTCTTGCCTTCTTAATCCCCTGTTCCCTCACTCACTCTTCACTCACTCTCACATTCCATCACACTCATAACGTCAGACATTTTTGACCTTCCGTTTTAGTGATGCTCACTATCCCTGCCCACCACGGCTCACATTCTGCTCTCTAAAAAGAAGAGAAACCCCTGAAAGCCTTTGGTAGTCTCTGAAAGATTTTGTTTATCTGGAGCAGGAAGATCTAAGGACAGGGAACCTATGTCTATCAACATGAAAAATGCCCTGAGGAACCTAGAAGTTCACCGGGATAATGAGAAATGACTGGTGCTTCCAGCTACTCCCTTGTGAGGAGAAAGAAAAACCTCATGGGAATGGTTCTGTTTAGCCAGTGCCTCAAAAATCACAGCTGCTAGCTGCCTCCTCACTGTAAGTGGTCCTAAGCCAAGATTGCTCCAAACTAACCTCACTTGTGCCTTTCAGATTGGAGCCTCTCTGATGTCCAGCAATGTGGGCAGTAGCTTGTTCATTGGCCTGGCTGGGACAGGGGCTGCTGGAGGCCTTGCTGTCGGTGGCTTCGAGTGGAATGTAAGGAAGCTGACCTGAATGCTCCAGGGTGTTGAGGGTCAGGACCATCTCCTATGCATGGTCTTAGGGATGAAAGATATTTTAGAGGTAGCTGGGAGGCTGTGTGGTAAACAGAGGACCTATTATATAGATGATAACATCAACGTCTTATAAAGGAAAGAAGACTCATCTGAAATTATCCAGAAAAGCTGGGATGAGGACTCAGGTCCCTGGTTTACCCCCTCATGGCTCTCCCATACAATGTGCTACCTCTGGGTGAGAAGCTGCCAAACTGTCTACAATTAAAATAACTTTTCTATGTTCTCCCAGGCAACCTGGCTGCTTGTGGCCCTGGGCTGGATCTTTGTCCCTGTGTACATCGCAGCTGGTGTGGTCACCATGCCGGAGTACCTGAAGAAACGATTCGGAGGACAGAGGATCCAGGTGTACATGTCAGTCCTGTCTCTCATCCTCTACATCTTCACCAAGATATCAGTGGGTATAACTCCAAGGTGCCTTCCTTACCACGGACTTTATGCTGAGCTCGCTGATGGCAGGGAGGGATGGAAAGAAGGAGAGGGAAATTGAGGAATGAAAGAAGGGGATGAAATGAAAGAGTGTATGGATGGAATGAAGGATGAAAGGAAGGAAAGATGAATCCACCTGACTTCAGAGAATACCTCCAGCCAGAAATGGGATGATCAGAAATGAATGATAACTGTTTTAAGTGAATAGTGATCTTACACACAAGAAACTACCAAACTAGGGTCTACTCTTTCGTGTTTCCATTAACTGATACTTCATTTGGCAACTCTTCATTAATTACCTAGAATGTTAGAGTCAGAAAAATCATTACTATTGCTTTATTGAACTAAACTCAGAAAACAAACCTAGACAAGTCAAGTGAATTATCCAAGCTATACAGAGGACTAGGTCTGGAATCAGAACTGGATCTTGACTTCCATACCCTAAGAGGGTTATGTCCCTCCACTATCATATTGTGGACTCTGTAATTAGTTTATGAACTATCATGTGATGAGATGAGCAAATGGACTGAAGAGAACAGAATCAGTCAGGTGCCAGATCTAGCAATGAAATTATTTTCAGGACCAACACTGTTAGTTAAGGCAAAGTCTTTAGCTCAAGTCCCATAATAACCCAAGCATAAGGATTACCCAGAACCCATTGCTGCCTGCCCAGACAGTCCTGCAGGTTATCTCATGGAGCACCCAGCAACCTGAACAGTTCCTACTCTCTCCTCCCAAATGTTCTCTTCTCCACCTCCAGCTTCTAGCTTTACTTCCTCCATCATCCACTTTTATTTCTCACCCTGACCTTCATAATATACAGAGAAATCTTTCAAGGCTAGCTGATTATTTATTTTTTTTCATTCAAAACATTATACAGTATCGTTTCACTCTATATTCTACCATGCCTCCATGTCCACAAGGTCAACCCCACATTCCATAGTGTGACACTTTAATGCCAAGACCAAACTCACCAGCATGGCTCTCCAGCCTTGTCTCCATTGTTTGATGAAGGCTAAAGACACCTGATAAGGTAGGTGATACATCCACAACAATCATTCTGGAAGCATTGGGTGGCATGAACTTGTGGATCCTTGCTTTCTACAGACAGATATCTTCTCTGGAGCCATCTTTATTCAGATGGCCTTAGGCTGGAACCTCTATCTCTCCACGGTGATCTTGCTGGTGGTGACAGCTGTCTACACTATCGCAGGTAGGAAGGGGAAAGGCCATATGGATATTCAGAGACCATGAGATGAGGGGAGAAGCTTTCACTGGCAAACATATTGAAAGATAGAAAGAGAAAGATAGACAGAGACAGGCAGAAGACTGATGATCCAGAGAAAGACGGTGAGACAGGGAAAGACAGAGACAAACTAATGAAGGCAGAGATAAACTATAAGAGAGCACACAGAGGAAGATGAAAAGTCAGTAGGAGAGAAACAGGGGTGGGAATGGCAGAGATGGAAAATCCACCAGGCAAAGGCAGGGAATGAGAGAGACATGGGTTCTGCTGAGGACTAGGACTGTCTGTGCAAGGACGAGGTGGGGATCAATGAACTGCTGTCTGGGTCGTAATCACTGTGGCAATACCATGAATCCAGTGTGCTCTGTTCCCTTCGATTCATAGAATTGGGTGTCCTGGGAAAACAGCCCAGGACAGAACAACTTATGGCTAAGTTGGTCTTGAATGATGGGGGCATCTAGGTGGGCTTTTGGAGGGAAAGCAGACAACCTGGGGATAGTAATGGCAAGAACAACAGGCTGTTGTTGATGTGGTGACCAGATCTTGCCAAGATAGAAAGAATTACATCAAAACACACTGGTCTGTAACCAGCCAACATAGTCCCTGGGTGGGATAAAGAGAGAAGAAATGGAGAAAGGCCCGTCACCAGGGTTCCCTGCTAAAAGGGCTCTGTGTCTTCCTCAGTGTAGCCAAACACAGGGCAGACACTCAGAGGGAAACTTCCCATTATGCTGACTGATGTATCCTCTCCTTGGATACCTAGGAGGGCTCACCGCTGTGATCTACACAGATGCTCTACAGACTGTGATCATGGTAGGGGGAGCACTGGTCCTCATGTTTCTGGGTAAGAAAAAGTTATAAATACACCCTATCCTTGACCCCTAAAACTTTCTATAGCATTAGACCATATCCCTTTTCTAGGCCAGGGCTCCCTAAAGTCAGGATTCTCTCTATTCCAAACCAGGAATCTTGAACCCAAGACCCAGCATTCTCACCCATTCTCAATTCTCAAATCAGTTCAAACCCAGAGGCTCACATGAGGCTGTAAGTTGGGCATTCAGGTCCATTTCTCACACCATGTCTCTTCCTACAGGCTTTCAGGAGGTGGGCTGGTACCCAGGCCTGCAGAAGTTATATATGCAGGCCATCCCCAATGCCACAGTTCCCAACACCACCTGTCACCTCCCACGACCAGATGCCTTCCACGTGCTTCGAGACCCTGTGAATGGGGACATTCCATGGCCAGGTCTCATTTTTGGGCTCACAGTCCTGGCCACCTGGTGTTGGTGCACAGACCAGGTAATGTCCCCATCCTGGCTTGGCCCAGCAGGGGCTTCCTAAAAACAAATAAATAAACAGGCAGTTGGCTACATAGAGGGTTGGCCATCATCCTGGGGCTGAGTGGAGGCAAATAGTGACCAGTATTGGGGCTCACCTGCACTGAGCTAAGTCCTTCTCTGACCAGTGACATATCTCCACTGCTATTTATGCCTATCTCACACTATTTCAGGTGATTGTGCAGAGGTCTCTCTCTGCCAAGAGTCTTTCCCATGCCAAGGGGGGCTCAGTGCTGGGGGGCTACCTAAAGATCCTCCCAATGTTCTTCATTGTCATGCCTGGCATGATCAGCCGGGCCCTGTACCCAGGTAAGAGCTAGTGTTGCTCTCTGTGCATGGTGGGGTTTGCAGGGCATTTCAGAGAAGGCTTTCCTAGGACAGGTGAACTACAACAGGTGCTGGCAGGATTTCTCGATTAAGAGAACAAAGAAAGCATGTTAGACTTTGTACTGGAGTAGAAAAAAAATCTATCTGAAGGCCATTTTAAACTTTTCCCCTTCATACGGAGAAGAAACGAGACATTATTGGATCCTCTCAAGGATATTTCTTTTTATCCAAGGAATCAGAGAAGCTTTGCAGTATAGTTCATACACAAATCTATAGGCAATCAAACCACTTGTCATTTGACCTTCTAGACTAGGTTGGAGTCTCCAGTGAATGTATTCCCATAGCATCAGAAGGCATATAGTAGGCCAACATAAAGAGGTACAGCATCATGCAGCTTCTTTCTTTTGCAGATGAAGTTGCCTGCGTAGACCCTGACATCTGTCAAAGAGTGTGCGGGGCCAGAGTGGGATGTTCCAACATCGCCTACCCAAAGCTGGTCATGGCTCTCATGCCTGTGGGTGAGTCTTAGCTCCCCCACCCATTTCCACTACCCAATACATCCTTCAAGGCTCACTACCCAGAAGGACTACAATACAAATAGATGGAAAGAGAGATGAGAAAGACCCACATCTGCCCCCACCCTAGCATACACACACACACACACACACACACACACACACACACACACACACACACTTCCTCAAGCTTTCCTAAGGCACCTGCTGTGTGATCCAGGAATTGGAGATGTATTGCTAAAAGGCAGTTCTCTGATCCCAGGCTCTTTGTGGTCTCCAGAGACTCTACCTGGGCTCCCCAAGAGTATAGGACATGGTGACCAAGCCTGAAGAGTATCAGAAAAATTCTCCAAAAAAATAAAAAAGAAGAAGTACTGCTGAGTCACAAGAATATCTTGTCCAAGACCACGAGCATAGGAAACACCACTGCAGAAAGATAGCACACATGCAAATGACCAGGGTGGAAAGATGGTGCAATGTGCAATGCACCGTCAGCAGAAAGGATGAATGAAGACAGGTTTCCATGGGAATGCTATGGCCAAACACCATGCAGGAGCACAGCCTTTCCTCTGAGAGCAAAGGAGGGCACAGGAGACCGGAGGGAGCTTTTGTCCAAGCATGAATGCTTGAAGAACTCAGCATGAAGGGAGATTGGGAGGGGAAAGGGAAGGAAACGTAAGTGAGGGTCCTGCACTAGTCCAGATAAGTGACACCAGTGACTTGACCAGACCAGTGGCTTCAGAGATGGAGAGAAGGCATTCGAAGATAATTGTGAAGTATGATTGGCAGGCTTTGATGACTCAGTATTCATTAGTTACAAGAAAGACAGAGGCCCAAAGATGGTTCCAATTTTTGATCTTCAGAAGGTGGGTTTCTAATGATACTGAGTCAAAGAACTGGAAGGCAGTAGACGAGTGGTTATTGCTTCTCTTTATTGGTTATAGCAGTCACAGAAATAGTAGAAGTAGTGAAGGTCCAGCTAGGGCCAAGCAGTTAAGAAAAGGAAGGAATGTGGAGAGATAAAAAGAAGGGTCTGGGATAATGATGACATCAGGTGGGGGAACACAGAAAGGTATTATTAGCCAGAGAGAAACAAAAGATTTAGGACACAGATGTGTTGGTTAGGAACCCTGGAGTCCAAAGCAACTCCAAGGCTTCCAGGAAGATGCTAGGACTTGGTTACACATACATATTTGGAGAGAAAGAGGCCCTGGGTGAGCCAGAGAACTTTGGGGAGACATCTCCCAGTGTTGAAAGGTCATTTCTAGAAGCCTGGACACCAGAGGTAGAAATTTCAAATATCAGTGTATCCTCTAATATTTCTAGTGTCCAGGTGAATAAATTGGGTCCAAGAAGAGAAAGTTCCTAGTCCTATGATCATTTATCTAGTTACCCACAAAGCTAGGAAACAACTGAGGTTTCTGTCTCTAAGACTGGTACTTCAGGTAAGGATCATAAATAATGTGGTATGAAACACCTTTTATAAAAGTATAGAAAACATGGCATAAAGATTAAAATATGTTATCAGCCACCTTCTTACTCCCAGCCCCAGAGATCCACCATCACCCACAGCTATGAAACGAAGACATGCATTGAGACTGCAGGAAACCTCTTATCATCTTGATTCATGTGCAACTTGTCATGCACAGGGGTAATGAAGGTTCAGAGAGTCCTGATGGGCTACCTAAGGCCACAAAGCAGAGACAGAGGCTGGCCAGAACCTGGCCTCAAGCACTGTGGGTTTCCTGATTCTGTATCTGTCCTAGATGGGACCCTCCCAGCACACCCATCATCCCGTCCCCACCCCAAAACTTTTGGCTTTGTGCAACCTCCCATTGTCCTGGCCAAGCTCTTTAGTAGACAGCTTTCCATTCAGCCTTGTCTCTCCCCAGGTCTGCGAGGCCTGATGATTGCTGTGATCATGGCTGCCCTGATGAGCTCACTCACCTCCATCTTCAACAGCAGCAGCACTCTATTTGCCATAGATGTGTGGCAGCGCTTCCGTAGGCAGGCTACGGAGCAAGAGCTGATGGTAGTAGGCAGGTATGCTGACCCATGCTTCCAAAACATGGGTTCTCCAATGTACTCTCTTTCTCGTTTCCCATCCTGCTTCCTGGGAAGATCAGCTAGTTCCAGACCCCAGGCTTACAGTCAGACTGTGGGTTTGTGTGACTTTGCATTAAGTTCCTCCCCAGAACCCATCTCTCCCACTTCAGAATAATAGGAAAGGGGAGAAATCTGTCTTTGCCTGTTTAACTAACAAGTTCACTGTAAGATGGTAACGTATGTAAACCCTGACTGATAATGTGGGGGAATACCTCACACCCTGAAGTCTTTTAAGTCATCTCTGGCTGTTATTCTAGAACAATGAGAATGTTACTCATCTAATCCACCAGATATATGTAGAATAAACATTTGTCACACTGTTGTACTAGGACCACACAGATGCTGGGAATCAGAAAGGGAGAGAAAGTGAGTGGTCCCTGGACCAGAGAAGGTCTGTGGGTTAGAATCTCATATACTAAAAGGCAGAAATTAGACAGCTAAAATCCTAGAACTTGGAACTTCAGAATTCAAGAAACCTTAGTATTCATACATTGGATGGCTTCAAGGTTGTCCTGCACATCCAGTGATGAGGACCAACACATACCTTCCACCCCCAGCCATGCACTGAAAGGTCTCTGCTGAGGATGCCTTCCTTCCTCCTTGCACTCAGCCCTGTCTAGAGCAGTTTACATCTCTAGGATGGCTCCAGTCTTACATTGACCCCAAGTCTCTGCTTCTTCTCTTTACCCCCTCTTGGCTGATTCTCACTCCGCTCTCAGGGCAGCTTACAATGAAGAGGAAACTTCAAGAGACAGTGAAGTGTAGTCTTGAGGGAGATGTCCATAGAGAAGTTGTCCCCAAATGACCTACAAGCTTTGAACACCAAGACATGAAGGCTGAACTTCACCTTGAATGTAGTAGTTTTTATTTTTAAAAGAGCAACTTAGTGGTAAATTTTCCTATTCTCCACAGACTAGGGATTCAGAGTTCCCATGAGGGTGAAGGGCTGAAATCGCTGCTTCACAATTCAAGTCTCCCAGGCCCTGGATTCAAGAGCACATTTCAGCCTCTTTGTTGGTTAGAGATGTGGGATTAGACATCTCACTCTTCACCAACACTGTCTACTCCTGGACATTTTGTTTCTTGCCTAAGGCTTGCTCATCTGCACACACCGACACAGTAACCCAGCATCTAAGAGTAAGACAGGAGAGGGAATGGACATCAAGGAGAACAGGTGGGTAGTTATTGCTCTAACAGGACCCGGGAAAGAGGAAGTGGGAGTAAAAAGAGAGGAGAGGAAAGTATTTCAGAAGTATTCCTCCTTTCTACATGCCAACAGGGCTATAGTTCTCAATTAGTGTGACTTGGGCTCCATCATCTGGTCATATGCATTATTGCAGCCAGCCCATCTAAGAAAACTGCATCCTTTCTTGTTCAAAATCAGGCACCAAGAGCACTTTGGGAGCTTAGGCATGAGTGAGAATCAGCTAAGAGGGCATAAAGACAAGGGGCACAGATTTGGGGCCAATATAAGGCTGGAGCCATCCTAGAGATGTAAACTGCTCTAGATGAGGCTGAATGCAAAGAGGAAAGAAGGCATTCTCAGCAGAGACCTTTCAGTGCATGGCTGGGGGTGGAAGGTATGTGTTGGTCCTCATCACTGGATGTACAGGACAACCTTGAAGCCATCCAATGTATGAATAGTAAGGTTTCTTGAATTTTGAAGTTCCAAGTTCTAGGATTTTAACTGTCTAATTTCTGCTTTTTAATATTTATGATTCTAACCCACAGACCTTCTCTGGTCCAGGGACCACTCACTTTCTCTCCCTTTCTGATTTCCATGCATACTTCCTCCTGTCCATACTTATGTGAGTGGTATTCACAGTGTCCTGTGCTCTTCCCACAGGTTGTTCATAGTCTTCCTGGTAGTCATCAGCATCCTCTGGATCCCCATCATCCAAAGCTCCAATAGTGGGCAGCTCTTTGATTACATCCAATCTATCACCAGTTACCTAGCCCCACCCATCACTGCCCTCTTCCTGTTGGCCATCTTCAGCAAGAGGGTCACTGAACCTGTGAGTATAACCACTCTGCCCCTCCCCCACACATCACAGGATCTGGGATAAGGGTCTGTCACTCATCTGGTTTCTACGACCCTGGGCAAAGCCACTGCCTTCTCCAGGTATTTAACTCTTACCATCAGGTCAAGATTATCTCATTTGCCCAGTAAAAACTTACCAACCCAAATATGACATCTCCAGGGATATAACAGTTTACAAGGTTTACATGGGTCTGTTATCTTGAGCAATCAGGGAAGAATGTAGTTAGAGTTTCCTGCCTGGCCCAGTCAGGACAAATCTCTCTCACCCACCAGTCCCACAGTCTCTCAGACCCAACCAAGAAAGCATACAGAAACTTACATAGTTTAGAAACTATATGGCCGTGGCAGGCTTCTTGCTATCTGCTTCTTCTATCTTAAATTAACCCATTTCTGTTAGTCTATACTTTGCCACATGGCTTGTGGCTTACCAGTGTCTTTACATGTTGCTTTTCATGGCGGCGGCTGGTGGTGTCTCTCTCCAGTCTTCTACTTCCCAGAATTCTCTTCTCTCTTGTCCCGCCTATACTTCCTGCCTGGCCACTGGCCAATCAGAACTTTATTTACACAGAGCAATATCCACAGCAGAAGAAAGGTGACTAAATAAGCAATAATGGCAAAGGACAATGGCTTCTGGCAAAGAGCCAGTGAAGAGACTTCTAGGAGAGGGGTAGACTTCCTGGAAGAAGTGGCATATGAGATAATTCCTGAAGGGTCAGTGGTAGAGGAAGCAAATGCTGGACAAGAGTGACTTGTGAAAGTACATGACAGCTTGAGGCTCTACGGTCTCTGCTCCACCTCTAAGCCTGTATCCTACTATGTGTAAGCAAAGCAAGAATGCCATTGTTGATGAAGTGTGAACTCACCGGGTGATATCTATACAGCTGTTCTGTAACTACACTGACTCTTGACAAGTATGGGAGAGAAGGAGAGATGCCAGGATGGGAACCTTGGCTACATCTCAGAATAGAAAGAAGACACTGGCCCAAATCTGGGGGATGTACCTTGACAAATTAAAGAATGTCATGTTCACAACTCCACACAGCCAACTTATCCCTAAGCAAGATGTCTACTGCTTGCCAGAACTATTCTTGCTGACAACCACAGAACACAGCAAAGGTCAATTGAATTCTGGGTTCCCTTGCTCATTCCAAAGTACTGAATTCAAGATCAATACCTCATTATTAACTTTTCAGTCATCTGACCAGTTCATACTGGAAAGAAGTAAGGGTAAAGAACATATGCGATTATAATTGTGAGGTCCCAGAAACTTTTAAATCAAGACACAGTGTGCCAATGGGGAACTAGGTAAGATGACTGAAATTTCCACTGTAATAAGACAATAGGAGGTAGATGTTAGGGAAGACTGTCCCTCAACTTCTGAGGATCTACCTAATTCACCCCAGTCTCTCCCTGTCTGTGTCTCCACTCTCTCCTTAGGGTGCCTTCTGGGGCCTCATGTTTGGCCTAGCAGTGGGAATAGTGCGCATGATTCTGGAGTTCTCATACCCTGCTCCAGCCTGTGGGGAGGTGGACAGGAGGCCGGCTGTTCTGAAGGACTTCCACTACCTGTACTTTGCCCTCCTCCTCTGCGGACTTACTGCCATTATCACTGTCATAATCAGTTTCTGCACAGGGCCCACCCCTGATGAAAAGGCAAGTGGTGTGTTTAGGCTGAGGCTTCTGGAAACAGTTCCTCTGTCCCTAATGCCCGGAACCCCCAACTGGTTTTTTGGTCTCACCTGCTGCTAAGCAGATATCCTTTGGAGGGCCTACTCACTGGTTTATGAATTTCCAGGTGAGAAGTAATCCATTCAGTTCAAAGTTATTCATTGTCTACCTACTATGTGTCAAGTGTAGTGTTGGGTTTACAAAGATAAATGGTCCCTACCAACAACTGTCCCCAGGAAAGCAGATGTCAACACAAACTGTTAACTACATAAAGAGAAAGCATAGAAGAACTGGGCTTAATGAGAGGCTAAGCACAGGAGTCCAGGAACCAGCACACTGGCAATGTCTCTCTGAGATGGATTTAGAAAAAAAAAAATAGAGACTTTTTTTTATGGTAAAAAAGAAATACATGAGAAAGGAACCAGAAAGCTGACTGCTCCCTAGCCTATGAATACTGATGCCCCAGTCTGTAGAAGCCTTTCTCTTCAGCCTGTTTGGCTTACTAAAGCCACTGTAATTACTTAACACTGACCTGATGCCATAAACATTAAGAATTTGTCACATCACCTTTCTGGAGCCTGGAAGCCTGGGGTCAAGGGACCAGCAGATTATTTTCATCCGAGGACTCTTCTACAGTTTAGAGATGGCCATCTTCTTCCTGAGTCTGCCATCTGTGTCTTCCTAGGACCTAATCTCAGTCGGGCCTGCCCATGTCACCCCATCTTGCCTTAATTATTTTCTAATAACCCTATCTCCACATGTAGCTATAATCTGAGATATGAGAGCTAAGACTTCAACATAGAAAGTCTGATAGGGCACATTGTGACCCCTGACAGAGCCTGTGTTAGAAACTGGACCCTAAACATTGAGTGGCAGTCACTGTGTGCACTCTCACCTGTGTGGTGCCTGTGAGCTAGTAAAATGACCTTACTACTCCCCTAAACAAGAGGGGATCTCACAGATAGGCAAGTGAGCTAGCTCTTCCTGTGACCAGACATGGCCTCCTGCCACTGGGGTCTCTGCTTTTCCTTGTCTGAATTCTCACTCTTCACAGAAAAGCATTCTCACATTGAATCCATTCCTGGGTCATCTCTCACACCACTGGTGTCAGCTAGAACTCTTGTCTTTCAGTCCTCGGAGTCACGAAAAAGGGAAATGAGAAAAAATCCAGGGCCATCATCTCTTTCCTCTGGTTATCGCGGTCTCTCCTCCTCCTCTCTACAGACAACCTTTAAAAAGAACAGCTTCCATTTCTATCTATATTTTCTCAACCCACTACTGTCCACAGAATGCCATTGAAATTGATCTCAGTGACGTTACTTATATTCTTGTCACTTAACTGAATGGTTAACTCTTTGTTGCTATCTTAAGTGAGTTCCAAGGGGAGCTCGTCTCCCCTGACCACATCCTGAACCTGAAAGGCCTCTTCTCTAATCACATCAGCTACATTTTGCTCTTGATTTTTGTTTTATCATCCTAATCTTCTGGTCACCTCATGGACTTTTCTTTTTCCTTAGAAACACCCCTGTGTCATGTTACCCTAGAACAGTGGTTCTCAACCTGTAGGCCATGACCCCTTTGGGGGTTGCATATCAGACATTCTGTATATTGGATATTTACATTAAAATTCACAACAGTAGCAAAATTACCACTATAAAGTAGCAATGAAATAATTTTTATGGTTGGTTTACCACAACATGAGGAACTGTATTAAAGGGTCACAGCTTTAGGGAGGTTGAGAATCACTGCCCTAGAGTATCCCTGGGCTACAAATGCAACAACTGTTTATAGCACTCAATTCTGTTTCTATCCATTCTCTCAAGACTCAAACTGGAAATCCAACTGCCTCCTAGTGACATGAAGACACTTTGCTCCTGTGCTATTCATGGCACAGAGTATGAGCATAAAGTTCATAAATTTTACAGAGATGTGTACAAACATAATCCTCCTGGTTTTTTTGTTTGTTTGTTTGTTTTGTTTCTTTCTTTGTTTGTTTGTTTTTGCCAGGGCCTTGTGCTTGCTAAGCAAGCACTCTACCACTGAGCTAAATCCCCAACCCCCTGGGTTCTTATGATCCCAGACAGAGGCACACTTGGGCCTGATACAAATGAGTACATGGTGCAAAGCAGGACCATAGAACCAGGCAGATGACACCTGGCTCTGCATGTGACAGAGCATCTGGGGCAGAGGAAGAGTTTTGCTGAAGGAGATCTTCAAAGGCACCAATTGGTTGGGTCTAATACCACTGATATCATCTAAAGAAGCTGTGTTTTAGTTCGAGGGGTCAGGTAAAAAGGAGATGAAAAGTTACCAGGACCACCCCAGAGAGATAAGGCTTGTTTCTCCTGATTGAAGGTATCAGAAGCATTACAGACACTTCAAGCTCACCATTGTGTGTGTGTGTGTGTGTGTGTGTGTGTGTGTGTGTGTGTGTGCATTTTTTTCTCTCCTCCTCTCTCATGAAAATCCAAACCAACTCTTGTCTTGAATCTTCTCTCCCTTGGAGAGGCTCCTTGTCATCAGCTGAGCCAGGAACCAAGAGCCATACTAGTCTCTCCTCTTCTTCACTTGATCATTCCACAATCACCACATCCTGTATGTTTTACTCTCCTAACATCTCATAAGGCTGCTACTTCCAGGGATGGAGAGATAGATGGGTGGCTGAGCGCTTCTCTACTACGTGTAAGTCCTCGGTCATATCCCAAGCAATGCAAAAGGAGTCAATGCATAGATAAAAATGCGTGACCTCTCCCTCCTACTTGTTTTCTCAGGTGCCTACTATTTCTTTCCATTACTTCTTGTTTCACTTTTCAACAATTTCTTGGCTGGACAACTTCGATTCCCTCTGAGGGAGCTTTGAAAATCCTAGCTCACAGGTCTTTCTCTTTGTCAAAAGTCTGCAGTGGCCCTTGCTGGCTTTCAGGCCTTGTTTTTGTCAGCAATCGGCTTCTCTGCTGGCCCTTTGAAGCCTGACTACTGGTGATCAGGCACCTGCTTCCTGCCTATCTTTGTTTCTCCCAGAGTTCCAAGCTGTTGGGGATTTCCCAGCTAAGATCTCAATTCCAGCACCCAGCCTGGGGCTAACAGAGAGTGGGTACTCAAGAAAGTCTCCAGTCTTGAGGAGAGAGGAAATCAAGGCGCCCCTCCCAGCCTCACCTTGTTCCTCACCCTGTTTTATAATGCTCTAATGGCTTCCCATGAATGAGACCTCCTTCTCCACAGCAGGACTGTCTTCTGACTCCAAATGTTGTCTCCTCTTGCTCTAGCTTGCTCGCCTCACCTGGTGGACTAGGAATTGTCCCTTATCTGAGCTGGAGAATGAAGCCTCTGTGAGTGTGAATGAGACTGAGGGGGAGAACACTCCAGGGCTGGCAGGGAGGCCGGCTATGGCAGGCCCTGCAAGAGATGGGGAAGAAACAAACACCACCCAGGGGACTGAGCAACCAGGAGGTAGGTTGGGTGCATGTTGAGGTGCATGTCAAAAGAGCAATGGGCCAGGTATAATGCTGAGGATTTCCCCCAAGGATGAATTTTGGGGTCACTGATGGTGTAGGACTCTGGGAGAACACAATCAAAATCAACCTTCCACTTTCCTACGTGACTACTAAACTCATTAAGACAGTCGAAAAAGACTGTCTTGGAAACTCAGGAGGTGTTTAGGTTTGGATTCTATCCACAGAGAGGTATACTTTCTAATACTGAAGCCAGCACTAGACAGAGGTGCCCACCCATTCTCCAGCAGATCTAACAAACAGCACAGCCTGGAGGACTTATGGGCAGGAAACCAAACAGCATTACACCTCTTGAGTTCCCTCCATATGGAAGGGAGCACTAGGCATCACCAAGAAGCAGCCATCATTGTCCCTGTCTGCATTTATGTATTTATTCCCCACTTGTCTCAATGATACTATCTGTAGTCACGCAGAAGCCTGGCTGTCCCTCATGGAAAGAGTGTAGAGCAGGCCTACACAGTTCTGTTAGTGTTGTAGGGATAATTCAGGAAAACGGCCACTTCTCTGCCAGCCTCTTGTAGCTGCTGATGGCTTCCCAAAGGTTGTTAACTGTGTTTGGATAGTACTTTAATTAAATCAAAGCCATAATGTAACAGTTGAAGATATAATGAGGTCATAACCTTCCTGTAGTGAGATTAAATAATATTAAGATACCCCAACAATAGAATGACAACATTATGGGGATTTTATTCTGTTACAATATTCCCAAAGAAAAAATTTAAATTCCAAAAGTCACATCAGTTGCAAGTTAAAGTCCAAAATCAATTATCTTTCCCTTATGAAGTAGAAATTTAATAAATTTTAAGTACTGTATTTATTTCCAGCATTAGTTAGAGAGATTCTCACTGCCACGACGGAGTGGGATTCTCTCTGAAGCAACTCTACATCAATTTGGGCAAAATTCCATCAGACGTTAGAGAGCCTGAGTGTCATTCCTGTCTCTGCAGTGCCCACTTCTGTAGCTGCAGTAGGTTAAACAGACACTCTTAGCAAAGCATCACTCACTGCACCTGCACAATTGCCGATGCTCTGCCATTCAGTTTTCCAGCATTCACCAGGTCTAGAGCCCTGCACTGTCCCTCAGGCTTGAATGAACTCCCACTTTTTGAGGCCTTTAACCTTCATTCAGGGTCCTTGTGCTATACAAATGGTCATTTGTCAGTAGCTAATGATATCTTGAGCTTCAGGGCCATCAAGGTCTAAGACTCAATACTTCTTGCCCAGGCTGTGGTAGTCAGAGGTCTGTGGAGCAATATGTTAAGGAGAGATGCTCTTTTATAGGCACCACAGTCAAACATGGAGAGGCCCATTTCAGAAACACCTCAGGCCAAAGCCACTCTCCCTGGCTTTATTGGTCAGTGAATCTTGCTTGGCAAAATGTAGCTTTATTTTTTTTAATATAAGTTTTAAAGCCTTGTACCTGATTTTGGGTGGGTCTCAAAACTGCTTCCCCCATCACTGCAAAGACCAAAGGCACCTACAAAGTTTATGAGATGAAAAGGCCATTCTTCAAGCAATGGTGTAGGTGAGGCAGCTACCAAGGAAGAGAGGTAAGAGTGTCTGAGGAAAAGGAGAGACTGTCCATAACTGGATACCAGTTACAGAGACAGACAGGCCCCTTGCTGGTTCCTGTGTCCAGGGCAAAGTAGTTCCTGCTGATACAAAGAGATGCCTGCTCCCCATGGACAACTACATGTAAGGGAGGAAAATGAGCCTCTGAGTCAACCATAATGTTCAGTGGAAATACATCCCCTCTCTCTCAAGCCCCAATGCCATTACAAACAGCCACTGTGGAAGGATGAGAGACCAGGGAAGGCAGCTGCTGATGCAGTGGATCCTTCTTGCTGAAACAAAGAAACCCCGAGACAGGGGAGAAGCAGCCCCTTTAGCTTTTGTGAGCTGTGTGATCCCAAGCTCAACACCTCACTCCACACTCCTGGCCCGGCCTGCATTCCTTAGACACCTGGGCATTTGAGCCTCACTTATACAGCCTCTCCCAGTCCCAGCACTGGCAGCCTTTGTAGTGTTAACCCTCACTCTCATTAGATGCTGAAACAACTCTTGGAATAATGCAGAACATGTCACTGAGACAGATGGGGGAGAAAGCGCCTGCCACTACGGGGAGCCGGACTTATATATGGCCTGATGCAAGGCTGGCCCTGCTGCCAGGTTCCTGACCTCTGGCTAGGTGTCAGGCCCCACAGCCAGGAAAATTAGTCTGTCTGGTTTAGATGCTCCCCCTTCCTGGAAAAATCGGCTCTTTTTCTCTCCCCACTCTGCACTGGTGCTCTGAGTGAGGACACATGATACTAGCTCAAACCCAGTTGGATGCTAACACCAAGGTCAGCTCACTCTAGATACCCAATTTAGAGTCTTACAAAGTAAGACATTTACCACATGTACCCCACTCCTTCCTTCTATGTCTTACCATCCCTTGTTCAACCTTCCCTTTCTCCATCTTTTCTTCCTCCCCTTCCCTCCTTATGGCCTGTCACTCAGCCCTACATAGGTCCTGGGGAAAATGGCTGTGGAGCTGGTTCTGTGGACTCTCAGGGGCCCCACAGCAAGTCCTGAGCTCGGCTGAGAGGGCTGCACTGGAACAGAAGCTGACCAACATTGAGGAGGAGCCACTCTGGAGACATGTCTGCAACATCAATGCCATCATCCTGCTAGCCATCAACATCTTTCTCTGGGGCTATTTTTCATAACTCCACAGACCAGGATTTAGTGGAAGTGATTAAAAACATCTGAACCGTGGCCAGGACCAGAGGCCAGAGGCACGCTCTCTTCCCACCTTGCTGTGCTAACTGGAAATCACAGAGGCAAAGAGTGAAAGCCCATGAAGAACATGCAGTCCAATGCTTGGCACGTGGAGACAGGAAAGACTAGAGAGATTACTAGGACTGCCCAGGGTCACAGAGCAGGACTCATACTGGATCTCCAACTCCAGCTTTCTTTCTGCTACACTGCCCTGTAACCCTACCTCAAAAACACCATTTCCTCGTTTGATTCAAGAATCTTCATTGTTATGCATATCTTCAGGCTAGACACAAAGTAAAGAAAAATGAGTAGAGAATTCTATAAAAATTATCCAAGTACACTGTGTTTCCCCCATTTCTCTTATCCTCTTTTCCCTTGCTGTGTCCTGTCTCCTTCTCCCTTGCCTTCTTTGGCTTGCAGTCATGTGTAGCATGAGTCCAGTGAGGAGGGCCTTATCATGCCATTGGTTCCCCGGTTGTGGCTGCCAGTCCCATAAGGGTGAAGGGCAGAGGTAAGAGACAGGTGCCCGGGCACAGGGCTACTAGACCAGGATTCTCCTTGGCACAGTTCTAATCCTTCTTCTACCATCACACCTACTCCTGCAATATCCACAGCTTAGGGTGTTAAGGTCCAGCTGGAGAGAGGAAATATGTTGAAAGCAACAAGAATCAAACAGCCTTAGGAAGCTTAAAGGACAGCCTAGGGGTGGCACTCTAAGATCTGAATCCCTTTACCTTTACCTGCCAAAACTCCTTCCCTGAAATATACCAGAGACTGTGACCTTGTGCAGCTTCCCAGGAAGCTTTCCAAATGCTTCAACCTGGGCCAAGGTCCTACCCAGGCCCCACAGTGCATAAGCTGTGTCCCTATGGTCCTTATCACACTGCCTTGTAGTGCTTTCTCCTTTCTAGATAGTGAATGCCTAGGAGCAGAGGTCAAGGGTTATGTCCAACCTGACTTTGTATTGATAAATAAAAAAGCCAATAAATGCTTGTTTGGTTCATATGCTCTTCCGAAGCCCTATGGACTTTACTCTGTTAATGGTGGGGCAGAGATCTGGGGAGTTGGTTTCCTAGAAGGAGACTCCTTGAGGTATCAGAAGCAGCTAAGTCTCAAGCATCTAGGCTGAATGGTACAGATGCAGCTGGGAATGGCCCTTCTCTCTCTCCTCTGGTGCTCTGTAATGCTACCTTTGATCACCAAGTCAATTATCTTTTACTCCAACTGCAGACAAATAAAACTCCATTTCTTTGACCTGCAGACACAGATACATCCCTGAACCTCTCCTCTTTCTGCTGCCTCCAAATCTTTGTTTCCAGGGAATTTCTGACCTCACTGTACCTTTGTCTCAGAGGATAGCATGCTCTGTCTTTCTTCATGTACCCTGGCTGAGAATTATGACTTCCTTCTGACTTCCTCTCAAACCACTCACACAAGTCATTCGTGGGTAGCAGATCATAAGGAAAAGCTGGGAGGGAATGGATTTCAACAGGAGCATAGTCTAAAACTGAATTCTAACTGACCTACTTTCTGTTTTGAAAGAGGTCTTGTGTAGAACAAGCTGGCCACCAACTTACTATATAGCTAAAGATGACCTTGACCTTTCATGTGTATGTGTACATATGTGTGTGTGTGTGTGTGTGTGTGTGTGTGTTCGTGTTTATGTATGCATATGTAAGCAAACACACGTGGATACCAGAGGTGGATGTTTATTTTTTTAGCCAGCCATGGTCTCTTAATGAACCTGGAGTCATGTGCCATGTGCTAACCATGCTTAAGTGCTCTGTGCTAGGCTTCTCATTCTCAACTAGAGATGGTATCTGCAGTTATCAGTTACAGGTATGATGGACACAGGCGGCCTGAAACTAGAGTGACACTATTATAGAGCTAGCACAGCCTGCTGATGAAGTAATTGATGGGTTGAGAGCACAATAGAAGAATGAGAACTGGAACTGGACTTTGGGGTATGGAGTTTTCTAGAAGTTGTACAAAGTGAAAAAAGGTCAGCGTGTTCAAGCATGCAAATGTGTTAAGGTGCAAGAGTATATAACAGGCTCCCATAAAATAGGGACCTCACCCACTCATTTGTGAATATTGACTCTATTTAATTTTCCTCAGAGTCATGTTTGCTTTCAGTATCTATCTGGTGAGGCAGAGCTGGGAGATTTACTGACAATGGACAGGAGAGAATGGACATCTGGCAAGTGGAGCAGAGGCTGGCAGTTCCTTGGGTGTTCATGAGTTCTGTTTACTGTGACTTCCCATTCAGAGCCCTTATAACTCTCCTGTGACCATTTTCTGGTTGTGGAAAGATTCTGAGCTTCCCACATAGAAGTGGCTACCAATGCTGAGAGTTGGCTAACATATCTGCTTCAGCCCCAAACCCATGGTGAACAAGCACTGATATACAGCACAGCTGAGAGTTAGCTAATATGCCTGGTTCCTGAACCCATGGTGAACAGGACACCAGCATATAGCACAGCTGAGTGTTATCAAATACACCTGATGCAGCCCGAACCCATGGTAAAGAGCAGACCAGCACACAGCACAGCTTAACATTATCTCATACACCTCATGCAGCCCTGAACCCTGGTGAATGGGCACTGATATATAGCACAGCTGGTGCCTTGCCCTTAAGTGAGACAGTTTAGGCAGCCTTGGTTTGTTCTAAATCCCCTTGCAAAAGTTCTCAGGTGGTTGGGTTCTGAGCACAGCACCAGCATGCCCATTTATATATCTGCAAATGTTCTACTTCTTTCCTGTCTCATCTTTCTGCTTCCCAGATGCAGTTTCCTCCCAAGTAAACTCCTAGGACCTAATCTAGGGGCATACTGGAAAATAAGTCAAGTGTCTTTGGGGTAGAAATCAGTCTTCCCCAGGTTTTTGTGAAATGATGGCAAAGCTGGGAGACTTTAGACCATCACCCCCCACCCCACCCCACCACACACACAGGAAGTAAAACTGGTCCATCACCAAGTCTCAGCTCCATTTCTGGCCACATGGAGGGTTCTTGGGAGACAGTGTCAGACACAAGAAAGAAAATAATAACAACAAAATACCTTTGAAGTGGCCTCTGGTTGTGAGGTTTTATAATGCATACTTCTCCCATCTTTTTACCGACCATTAAGATAACCTTCAACTGGCCGGGCCCTGTTCTACACAGAGAGTACCCTAACTTGGTCTGTCTGTGATGCCTCACTCTCCAGCTAGACTCTGAGAACCAGGACAGCTCTACTTCAGCTGGAATAATGGAGTGCAAGGCAGTGGAATGGCAAGAGTCAGATGCTGGAATCAGGGTACCTGAGTTCTGCTCCTAGAGCCCAATATCTCAATACGCAAAGAATTCCAATAACTGCTTGTTCATGGGATAGTGAGGTTGTGAGTGGAGACAGAGGTAAACAATGAGGTGGTATGGCTAGAGGCTTATAGGTGAGGGTCAGCTCAGGGAAAAATGAAGCCTTCCATTAGGGGTGGGACACATTTAAGATCCTACAGGGTGTCAGCAGTTACCAAGGTCCCATGAAATAAAAGGTGCTGCAAAGGTGATGAGCAAGCCAGCTTTGACATAGGTGGAGCTGGAGGACAGTAGACATTTGGAATCCTGTGTCCACCCCAAGGTCTTGGATGGATCTACCAATGGCACACAAATTGCCCTCCTGTGTGTGTGTGTGTGTGTGTGTGTGTGTGTGTGTGTGTGTGTGTGTGTGTGTGTGTGTGTGTGTGGCTATGTCTGTGTATCTGTATGTATGTGTCTGTGTGTCTGTGTCTGTGTGTCCTGAGTGTGGGTCTGTGTGTCCTATGTGTGTGTCTCTGTGTGTGCATCTATGTCTGTGTGTGTGTATTGTTTGTCTCACTTTCACCATCTAGAGTTCTTCCCACCAAACCATCCTTCCTCTGTCTTGTTCATGTGGCCCCTTCTGCCTGGAATACTCAACCCCTGACCTTTTCCTCTGGGCCTCCTAGCACCTGCTCATCTCAGGAACCTTCTCTTCCAATGACTTACTGATTCCTTTCACCTAGAGTTCTGGGTCCCTCTGAGTCTCCACGTGCTGTGTTATTTCAACCATAAGAACCTCTTGCTAGTGTTACAATTCCTTTTCATCTGTCTTTGCCATAGATAAATGCTCTTTAAAGGTGGGCACTGGGTTCATCCAGGGATTACATATGCCAGGAAAATTAGTAAGTGCTCAAAAAATACCCAGTGAATGAATAAATATTAATTTTGGGGTATATTTAAATTAATTCATGAATTCACTACAGAGTATTTTGCCTGTTATTTCCTAATTCCTAGCCATAACCAAGAGCAGTAATTAGAAGCAGCTGTCTATACAGCCTTCCAGATTCCACAATCATGCTGGGCACGAAGTCTCATTAAATCCTACAACTCCTAGAGGAAGGTAGGCAAGTCTTAGCTACTTTCTAGAGAGGCTGGCTGGTCACTCCCATGTGAGTTGCAGGACAGCACAAGGGAAATTCAATGGAAAAGGGCACCTTCACATTCAGAATGCCAATGTATTTGGAGACACATCAGCTACAAATGAAAGCTATTTCAAAGGTGATGAGTGAGCCAGCTTTGACATAGGTGGGTCGGGAGGAAAGGACATTTGGAATCCTGTATCTACCCCAAGGTCTTGGGTAGGTCTACCATGGGCAGGCACACACATCACCTTCATATGCCTGTCATTTGTAGATCAGACTCCAAAGTGACACATCAGCCTCCTACACTACTATGCTTCTGTGTCCCCTTTACAACCATGTCACCTTACCACATTCTTTGCTCTTCTAGCAAGGTTCCATTCTCAGGCTCAGGTCTCAGGCTCTGCCTGTTTATCTGTGAGTGGACAAGAAGTCACTCAGTCTATATTATATGGTATTTCAGCATTGTTCTAGCCTTCAGTATGTACAGTGTGTGTGTGTGTGTGTGTGTGTGTGTGTGTGTGTGTGTGTGATTCTACCAGCCAACTTGAAAGAAAACTGCTCGTCTATCGTGCCAGCTGGCAGTCCTCCTTGTGACCATTTAGGGGTCCTTACTTCAATTCACCTCCTCGCACTGTCAGAGAAGAGATGAAAATCCAGGGGTCAAAACTGGCACCCTTGCTTGACTGTGTTTCTTGCTTTGTGATGCTCCTGCCATATTTCAGTATCTCCATCCCTTAATCGAGGTGAGTATAAAGGTTTGATGCTTTCGATCTTGACACCATGTATTTCTGACTTGATTCCACACAGAAAAAGAGCGGAGCCCATGGATGGATGGGTGGCTGGGAGGTGAATAGGGGAAACAAGCCTCATGATAGCCTGAATGGTAGCAGCACAAACAGCATCACAGTGGAGTCATTTACACAGGGGACATGGCTTTGCCACGAGCAATAAGAACATTAAGCAGGAGCTTTGCACTGTGACAGGACAGTTTCAAAACAAATAGTGTGCTTAAAAGTATCAAGAAAAAATGTTTTTAAAGTGGCCGAGCCACAAAAAGCACTCAGTTTTAACATGGGAGACTTACAGTGATGTCCCCAAGTGTGAGAGTTCGCATCAGTCAGAAGAGGGTGGAAGCTGCTGGAAGGCCAGGCAAAGCAGTGTAAGTTTTCCATTAACCTGGAGGAAATCGACTCTAGACTTCCAACAGTGAGATGACTATAATTTTCTTCTTTCTCCAGGGTGAAAAGTTGGGAGAACTTTAAAGGTTATATATAAATATAAATCCCAGTGACTTAAATTGAGGTAGTTACAGTTTATGTTCATATTTCAAAATCAAATCTCAGCTTTAGCTCAGATTCACAGAGTAGAAATGTCAGACTTTTTACTGTGATCTTATATTAAATCTACCACTTTTGCTGAAAGGTAAAAAGGAACACTCTATACCTTGCCTCTTGAATAGAATGTCAAGCACTGGCCCATCTCTTAGTGTGGTCTGCATATAAATTTCTGAATTGCAGATGTTTGGAATGGGAGGTCCTCTAAGAGGCCCCTGCTATAGCCCTTCTGTTCTCCTAGCCTTGGCCAGAGCTTTTCTGACATCTTCCCAGCTCTGTTCCTAGCCACTCTTGACAAAGCTCCTGTGAGGGGGCTGACAGCCTCCTGAGGGTCAATATCCACCACTGGGGTAACACCATCGGTGAAAAGTTCTTCCTTTTTATCAGCTAAATTTGTAATTTTCAACCAAAACAAACAATAGGAAAAAAAAGAGCTCAAGTGAATCATCTATCCCAAAATTAGATCCAAACTATTGGTGATTTCTTCTTGAAGAAATAATCCAGGAATCTGGAAACCTGATGTGGAAGTACATGTTTATCTGAGATTAGAAGCACAAGCACAGAAGAAAACCAATTGCTTAAAAACCTCCGTAATTACTGTACAGGGAGCATGTGCACACCATTCCTCTAGTGTGGCTGTCAGCCTCATTAAGAGATGTTGTCTTTTACAAAAAAGCAGAGCCTGAGAGCTGAAGGAATGCACCCTGCCAAGCCCTGCCTCTGAGCTGCCATGCTAGACCTTGAGCTTTTCTCTCCACACATTCAGCCCGTTCCCACTGTGCGCCCACTCTCAGCACATCCTTTATGGATGTTCTTCTTTGCCAGGTTTCCGTGATAAGTGTGAAAGGCACATATTGGCATTATAGTGAAAATATAGGTCAGACAAATAAAGATAGCAGGCACTGAGAGTAAAAACAAAACACCTTGCTAATGCATAAAAACACAAACTACCTGGCAGAATTAGGAAATCTTCCATGGGAAAAATATTTATCTTGGATTTTGACATTTACTACTTTGTGAGATTTCTATACAACAAACAGAGTGAATTGCATTCAACTCCAGGTGGGGATGCACTAAAAATGCAAAGACAAGTAAGTATAAGGGCATGCATTGGGGGGGGGGGGTGCAATGAAGTAGTTGATGTGGCTGGCACACAGAGGGAGGAGAGTAAACCAGATGTGCCTGGAGAGGAGGAAGCCTTGGCGCTAATGACTGTGGCATTCAGCATGATGCATAATGCTGCAAGAGTGGGATAGAACCAGAGAGAGTAAAGGAAATGAATATATCCAAGCTGCATCTTATTTGTTTAGAAATACTAATCTGGCAGCAGGGAGAATTAGAGAGTCCGAAGTTACTATAGGACAGGAATTTTTAGGCTATTACAGTATCATGGGAAAGAATAAAGGAGCATATCAACACATGCTTGATAAACAACATGTAGTATACCCACAGAGTACCAGGAAAAGGAATGAACTTGTGCTATACATTACAGTATAAATGGACCGTTAAAATACTATGCTTGCTGTAACAAGCCAGACAGATATTACATGATTTCACTTACACAAGGTACATAAGATATATAAAGTCAGAGAAGTGGCCACAGGTGTCAGAGAGAGGGAACACATTGTATGTTGAGGAGACACAAAGGTATCGTGATGGGTAAAGTTTCAGCCATGGGCAAAAAGGGAGAGCTTGACTTCCATCATAAGCTGAGCTACACTATTTGTTATCATTCACTAAAAATAACAAATATAGTATAACTACTTCATGCTATACCCAATTAAGTAAATTTTATGTACAAAATCATGTTTTAATGCATCAGCTAAAAGTGAAAAAAATGAAAATAAAAATTAAGAATTAGTACAAGTAACAAAAAGATATCTTCCTTTGAATGGATTGGGGCAGCTGTAGGGGAAGAGGGGACAGGAAGAACTGAATTAAATGGAGCTTTCCCAAGAAATCCATGGACTCAGTGAGCAGTGGAGAGGATGAGAATAATTCAGTCTTTGGTCCTGAAAATTGGACAGCTTTATCCTCAGAGATGCAGTGTGTAGATCTGGTCTTGATAGGGAAGAAAAATGTTTACAAGTTCACACATGAGCTCATTGATTCTTAGGTACTGCGAGGGCTGCACTGGCATCAGCAAACAGTTACTTGTGTATCCTGGAGCTTGGTGATGGGGTCAAAGCTGTAACTGTCTTTATGAACTTTACTTGGGAAAAGCACTACCAGTCCCACACTTAGCTCTGGATCTGCAGCTCTGTAGAGAGAGATGGTGATGTCCCTTGGTGTTGTAGCAATTTGAAGAATAGAGAGATACCTCAGACATTATCCTGAAGAGGAACTGGAAGAGGAAGAGGTAGGTGGAGCTTGTCTGTGTCCAGCCACACTTAAAATGGGTTTGTAGCACAAATACTATAGTAAAACTTGGGGTGGTAGTCATGAAGACACTGGAGGTGTGTCACCAGGGCCTCCAAGAAAAGATCTGGAGGGGCTGGAGAGATGGCTCGGTTCCTAAAAGCCCTGGCTACTCCTCCAGATAACCTGAGTTCAATTCCTAGCACTCAAAACAAACTATAACTTCAGTTCCAGAGGATCCATCACCCTCTTCTGGCCTCCTTGGGTACTGCACATTCATACATGCAGGAAAAATGCTCATCTACATAAAATTTAATTTAAAAAGGAAAAGAGAAGACATGGAGCCATGGGTACCAACAGTTCTACACAGAGGCAGCCACCACCTACCAGCCTGGTCTGGAGTTGCCTCAGCTTCAGAGCCTCCATATAAAGGACTCACCATAAAGCAGCCCAAATTTCAGAGACTAATAAATACTAAGACACTTCGGCTTCACAAAGCAACTCAGTTGTGCCAAAGATCCAGGAGATCTGGTCAAGGTCATTATCAAACCTGGATCTCAGTTCGACACCATTACCCATTCCTTTACACTTTTCTCCCCAACACTGGGAAGGATCCAGAACTAATCACTAGTTAACATCCTTTATTCCCACTGCAGTCTCAATGGTTGGGATGGGACCAGAATGGGGAATGAGGCTCCTTCATCTTTTCATCCGCCTATGTGTAATACTTGCTGTCATCCCATGTGATGCCCCTGTGCTCTCTGAAGATAGGTTCCAGCTGAACCATAAAACTCTTCATTTCCTTCACATCGTGGAGAGCAGCTGATGGCTGTTTTCTGTTTTTCAAGACAGAGTAGTAATAGGCTTCAATTAACCCAGTCAGACAAATAACAAAAAGACTATCATGTGTACCACATGGAACTCCTTCCAGCTTACCCTACAGACCCCACAGCAGAAACAACTAAGCCTTGCATGTTTTATTTTCTCTCTGCTGCACCCCTGAAGTGTTTGATGATATTTGAAGCCTGGTAATAATTGTTGCCCCTAGCTATGTTTCTGATTCTTCAGCCAAGCTCATGGTCATCCCATTTTTCTGAGTCAGACAGTCCAATCAACTAGCCAGTTCTAAATAGCCTTGCTTCTAGTTATAAAAGAGGAAGGAAAAAAAACAAACCAAAAACACCTCTTCAAGCTTCAGGGCCTCAGAACTGTTAAGAAAATGCACCCACCCAGTGAAAACACTGCATGGTCACAAAGAGAGGTGTCACTAATCAAAATAAATACATTTGGGACTTCTGTGCAAGAGCATGCATGGATAAAATGAGCCAAGATTGGGGAAGGAGGAGTTCCTTTTCAGAATCTTTTAGGGGGATTTGATTATTTTAGTTTTCTTTGGCTTGTTTCCATCCTTGAATCACAGTCAGCTAAGCACAGCGTATCTTTTAAATTAATCTCATCTCATGTATCTTAAGAAAGGTAAAGATGCAAAAAATCTTATAAATAGAAGAAATTTCAAATGAATTATTAAGTTACAGTTGTAGCCATATCATCAACAGAGGTCAAAATCTACGGAGCACTTACTGTGCTACAGGCACCATGCAAAACAAGTTCTGTGTGAATCCCCGTGTTGTATCCTCTCCATGGTACATAGGGCCTCAGAATACAGCAGGAATGGGGCTCCCTGGCAGTGAATTCAGGCAGTGAATGTAGTAGTTCTGGAGTTTAACATTATTTCTTTTTTTTTTTTTTCTTTTAGATCAGGGACAAGAGGAAGAGACCAGATGACCAACTCACACTATCTGGAGAAATCTGAAGGTTCTGATGAAGCCTGTCTTTACTACTATTCCTATAAAGCTGTAAAAAAAAAGAATTTAATGTTTGTGGCCAGATAGATAGGACTGGATTAATAACCTGACTCTAAGGCTATAACATACACAGAAAATTTGGAGAGGAAAGTCAAGTTCTGAAATAATATGCACCATCAGCCAGGAAAAGATGAAAACCAAAAATGTAAATGGGAAAAACAAAAATTGTATGCAAAACTCTGGGTTAGATCCCTCTAAAACTGTAAATATGATTTAAAAAACGGATAACAATAACAACAATGAGGAGATAACCAACAGAGACAAGCTAACTTAGAGGCTACACTATGGATACAAAGGGCTCTTCCCTACCCCAGTAGCCATACTTTTATAGGCTACTCCAACAACTACTACTCATATAGGCAAACCAGAATTGTCTAATGAATACATGTATCAAAGAATCACATATGCAATTTTCAGTTATATTTTATTAAATCTGAAAACACAAAATATGTTTAGTATGCTTACAGAGAGTGGATTGAATTAGTTACTAGAACAAATAAAATACAACCCTAGGTATTTGAGTATTTCAGACATTAAGAACTCACTCATTAGAGGTCACAGCAGACAGCTTGGTGTTTTACTTTGACTAATAATTTTCTTTAAAGGTAAGAAAGCCTTCTAATATATAGCACTGCCTTTCTCAATCCAGATTCAACACAAACACCATTGCTTTTCAGCTAGCTCATCTTCTCTTCATTCTCCCCAACTGAGGTGTAACAGCTTTTCTCAAAAACATCTGTGATAGTGTGGACAATCATGCAGAGGTTTTCAGAGAAAATGATGAGAGGGGCATCATTGTTGAGAATAAAGGGATGATCTATTTTTGCACTCTCCAAGCCCCAGTCTGGGTTTTAATAGTTATATTAAAGAACTACAATTGCTACCACATGTGTTGTCATTAAACACAACCATGTAGTAGCCTCGTGTAAACATCCACATGGAGCAAGAATTCAGGTGTCATGGACACATTCCCCCTACACATTGGGAGTTTCAGAAAGCCCACAGGCTCTCCTGATCCCATGTCACCTAGCATGCTGAAATGTTCTGCAGTGTCTCCAGTCTGCTTTCCCACCACCTCACAAAGTATTACAAAAGAGAAGGGAACAAAATGAACTTGCACTGAGAACAAGATGCTGCCTCCATAAACACCAGGAAGGGAAACAAAATGAACAGCCGGGACATATGGCAGTGAGCTGACAGCGTCCAGAAACAAGTTCCACACGAACAACAAGGAACATCTTGAAATGCTTCAGACATATGTGTTTTGGGGAAAAGACTGAAGTGTTTCATAATAAAAGCAGGACAAAGTGAACTGGGAGTGCTGAATAAAGTTTTAATTAAAAATGAATTTCTAGCCTTCAATGTGAATATGCAATATGGTTCACAGATGGGTTTTTATATTTAAGTCTTATGCAAACCAAAAAAGGAATGTGAGGCAAATAAAGCTTTGGAAAATGGCATGGAGGCTGAAATGTATGTAAACAGTAGAAAGTTCTGGAACAAACAAACAAGGAAGGAAGAGCAACCCTTCTGTCAGCCACTTTGTGCTTGTACACTACATAAACTGATCATGTGACTTACCTTTGGTGCAAACACACTTTTTCCAAGTTTAAATATATACTGGGCAAGCTAGGAAACAACCTAATATCCAGCAATGGTGAATTGTTAAATTACTTTAAGATATACCAAGGTAATAGCAGAGAGCCAATTTCTGTATCATTTTAGAAAAAATGAAGAAAATGTTAAAATGAGTATGTACATTAAAATGGTAGGATACAATATCTGCAAAAAAGAAAACTGAATTTTGTAACAATATATAGAACTTTGCAGTAAAATATGCAAGAATATCTCCAAATTATTCACTGTTTTTTGTGTTTGTTTGTTCCTTTGTTTTCATTTACACCAGGTTCTGCACTAACCTTAATTGGTCTTTTTATTTTACTCATCTTGAGGTTTGGCTTGTTCTTGTTTTTTGGAGGCTCTAAGATACATCATTAAGTTGTTTAGGATCTCTCAAGGATTATTTTTTTTCTTTTTAAAAAATATAAGTACTCACAGGTATGACTTTCCCTCTTAGTATTGCTTTCATTGTGAGGGTATGTGAGTGTATTACCTGAAAGGATTAAGACTCTACCCAGAGTTCACAGTACCTTCTGACAGTAGCTCAGATATTTAAATCTTCAGCTCCCAGGAAACCCCACAGAGGGAATATCCATCCTTGGTGGTCCAGCTGGCTGTTCTGCAGCTCTGCTATGTGAATGTGTGAGGAGAGGAACTTCTCAATGGTCTCCACTGACTCTACAGGCTATTGCCTGTACTTGTACTGTGTTCCACATACCAGTTCCCAGTTTTCCCTGACTACTTCCTTGGACGGATCTCACCTGGCTTGATAAATTCATTCACAACTATCATACTTTGTAGAGAGGGACTGGGTAGATTATCCAGAGACTTTTCAGTCACTAAGTTATATCACTGAGAGTTCTAATCTGCCATCTTACTTGGAAATCCACTTAATAAATTCTTTACAAGTGAAGTTTTAGGTCATTGAAAATGTTTGCTGTAAAACCCAGCTCTGTCATTCATGAAGGCCTGTCTTCTCCATCTTGTGAGTAGCTGCATCTTCAGAACTGTGAGTTATAACCAAACAGTATATCACCACAAAGTACAATCATGAATAATAGCCTCATGGAAGCTGCACCATGGAGTTCCTCAAAAGTACAAATAAGATTAAATATTTATTTAGAAAATGCTGATACAAGTTTATTGGAAAATATTTTTATTAAATTTGGGGGTCTAAGAAATGGTGCCTATTTTTCCATACAGTTTCATTCTTGGTCATAAGCAAGAAGGATGAATACCCAAAGTTTGCAGAATATATACAATGAATGATACTTTTTATTCAATTAAAAATACAGGAAACTTATAGGTCATAATGTGACAAGAATCTGGGTATGCTATTCTTTTTATTCTTTAAAGAAAAAAATTAAACCAAACATTAAAATCTATCTAAAGCCATTGCTGTGCATTAAAACAGCAGGGGTCTAAGCTGAAATATCTTTGACAATGAGTTCAGGGTTTATTGCCAGAAAGTACTTTTATATTACCAATATTTTATTCTTAAAAGTAGTTCACCTGTGGTTTGAGGGTCTTTGTTTTTGTTTTTAGATTTTTTAAAGATGGATTAAAAGTCAGTTCAGGGAGTATTTATTACAAGGGTTTTTGGAAGTTCTATTTAATTCAGAAGCCATATTTGTTGTGAATACTCTCTGATGTTTTTCTTCATATGAAATTTCAGATAAGGGGTCACCTTGTCACCTATACACGGAGCACCAACCTCTTAACTTTGGACTTAATTTGTCCTTTGGGATGTCAGGCACACCTGAATAATGATACTATGGAATGAGATGTCATTGTTTAAATGCCCAAAGGTGTTTTTGGAAAGAAAAACATCTCAAATGATCTATAGGCATCAGAAAAATTTGGATGGAATTCAATATATATTTCCACCATGCCTTGGACCTTATATCACCATTTACCTTTATCCTCTAACCATACTGTACTTTCTCAGTTCCTAAATATACTGTGTTTCTTTGTGACTCTAAGAAAACTCTAAAACCCTGTCTCTCCTCTCTGATAAAAAAAATCCTTTAAGATGAAGATGAAGAGCTGATGATTGTGATTCCTTCATTCATTAAGGAAGTGGTAGCATCTATGGTCCTCTTCTAAAGTATCCACCTAAACATCTTCAACATCCCTTGCTTATGTTTCATAGACTCCTAGTTCATTTAACCTTTATAAAATTGATCTATTCTTTGAAAATTTCATACATTTACACAATACATTCTGGTCCTATTCAGTCTCATTCATTATCCATCTCCCTAATGCACCAATCCTCCACCTCTCCCAACAAGTCCCCTTCCCACTACTTTATCTTCGTTTCTGTTTTGCGATCCACTCAGTTTAATCAGGAATTCCTTCATGGGAATGGGTGTGGAGCTACCCCTGCAGCATGAACAATTCATATGTCAATTTGGCTATGTCACTGGTGATATGAGGAAAGTGGGGTCTTTGGGAGTGATAGAAGCTTTGTCTCTCACTCAAATGAGCTTGAGTTGGAGCAGATGAACTGATCAGTGTAGCTGCTCCATACACAAGCTGTCCAGTGTTTCTTGGTCATGCTTCCTTTCTTTCCTTTTGCAATGAGAATGTCTACTAAGCCATTGTGTGTTTGATATTATTACTTGAATTTTGTTTGTTTGTTTTATTTTACAGGCACTCATAGTTAAAGATTGCCTTGAATTTCAAGAGAGATTTTAAACTGTACTGAGACTATTGAAGACTTGGGGACCTTTGAAAGAGAATGAATGAATTTCACATTATGAGATGGCCATGAGCCTAGGAGGGGGCAGGGACAGAAGGCCCTGTTCTAAATGTGAAATGTCCCCCATAGGCTTAGTCTTCAGAAGGAAGTAGAATTTGATGTGGAGATGGAGAAGTGGGTTCGTGGAATTGAACCATGAAATTTATTAGCCCAGCCCTACTTCTTGTCCTCTCTCTCTGCTTCCTGATTGCAAGTGCAATGTGGTCAGCAACCTCAAGCATCTGCCACCATGCTTTCCCCATCAGGATGAACTGTGTCCCCTAGAAGTGTCCACCACTAAAACCCTTATTTTTCCATCTTCCCCCTTAAGTTGCTTGTTCAGGTATTCTGTCACAAATACAAGTAATGAATACATAGACTATATAAAACCTAAGCTGCTACATATTATAAACCTTAAGTGGAAATAGACCTTCCAAGGCTTTCAGTGTTTGATGGGTAAGAATCCAATAGAGTCAAGTGTCCTCTTTGTTTCTACGTTCCCAACATAAACACTTGAAAATACGTCCTAACTCAAAAACTGACATCTTTCCTCTTTTTTTTTTAAGCAGTTCTCCTTTGTGTTTTCAATAGAACCAAGATGATTTTGACTGTTTTTGTTTCAGATTATCAACAACACCTCTCCAAATTATTCAGCCCCCATGCCAACATACTTTCCTTATGCAGCATAACTGTAGGAATAAACTACATGAGTCACAGCTAGGACACAGAGCAGAAGAGAAAAGCATAGTGTTTCTACTCTAGAAATTTTTAAAATATTGTTAACATGCCCATGGATTACTTTACAAAATAACTTTCTATTTAATAACATAATTTATTTCTGAGTGTTGAAAGGAGCTATAGTAAGTGGTTGTTTTAAAAATAAGCATCTTGAATGAATTTAATAAATTGCCAGTTAAATGGCAATGATGATAAATGTCTTATATACAGCTCTTAGAAGGGTGGCAACATTGTTTTAAGCTCTTAGTAAATGATGAACAATCTTAAAAATTATCACACTATAGTCATAGTATCTTCATTTTACAAATAAAGCTGTTAATCAAGGAGATGTGTCTGAGCACATGCAGCTAAGCAGTTGAATGAAGATTTTAATTCATCAATATGACTCCAGAGCCACATACATAACCACTGGGCTGCTTTTTTTTGGCTGGTGGTAATTCATATGTAGTAAGATATGATAGCTAAGTATAATACATGTATATATACCCACATATATAACACACATATGCATACACAGTGACCTTCCAAAAATGATGGCTACTCAGTCACACTCACTAAAATCACCTAGAAACCTCAATCTGAACTGTTGTTCCATTCAGCCAACGGCTTTGCATAGAAAGACCTAGGGTGTAGTCTTGCTTGTGTATGTGACCCCTTAATTGGAGAGGGGTCATGCGCTCTCTTGGGTGGATGGAGCAGGATGGTTGGTCCCTGTTGCCCCTGGACAGAACAGAGGACAACACCTTGATAAGTGGCAGCATCTACTTTGTTCTGTATCAGTGAGTGTATTATCCCCCATTTTATATCTTAAATTCTTGAGATAACTTAATAGACTCTCATGGGTTCACATAACACTGAACCACACATTCCAGTGTCAGTTCAGGTGAATGGATGTGTCCCTCTTCTGTCTCCAGCACCTTCCACATAAGGACTACATGATTAATCTTATAAAACATAGTTGTGCTGAAACCCTGTGATGTTTATTCTTGGCTGTCGACTTGACTATATCTGGAATTAACTAAAATCCAAGGTGCTGAGTACAGCTGTGAGGGAGTATTCTCTCATCATTTGAGAAGACCCATTCTGAATCTGGGCCACAGCTTCTGGTGTCATCCTATATAAAGGACATGGAAGAAAGAAGTGTTTGATCTTATCTTTGCCTAATTGCCCTCATTCTCATTGGCAAGTTCATTCCTTCATTGGCATTACAGCCAACTTCTTTGGGATTCCAATGTATATTGAACACCAGCTGAGACATTCAGTCTCATAGACCAAAAAACTATTGGATTCTTAGACTTTCCTTTAGGAGTCAGCTTTTGCTGGACCAGTCAAACCACAGCATGTAAGACACTCTAACAAATTTCATACAATTAAATGTATGTGTTTATATACATGTATATGTACGCACATATATACAAACACATATACACACATCTTCCATCTTACAAGTTAGAATATGCATGAATTAGGGCCAACAAACACAGCAGTGACACACTCAGGGAAACCCTGAGTTTTCTTATCCCTAGAGGCCACAGTACTGCTATTAAGACAGATTCAATCCATTCAGACTATAGTTTCCCTTTTCCAAACCATTCATACAAGCAAAGTATTAGCCCTAACATGTCAGAAAAATTCTACAAATATTTCACCACTTAATCTTGATACCTGTATTAAAAATTAAGGGTGGTGTTTATTCACATCCTAGTTCACAAATAGATGAAAATTGGGTTCAGAAATGCTATAAATGGTAGCCCTACTATTGGTGAGGAATTTGTTTCCTTGATGAATTTGGAAGCCTCAGCAGATGCACCACTTTTCAATTCTCTTAACCTGTATTCTAAGATGCTGTCTTCATTAAAGGCTTTTTTTCTTTTCTCTGAACTGTATCAAAGCCAAGAAAACTAAACGTCTATAAATTCTTATATCAACAAAAATGTAGCAATGCTTGACTGCGTAGTTACTCAGCTGAAGAGGATGGCTGAATGTCCCAGAAAGTGCCCCTGTCCTTTATCACTGCTGCTCTCTGTGAATTCTCAGGTCAGTTAAAGTGTGTCTCTGGTGACATTCCTTACAGATATTTATCCTTCCTTCGCTGATGGCATGATCTGTGGTGGGTATTGTGTTCCCTGAAATAAACATGTTCTGGGGTCAGAGAACAGACAGCCACTAGAACAAAGCCAAAAATGGTGGCTAGAAAATGGGAAGAGTAAGCCATAACAGAAGTTGGGCAGTGGTAGCACACGCCTTTAATCCCAGCACTTGGGAGGCAGAGCTAGCCAGATCTCTGAGTTCAAGTCTACTTTAGAAAGAGCTAAGCATGGTGACCCATGCCTGTCACCCCAGAAACACAACCTTTAATTCCAGGGAGTGGGGGCAGGAAGAGAAAGGTATATAAGGCGTGAGGACCAGGAACTAAAGGAGTTAAGCATTTAGTTAGTTAAGCATTTGGCTGGATAAGCGTTCAAGCTTTGGAGCAACACAGTTCAGCTGAGTTTCATGTGGAAGAGGACTCAGAAGCTTCCAGCCTGAGGAAAAAGGATCACCTGAGGAACTAGCAAGGTGAGATAGCTGTGGCTTGTTCTGCTTCTCTGATCTTCCAGCATTCACCCCAACAACCTGCCTCGGGTTTGATTTTATTAACAAGTACCTTTAAGATTCATACTACATCGATCTGCTGTGGGATGTCTTTGTATATGCTGTGAATATATGCTGTTCCCATTGGTTAGTAAATAAAGCTGCATTGGTCTATGGCAGGGCAGGATGGAGCCAGGCAGGAAAATCCAAGAAAGAGAATGAGAGGAGATGCCAAACTGCCTTCCAAGAAGCAACATGTAATGGGACTCAAGTAAAGCCATGGCCACATAGGAAAACAGATTAATAGAAATGGGTTAATTTAAGATGAAAGAGCTAGCTAGCAAGAAGCCTGCCATAGGCCATACAGTTGGTAATTAATATAGGCCTCTGAGTGGTTATTTTATAAGCAGCTGCAGGACCATGGGCCAGATGAGACAGGAGTGACACGAGACCAAGGAGCCAGGTGGGACCAGAGAAACACCAAACTACAGTGATCCCTTCTGAGCAATAGATGTTAGAAATTTACCCAATATTTTAACATATTCCTGAGTTTGCTTCCATTTTAATCCACTGAGGTTCTTTCTGAAAAGCTACTGGATCTACTATTTTAAGCATAGGAAGGAGAACAAGCTGAAGCTAAAGTCTAAGGTTTGCCATATTGACTTACACTGATAAGCACAGGAGTTTTATCCTTACTTTCTAATCCATAAGGCTGAGATTACAATTCTCCTTTAGCTCACAGACATGGAAAAATGTCAGATTATGTATGCAAATACCAAGTATAGATAGGGACCCCTAATATATGCTTAATATTCTTCATTTCAGAACTTTAAATAATATACTAGGAAGGACAGGGAGTAAAGAAATATAGATACACGTCTTCCTTCCCTAGACACATTCAAAGCACAGGGAGGAAAAGGGGTGTGAGAGAGGGAAAAAAGGGAAGGACTGCTAAAACCAAGTCATTTGAGAGGCATTATGGAAACCTAATACAGTAGAAAATTCCTAAAATATATACATATATGAAAGCAATCCAATCACCAAATAATGGAGAAGACAGAGCCCCAACTGGAAATCTTTTGTCACCAAATGAAGCTTCCAGTAATGGGATTGGGTTACATATAATTGAGTCATTGATTGAAGGGGTCCCATGGGAACACTCAAACAACCCAGGCTATTGCTAGTTGCTCTCCACAAACCTACAGTAAGGCTCTATTGCTGAAGAGAATATCTACACAATTCATTGAACATAGGGAAGTTGAGCTGTTGCCTATCTATAGCCTTCACCCCTATGGACTAATGTTCATGGGACTAGAAGGTACTCTACATCCTGCAAGAGGAGAAAGGTAAACACCAACTCAGCCACAAACCTTTCTATATACAATGGTGACACTACGTGGTACAATAAGGACACAAAATTTGTGGGAATAATCAACCAAATCTGATTTGACTTAAGGCTCACTCCATTAGATGAACCCATAGAAGCACTGCTTGGGTGGCCAAGAACCTGAGATTAGACAGGCCAGGGAGCTAGGAGAAAATAAAATACTACTGTTCTGCAAAATGGAGATAGCAATAGATGACTCCTAATAACAGTATACTCACAGATCAGTACCTTGCTCAGCCAGTATCAGAGAAGCTTCTTCCTCCAGCAGATGGGAACAAATATGGAGACCCACAGCCATACATTATACAGAGAGTGAAACACCTTGGAACACTCAGACCTAAATGGGATGTCTCCATCAAATTCCTTCACTTAGGGTCAGGGGACTGTGCAGAAGAGGAGGCACAGAGTAAGAGCCAGTGGGGATGGAGGCTATTAAGGAGAGAAGACATCTAGACACAACAGGACTGGTGCATATGTAAACTCACAGGGTCTGCACAGGTATGCACCAGATGTAGTCCTAGATCTGAAAGGAGAAATGGACACACGCCCCCATCCCTAACTGAGAAAGCTCTCTCCAATTGATAGCCACTCGTAAATTAAAACCTAGTTTTCTTCAAGGGAGTGTGACTGGGGAAACAAGCCACTCTTATGGGTAGGCCCTATACCCAGCAGAAGATGGCCAACACAAAATGAACTCGATGATATCTTTGGAGGTTCTTTCTTTCATAATGTTAAGTCATAAATATTCTTTTAACCTTACAGGTCTTCTGATAACTTCTTAAATTTCTTTCTTTGATGTCTTTAAAGTTTTTGTCAAACAAGTCTTTCACTTACTAGAGTTACCTAAGATATTTTAAATTATTTGAGGCTATTATGATGTCATTTTCCCAATTTCTTTCTCAGTCTGTCATTTGTATATGGAAGGCTACTGATTTTTATGAGTTAATTTTGTATCCAACTATTTTGGTGAAAGTGTTTATCAGCTGTAGGAGTTTGTTGGTAGAATTTTTATGTTACTTATGTATACAATTATATTATCTGCAAATAAATGTACTTCAACTTCTTCCTTTCCAATTGGTATTGCCGTGATCTCTTTCAGTTGTCTTATTACTCTAGCTAAGACTTAAAGTACTAATTGTATATAGAGAATGGAAAACCTTGTCTGGCTCCTAATTATAATGGAATCTCTTTGAGTTTCTCTCCATGTAAGTTTAGGTTAGCTATGGGCTTTCTGTAAACTGCCTTTGTTATATTTATGTCCCTTGTATCCTTAATCTCTCCAGGAATTTAATCATGAAGGGGAGTTAGATTTTGTCAAAGGCCCTTTCTGTGTTTTATGTATTTCAGTTTGTTCATATAGTAGATCACATTTATGGATTTACATATGTTGAACAATCCCTGCATCTCTGGGATAAAGCCTACTTGATCATAATGGATGATCTTTTTGATGAGTTAGTTCTTAGATTCAGCTTCCAAGTACTTCATTGAGAATTTTGCATCTATGTTCATAAAGGAAATTGGTCTGTAATTCCCTGTTGGGTCTTTATGTGGTTGAGTATCAGTATAATTGTGGCCTCGTAAAATGAATGAGACAATGTTTCTTCTGTTTCTATTTTATGGAATAATTTGAGGAATATTGTCATTAACTCTTCTTTGAAAGTGGTGGAAAACTATCTGATCTTGAAATTTTTTTTCATTGGTAGACTTTAAATTACTGCTTCCATTTCACTAGGGATGATAGGTCTGTTTAAATTGCTTATCTGATCTTGATTCAACTTTGATAAGTGGTTTATATTGAGAAAATCATCTATTATTTTTAGATTTTCCAATTTGGTAGAGTGCAGATTTTCAAAGTATGTCCTTAGGATTCTCTGGAATTCCTCAGCGTCTGTTGTTCTGTGCCCTTTTCATCTCTAATTTTGTTGACTTGGATCTTCTCTGTGTTTTATCTGATTTGGATAATGGTTTATTAATTTTATTAATTTTCTTAAAGAATTCTGTTTCATTATTTGTATTTCTGTTGACATTTTATTAATTTCAGCTCTGAGTTTATTTATTGCTGTCTACTCCTTTTGGTTGTGATTTCTTCTTTTTATTCTACAGCTTCCAGGTGTGCTGTTAAGTTGCTATCGCAAGATCTCTCCAATTCTTTTGTAGGCACTTAGTAATATGAACTTGCCCTTTACAACTTCCTTCATTGTGTCCATAAGTTTGGGTAGGCTGTATATCCAGTTTCATTGAATTATAGCAAGTATTTAATTTCTTTCCTGATGCATGCATTTTTCAATCAGCAACCTTTCTTTGTTTCTATCATTGTTAATATCCGGCTTTAGTCTGTGGGAGGACAGGATGCCGGGTATCATTTCAATTTTCTTGTATTTGAGACTTGCTTTGTTTCCGGGTATGTGGTCACTTTTAGAGAGCTTCATGATCTGCTGAGAAGGAGGTATGTTCTTTTGTGTTCAGGTGAAATGGTCTATATATATCATTTAGGTCCATTTGGTTTATAATATCTGTTAGTTCCAGAATTTTTCTGTTGAATTTTTGTCTGGATGACATGTCCATTGGTGAGAGTGGGGCTTTGATGTCTCCTACAATCAGTGTATGAGGATCAATATATGAATTTGAACTGTAATGATAGTGTTTCTTTTATGAACTTGGGTGCATTTCTGTTTGGTGCACAGATAATAAGAATTGCAATGTCTTCTTGATGGACTTTTCTTTTGATGAGTATGTAATGTCCTTCCCTATCCTGATATGTTTTGGGTTGGTTTCGTCAGATATTAAAATGGCTACACTGTGGATGCCCACAAAGGATCTTAGTGAAATCTGAGCTTGCATTGGCCAGCAGAGCTGCATTAGAGGATTGCTTGACCACATGTATGGTTACCAGGTGATTGGAAGGGTATGCACTTGGCTGTGCTAGGGGGAGGTCTTCTGCTCCACCCCTTGGCATTCCTTTAAAAAGCCCTTTAGAAGAGACAGAAGGGGCTGGTGGATAAGGATCCAGGTCCTCCCTAGTCTATACTGTGTTTCTATTTTTTTCTCTCCCTTCTATCCTGCTATCTAAATATTTCCCACTTCTCCCTCCTGGAGAGTACCCTGGGGCCTCCATTAATCACTCCCCCACCCCAAGTTTGCTCATGTAGATCTCATCTATTTCTCCTCCAGTCATCCTTGGTACAGGGAGGAGGAGCTTGGACCTGCCTCAACTGAATGTACCAGGCTCTGCTGACTCCCCAGGGGAGACTTTGACTTGGAGGAACTGGGAATGGGGAGTCGGTTGGGGGGAAGGCTTGGGGCTGGGAGGAGGAAGGAGGGGATGATCTGTGGTTGATATGTAAAATGAATAGAAAATTTCTTAATAATAAAAATAGAAGAAGAAAAAACAAAACAGAGCCTGGGGTAAAAGTGGGAGTGGGTCTCCACACTACACCAGCATGCTTCTGAAGTCCATTTACTTGGAATATATTTTTCCATACTTTTACCCTGAAGTGATATCAACCCTTGATGTTCAGATTTATTACTTGGATGTAGCAGTAAGATGGATCCTGTGTTCACAGCTATTCCTTTATTCTCTATCTTTTAATGGATATAGAGAGATTATCAATAAGCAGTGTTTGTTGACTCCTATTTTGGTGGTGGTTGTTGTTATTGTGGTGGTGGTGGTGGTAGCATGTGTGCATCATGTGTGTGTGTGTGTGTGTGTGTGTGTGTGTGTGTGTGTGTGTGTGTGTGTTTCCCTTCCTGATTTGATGGTCTTAGATTATTCATTTTGTTTTCTTGGTGTGTGGTTAACCTCTTTAGGTTGGAGTTCTCCTTCTAGCACCTTCTTAGCACTTGATTTGTAGATAGATAATATTTAAATTTGGTTAATCATGGAATATCTTATTTTCTCCATCTATTGTGAATGATAGTTTTGCTAGGTATAGTTATCTGGGCTGGCACCCATGGTTTCTTAGAGTCTGTAGAACATCTGTCCAGGCCTTTTTGGCTTTTAGAGTCTCCATTGAAAAGTCAGGTGTTAGTCTAATAGGTCTGCCTTTATACATTACTTGGTCTTTCTCGCTTGCAGCTTTTAATAGTCTTTCTTTGTTCTGTATGTTTAGTGTTCAACTATTATGTGCTGAGGGGACTTTCTTTTCTGGTGCAGTCTATTTGGTGTTCTGTATGCTTCTTGTCCCTTGACAGGCATGTCTTTCTTTAGGTTTGGAAATACTTCCTCTATGATTTTGTTGAAAATATTTTCTATGTCTTTGACCTTTCTTTCCTTCCTTCCTCTATTTCTATTATTCTTAGATTTGATCTTTTCATAGTGTCCCAGAATGCCTGGATGTTTTGTGTCGGGATAATTTTAGGTTTAACATTTCATTTTGACAAAGGTATCCATTTCTTCTATTGTCTTCAGTGACAAAAATTCTTCTATCTCTTGTGTTTTGTTGGTGAGACTTGCCTCTGAGGTTCCTGTCTGAGTGTTTACATTTTTCACTCGATTTCCCTCAGTTTAGGTTTTCTTCATTGATTCTGTTTCCACTTTTAGATTTTGAAGGGTTTTATTCATTTCCTTCCACTGTTATTTTCACAGACATCTTTAAATGGTCTATAAGGATCATGTTCATAAAGGATATATTAAGGCCTTTGTCTTATGCTTCAGCTATGCTGGAATTCTCAGGGCTTACTGAAGTAGGGTTTCTGGGCTCTAGTGGAGATATATTGTCCTGGATGTTTTGAGTTTTATGTTGGCTTCTAGGCATTTGTGTTTGGGAAGATTATCATTCTAGGTGCTGCTATCTGATCTTGTCTTTGTTGGGTAGGTGTTTTGTTCCTTTGTTTCTTGTGGGGGGCCATCTCTCACCCCCACATTTCCCCAGAGTACTCTTGAGTAGGAGCAGCAGGAAATATTAGTTAGAAGAATACAGGGGAGAAAAAGATAGAAAATACAGGATAGCCTCGAGAGGGCCTGAATCCTAATCCATCAGGCCTCCACTGTCTCTGCCCTAGGGTATTTAAAGGAATGCCAAGGGGTGGAGCAAAAGACCTCCCCCCAGCACAGCCATATGAAGACCATCTCAGACACCTGCACTCAGGGCCATGGTCCAATCATCCTCTTTATGCAGGCCTGCTGGGTAAAGCCCCTAGGAAAAATGGGTTCCGATGTTTTTTGTTGCCCTCTCTGGTTCACAGGAGAATGTGGTGGCTATGTGTTGTCTGCTAAGGAATTCTTCTGGGATCCTGCAAAGTATGGCCATTGGGGGTCCCAGGTAAAATGTGTTTCTAGGCATTTGGTGCCTGATCCTTAGGAATGAAGATGAGATAGGAGTGCTGAGGGTGTCCACAGGAGGAAGCAAAGCAGGATGATTCACCAGGATCTGCTTAGTGCCCTGGAGAGAGAGGCAGAGAGTGAGGACAGGCCACAAATAGTCTGCTACTGAGCTGAGGTGAGACTTGGGGATTGGATTTGGAAGAATAGAGGGAAAAGTGAAGATCCACAGTTAGCCTACATGCTTCCCTAACCTGAGTGTCCTGTGGGTTGGGAATGACTACTGGAGTTGGGAACTGGGATAATAGGATGAGTTAGGGGAAGTTTGGAGGGAAAGATCTATGTGATTGACTAGAGATTGGGATGGGAGGGCGGTGATGTGCAGCAGGAGGTCTGCTACAGAGCTGAGTGAGATAAGACTGAGGAAATAGATTTGGAGAAGGAAGGGGTGAAGATTGGCAGTTAGCCTACCTACTTCCCTATCCATAGTGGCCTGGATTCCCAAGTAATCAAAAAGAATCTACTATCAATGAAAAAAAGAATGAACTGTCTTGTAAGTGAACAAGAGTCCTGAGAATCTTGGCTTGCCAGGCAATGAGCAGAAAGGTAAAAACACAAGGCATACTATAAAACAATGGAAGTGCATTTTTCTTGAAAAAAATATTTCTTATTATAAAAACAGCTCTTTGAAAAGACGGTGGGAAGCTATGCCAACAGCCAGCTTACCAATACTGTTGCCACATCTGCAACACTGTCCATTCCTAGCCTTCAACCAATGGCTCTCTGACGGTGTGTGTGTGTGTGTGTGTGTGTGTGTGTGTGTGTGTGTGTGTGTGTAGTAAGCAGACACAAGCAATAAGTTATTAGGTCTATGTTCCTACACTCATTTCATAGAATGTTAGTTCTCATCCACAGGGCATGGTTTAGAGACTACTCTACGTTTTTCCTGTGGCAACTGAGAAAACAGAATTCAAGAGACTCGGCTAGAAAATAGCAGAGATGAGATGGAATCCAAGACCTATGCTCTTACTCATGATGCTCATTTTGATATAGTACAGATTGCCAAACTGAAATGCTTTGACATGTTTAAAAGTTCTATTAGATATAAAGGTATGTCATCTAAAGTCGCAATTTAATGTCAGATTGAAATGGAGTGCAAGTCAGAGGTTTTGTTTTGTTTTTTTTTCTTTAAAAATAAAAAATGTAGAGCTCCACCTGGGGCCTGGCCGAGGAGCTCTGCATCCACTTCCATCAGTTATTGGATGAGAGTTCCAAGACGACTGCTAGGGTGTTTAGTCATCTGATCACCAGACTAGGTCAGATCAGGCCCTCTCTCGATCACTACCAGCAGTCAACAGAGGATATATCATTGTGGATTTCTGGGGACCTCTTGAGCACTCTGCCTATTCCTGTTCTCATGTGGTCTTCATTTATCATGGTCTGTTATTCCTCGTTCTCCTTTCTGTTCTTGATCCAGCTGGGATCTCCTGTTCCCCTAAGCTTTCTTTCCCTCAAATCTTGCCCTTCATTACTCCCACTGTCGTCCAGGTTGTTCATGTAGATCTCATCCATTTCTCTATCATTGGGTGATCCCTAAGTCTTTCCTAGGGTCCCGTTTTCTAGGTAGCCTCCCTGGAGTTGTGTAGCAGTCTAGTCATCTTTGTTTTACATCTAGTATCCTCCTATGAGTGAGTACATACCATGTTTGTTCTTCTGAGTCTGGGTTACCTCACTCAGGATGATTTTTTTCTAGATCCATCCATTTGCCTGCAAACTTCATGATGTCATTGTTTTTCTCTACTGAGTAGTACTCCATTGTGTATATGTACCATATTTTCTTTATCCATTCTTCAGTTGAAGGGCATCTAGGTTGTTTCCAGGTCCTGGCTATTACAAACAAAGCTGATATGAACATAGCTGAGCAAATGCCCTTGTGGTATGATTGAGCATTCCTTGGGTATATGCCCAAGAGTGCTACAGCTGGGTCTTGGACTGTCAAGGAGGAGGAGGGACTGCAAGAGCATGAATTGTTGAATCCAAGATTGCAAAAAGCACAGGGACAAATAGCCAAATGAATGGAAGTACATGAATTATGAACCAACAGCTGTGGAGCCCCCAGCTGTAGCAGGCTCTCTGGATAAGTGAGACAACTGAATAGCTTGATCTGTTTAGGAGGCACACAGGCTGTGGGACCAGGATCTGTCCTTAGTGCATGAGCTGGCTGTTTGGAACCTTGGGCTTACACAGGGACACATGCTCAGCCTGGAAGGAGGGGACTGAACCTGCCTGTACTGTATCCACCAGGTTTAAATGAATCCCCAGGGGAGTCTTGACCATGGAGGAGATGGGAATGGAGGGGAGGGGCTGGGAGGAAGGTGGGGGTGGGGGCGGGAGGGGGGAGGACAGGGGAACCCATGGCTGATGTATAAAATTAAAACACATAATAATAAAAAAAATGTAGAATTAGTGAATGGTGGAGTCAACAAAACAAAATTCCCGTGTAGTCAACTCCTCAAGCTTCCAGCAGTTTCACTTCTCACTTCTCCCTATCTCCCCGTCACTCTGGTAAAATGGTAATCAATTTCTTTGCACTTTCCAAGTGTCACTTTCCATGCGTATGTGAAGCACGGGGAGACACGCATTTATCTATCCACCACTAGGTTTATGAGTGTCTATTGGAAGACAGCTTCTGAGCTATTTTAATCCCTCCATGGTTCCTTCAAAGTATGAATGCTAGTTGCCTGGTGATGTAATACCTATGAAAATACCAGAGGTAAAATTACAATATATTTCTTTTATTTTGTTTATTTTTTTTGTTTCTACATGCTTACCAACACAGGATGCTTTATTTGTTATGTTTGCATCAAAATGTCTTTCCCTAGAAGAAAATATTGCAAATAATTCAACACTAAAATATTAACTATATTTTGAATCATCCACGGTCTCTTCAAGTAAACTGATCTGTTAGATATTCAGATAAGTCAGCTAGTCTTCCAGAGAAGGAGTGAATGTGTGTGTACATTTTACAATGAAAGCTAGTTTTTAGGACCCAAGAAATACAATAGCCTCTTCTAGAGGGGAAAAAAAATAGATAATATTGATTAAAACAGGTTTAAATTCTTAAAATTCATTTCTGCAGAGAACATCTTTCTGCTCATTACTAATAGCAGGGAGCTGATATTAATTAAATCTTACCCAAATAAGATAACCAGCCAAGCAGGTGAAAAGAAAGTAAAAGGGAATAAAAATGGAAGAACATTCTATAGAGAATCTATTCTTCAGTTTGTCAGTGATGATAGGAGCACATGTGGCAGATAGCCTTGTCACAAATTGGAAGTTGTAACTGTGTTGCAGAGTTTTGACAGTGGAAACAGCACATTCTTCTCTAATAAAGGCTAGACTGTGATAATTTACCATTTGAAGGAATATACTGGGTTCAAGTCTAATTGTTACTCAGTGAACACCTGTTTTAAAGAAAGGCATACAAATACAGATCACATCAAACGCTTTCATTGAGAGGTTGACTCATACAAGTTATGGTGGATGGTCTCAGAAGCTTTCCTGTGTATGAGAAACAGAACTACAGGCCTTTTTGTATAAGTTCCTGTACATCTTGTCCATGCTGTTTTCAAAGACGGGTCGGTGGGACTTCCCCTTAAAAGAGCCTGCTCTGTTGGGCCAGTATTCGCCATCATCCAAATGGAGAGAGCCACGTGGCCGCTGGAAGGAGCTACAAGAAAAGATCATTTTTGAAAAAGGTTAAAACAACAGCACATTGAAGGTCGAGGTATCACTGTGAGTTCAAATATTTACTGAGTACTTTATGGATGTATGATACCCTGTTAAGGCTGTGAGAAATGAAGTACAATGAGGCTTTGCCTTTAAAAATTGACTCACTACAGGGGAAGGTTAACCTGTTCACGTGAACCCATGAAGAAGGGGAAAAAAAAACTGTTAGAGTTTAAAAGGATCTTGGAGATTAGAAAGGGGTGCAGCAAGGTAAAAGTAGCACAAAACACAGGCATAGTGGAACAGACTTTTAATCCCAGAACTCAGGAGGGAGAGGCAGGCAGATCTCTGTGAATTTGAGGCTAGGCTGGGTTAGCAATGTCTTAAGTAGTGAGACCTTGTAGCAAAAACAAAACAAAAACAGCACAGATACTGTGGTATGGTCAGAGTAAGGACAAAGCCTCTGAATCCACAATCTTTTGTAAGTTCTTGGGTAATTAACTTCAGTTTAATCCTCCATTATTATATTTTTATATAATTGCTTTTGTACAATTCAAGAGAATTCATATAAAGTACATAGTACAGTATTTACCCAGGGCAAAGAAGTGATTACAAGACATTGAGTTAAATATTTTTCTATATGTGTATCGCCAAGCTGACAACACTTTACATAGATGTGGAAATTAATATTTAGTGAAAGTCAAACATAGTGGTTCATGTCTGTAATTCCAATGACTTGGAGATAAAAAACTTGGGCCAAGAAACCCACCCAATTTATAAAAATATATATTTATATATAAACATTATCAAAAACATAATATATATGAGTTTGAACAGAAGTATAATACACGAATTATTAAATGAAAATGTCAGTGAAAGGCATATCTCTACAAGTTATTGGTCACAGAGGCCTCAGAAGCACCCAGAACAACATAGGCTATTGCTCTTGGATCCCCACCATAACAGAATAGTAAGACTCAGGATACCTGCAAATCTACTTTAGCTGACCAGGCAACCCTTTCTCTGATGGTTTGGTTATGTACACAAGGTGCTAGGCAGGCTTCTAGGGGAGAAAAGACAACAAGGTCTTGCCCAGCATTGGGCACTGCATGCTACAATACCAACCTGCATGGAAAAATGTGTCCACTGGTACAATAAAGGCATGATGGTTATGAAGGGAAATAACTGCTTTCTCATTAGAAATTAGGCCCCCCTCCACAAAAAGAAATTCATGTGTGGTACTGCGAACTTTATAAAAGTCCATAACCAGGGAGGTCACAGGCCCAAGGAGAAACCTACTATTACTGTTTTCCTAAACATGATTGTGCTGTCAAACTGCCTTCCAACTATTTATGCTTATACTCATAGATCTCTGTTGCTCTTAGCTTTGGTCAGAGATGGTTTTTGCAGTGGGTAGTGGTTAGTGCACAATGAGAGCAGGTCAAAGTACTGAGAATAAGAACCTATGAGTGCTTAGCTGTAGGTGGGCCATCTGTATGAACCTCCCCTGCATCCAGTGCTCAAGGAACATCACAAGTGACAGGGCAGGAAGAATCTATAGTTGGATGGAGAGGAGAGCTGAGAAATGCTGATTTGGGAGGCATGTTATGGCTGTTGGGACACATCATCTCACATCAATTGTGGTTACCTAAACAAGACCCACACAAGATTCAGCCAGTCAGCATTCCAGCACTGATCAGGATGGGGCCTCAATGCTGTACCCTTTGCAGAGGACTTCCTAGCAACTGAAGGATGCTGTGTGTGGTGGGTATTGTGTTCCCTGAAATATTGTGTGTTCCCCGAAATAAACATATCTGGGGTCAGAGAACAGACAGTCACTAGAACAAAGCCAAAAATGGTGGCTAGAAAATAGGAAGAATAAGCCCTAACAGAAGTTGGGCGGTGGTAGCACACGCCTTTAATCCCAGCACTTGGGAGGCAGAGCCAGGTGGATCTCTGTGTGTTCAAGGCCACTTTAGAAACAGCTAAGCATGGTGACCCATGCCTTTAATCCCAGAAACCCAACCTTTAACCCCAGGGAGTGGGGACAGAAAGAGAAAGGTATATAAGGTGTGAGGGCCAGGAACTAAGGGTTAAGCATTTAGTTAGTTAAGCATTTGGCTAGAGAAGTATTCAAGCTTTGGAGCAGCACAGTCCAGCTGAGAGCCATTGGAAGGAGGACTCAGAAGCTTCCAGTCTGATGAAACAAAACCAGCTGAGGGACTGGCGAGGTGAGGAAACTGTGGCTTGTTCTGTGTCTCTGATCTTCCAGCAATCACCCCAATAACTGGTCTTGGGTTGAGTTTTATTAACCAAGTACCTTTTAAAATTCCTACTACAGCTGTGTGAGAGAGTCATTCTCCTTTGAGGATGTGGCTGTTGGTGTGTTGCCCCTGCACAGTGCACACTCTCATAGCCATGCGCATATGGGCTGCACTAATAGGAACTGGAGAATTATTAGTAAAAAAAAAAGAATAAATGAAGTTTGGAGGAAAATGGAATGGAAGCTACCAGGAGAAGATAGAAGGAGGTTAATGGTGGATTTAAAAAAATACATTGTACAAATACACAAAATTTTCAAAGAATAAATAAGGTATTGTTTAAAAACATTATAACAGTATAAGCTTCAAAAACAACCTTTGTCAAATCTCATAACTATTATTTTGACACAACCAGCACATTTCTGTTATTAGCTTTGCACAAGACAATTTTATATAAAGTTTTTCATACAATTTTTCTCCAGATATAACCCCTGCTGTCACTTATAACACTGTTTCTTACCACTTGAATCATATACAGAGAAATCACAGATAAACACATCAGTGGAAAAAATTGCCTGTGCTCAAACCTGTATAAATAGATCTGGCAGCCTATGTGCCCACATCTTCAGTGGGCACATAAGGGACATAAATAGTAAATGAAGAAATCAGAGTATTCCAATTAGCAAATAATGTAATTGTATACATAAAAGACCACCAAAAATCTTCTACAGCTGATAAACACATTCATCAAAGTAGCAGGATACAAAAATCAAAATATAAAATCCAGTAGGCTTTCCTATATACTAAGAACAAACATACTGAGAAATAAAAGAGGCAAAGAATCCCATTCCCAATAGCCTCAAAATAAAATATCTTAGAATAAACCTAATAGATGAAGTAAAAGGCTTGAACAATGAGAATTTTAAGACACCATAGAAAGAAACTGAAGAAGATGCCAGAAGATGAAAAGATCTCCCATGCTATGGATTGGTAATATTAATGTTGTGGAAATGGCCAACCTACCAAAAGCAATCTATAAATTCAATGCAGTCTCCATCAAAAGTCCAATTCAATTCCTCACAGAAAAAATATCAAAATTCATATGAAAACACAAAAGATCCAGGATTACCAAACCAATCCTCAACAATGAAAACACTGCTGTTTTCATAGAACTGGGGACCCAAACACATAGCCGCCTTTTCGACCCACCTTAATTTTGACAGAGGCCAAGGAAAACAACTTGTACAGCAAACAGTCTCAATCAAGCCAGATCTAAATGCAGAAGAATGAAACTACATCTCCACTCGGCCTGAAGCACCGCCAAATGGGTGAAGAACAGCAACTGGAGACCTAACACACTGAGCCAGTTAGAAAGTAGGGAACGCTCTTTAACTTTCAGGCACAGGCATTAAGGCCACTAAGTGACAGATAGGATGTCAAGCAACTAAAAGAAATTATGTATGATAAAGGACACAACCATTCCAGTGAGGATCACCTATAGAGTTGAAAAAAAAAAAATCCTCAGCAGCTATATATCTGACAGAGTACAGAACAACAACAACAACAACTTACAACAAAACCAAACAAAATGGGAGCACGGCATTAAACAGAAGGGTCTCAAAAGAAATAATGGCTAACCAACGTTTTTTGTTTGTTTTAATGTTCAACATCTTACCCATCAGGGAACGCAAATTAAAACTACTTTGAGATTTTATCTTACCCCAGTCAATAGGGATAAGACTTTAAAAGAAAGACAACAAATGCTGGTATGGATGTTGGGACAAGGAACACTTGTTCACTGCTAGTGGGGATGCAAACTGGTGCAGGCACTAAGGAATTCAGTGTGCACATTCCTCAGATAGGTAGAAATACATCTACTGTCTGATCCAGCTATTTGACTCCTGAACAAATTCCCAAAAGACTTCATACTACAGGAACAGTCCTTTTCTATATTCATTGCTGCTCTATTCACACAAAAGCAATGAAATAGAAACAGCCTTGATGACCATCAACTGATGATGAATAATTAAAATGCCATGCATACACACGATGGAATATTAAGCCACATAGGAAAATGAAATTATTAATTCATAGGTAAATGGGTGGAACTAGAAAAAATCATTCTAAGTAGTCCCGACCCAGTAAGGTAAGCATTGGCTATTCTCTCTTATACAGAGGTGCTAGCTTTGCATCTTTAGATATGCATGTCAGATATGGTAGGAAGCTAGTAAGGGGCATGGGAGTGGGGTTCTAGGGAATTGGGGTAGAAAGGACCTGGTATGAAGAGTGAAAGCTCAATAATGACATGAGAAGGGTTAAATGAGGTAGAGTAGGAGGGGCTGAGAAATTCAGGCAGGATAACAACACTAAAGACTTTTGAAAATGACATATTGAGACCTATTATTATTGATGCTTATTAGGAATTTGGGGTAGTTACTCTATAACAGGGGTGGTGGAATGCCTTTCTCAAACACCCAGGCTGTCAGACAAAAAGACCAGTGCCAGATATGGATTACTTCTTTTTGGGTATGTTCAGAACCCCCTCCCTGCCAATTTCCCTCCTCAAAACATTACAGGGCATCACTATTGTGCCTAGGTATTTCTAAAACTTAAGGCCCAATTGCTGTAGACACCACATATCTGAGTCATAGTGCACGGAGAAATCAAACTGGTACTGACCAAAACATTTCATCCTTACTAGCTTTCCTATTGCTGGAAAATATTGCATACTTTCTTTGGTGAGAACAGTGACCAATAGTGTTATTCTACTATGAGTCATAATAAAGATTGGCCTGACAAGATATGACCACTCATGTAATAGGGGCACAAATGAATATTATGGGAGAAACCACCCACTTTCTGATTGGACTTAAAACTCTCCAAGTTAAAACTCCTACCTGGTACTATTAATTGGGCCATGATATATGGCTAAACAGATCATATTCCCTAGGAGAGAGTTTAATGCTATTATCCTGCTGAATGGACATAGTAATAAATTGCCCTTTAAGTTCCTATCATTACACATATAGATTAGTGCAATTTCAACCCCTATCAGAGAACCTTCTTTTTGTAGTATCTGGACATGAATATAGAGGTCCACTACTGGTCACCATGCAGAAAATAAGACACTTTGGGAGTGCTTGGCTCTAAATGGGGTATCAGTCTCACACTTCTTCCCCAGGCTCAGGGATCATTGTAGAAGAAGCCACAGATTATAAGATCTAGAGGTAGTAGGTAAAGGTCTATAGTAAAACAGAATTTGCCAGACATGACAGGGTCATTACACCAGGAACTCACAGCAGCTATAACTGCCTGCATGAGTCTTATACCAGATCAGGACAGCTAAAATTCCAACATGGATGATGGGTGCCCTTGGATCCCACCTATTAGCAATTTGTGTGGCTGTTGGAGAGGGAAAGTAAGGGTATTGCCTCTTGAGAGGCTTAAATTGCTCCAGTATATGGTCCCACACCCCTGAACACTAGACATACACATTAACACTAAGGGGACTCAGTGGCGTTATAAAACAGTACATAATGTTGGTGAGGAACAGTGGTGATGGGGATAGGGAATGGGGAGGAGTGACGGTGGATTTGTTCAAAACATATTATATGTATGTATGAAATTCCCAAAAAATTTAAAGCAAATAAAACAAGTAAAAGTCCAAATTATAAAATACAGATCTGAGCACAATGAGTCTTAGTATGAAGTCTATGGAGAGGTGCAAACACAAACATCAGAATCCTAAACACAGTATTATTTACCTCTAGACATTCCAGAATCTCTAATTGTGAACAACTGAATTTTTTACATTGCTGTAAATTCAAATGTGTGTATGGCACTAAAAAACATAACATAGAAATGAGCTTTTTAAACAACTTCACTTCTCATTTTACCAATAATATCTCCAGCACTTGTTCAAAAATCATTTAATAAAGTCTTGCTAAAACTGTATCAACTAGCTTCAAAGCAGGAATGGTGTTATTGTTTTAAACGTAGCATGCATTTCCAACAACTTATGACTATTTACTTGAATAGACAGCTCTTTAGTGGACTGTGACATTGCTATGCAGAGAAAAATCAAAATAAGAACAGAGGACTCTTTTAGGAAATTTAGAGTGGATTAAGAAACAAAAGGATTATTGGTGATTAATTTAGAAAAGGGATGTAAACCATTTGAGGCCTAGAGGGTTGGTTTTTGTTGTTGTTGTTGTTGTTTGTCAGTTTAAATGAAGGGTCAAGATGAGTAGTATTTTACACATAGCTTATGACTCACTTCTCATGAATAGCCTTCTGATAAAATAACAGTTGTATACATACATACATACTGATGCCATGCTTTCCTACCATGATGACTCTTATCCCTCTGGAACCATAAGCCCAAATAAATTCTTTCTTCTGTAAGTTTCCTTAATTGTGTTGTTTTATCATGGGAACAGAAAAGTAGTACATTACATAAGTAATAAAATATAATGTACTACTTATACCTAAAGAACCAGAATTGAGAAAGATTTTAAGACACTAGCATGCTTAGTACTTTAAAGTTGTAATATTAGAATCTGTATGATTATAGGTATTTTAGATTATAAGATATGAGCTCCTTGTCATAATACTCAATAATGGTTTCTATCAAGCAAAAACCTCAACAAATAAAACATGCAGAAAAGTTCTGAGCATGTGGTGTATGTTCTAGAGGCTGGCTGGATGGCTGGATGGTAGGAAGGAGAAAAGATTTAGTCTTGGGCTTTAGAACAGATAACAGGGAGAGATTATATTGTGGTCTGATAACATTCTTTTAAAGACACTATACGAAGGTGTGTTGCCAGACATTTGTTTGTGTTGTTGCTCCAAGACTGCCCATAGAGTCAGGTCTTGGTTCAGAAGGCAGGGTACATATTCTACTCACCAAAGTGGACAATAGAGTTTTCTGGAGGACTCAGAGGAGATAGATGGACACATAAGAGGAATAAGGAGGGGCCAAATGAGGTGTGCAGCCCTTTCAATTGGGGAACCATAGAGAGTAGAGGTCACTGATCGTTTTCTCTGCCACTCTGTAGATATATCAGGTTTTACCCTAATATGTGACTCCTGGCCATTTTTCATTAATAAAACAATAAAAGAAGCCACTTTAAAGGAAAGCCTTACAAACCATTGTATGGACCAATGAGGTTTGGAAATGCTTCACACTTTAATATGCACCAGAGTCATTGCTGTAATTCAGGTTTCTGGGCCATTCCCCAAGTTTCCAATAGAATATACCTCATGTGGGGCCCTGAGACTTTGGATCTCTAAGCAGATGTTAATGCTACTAATATGAACCACACTTTGGGTGGCACTCAATGGCAGAGTTCTCTTAAACACAGTTATTAAACTGAGGGAGAAGATGCTATGTTACCATCCTTCTTTCAAGCATTAGCCAAAAATCTGTGCAGATGAGTGTACTGCAGACTAGCCACTTATAAGTCACTTATTTTTCTTCCCTGGGGATTCTGTAACAAGAAAAGCTTTCATGGCTTGCTGTGAGAAGGTGCCTGCCTCTCAGTCCCACTTAACAGGAAGCACATGAATTCAAGATAAAACTAAAACAACACTCTGATCACTTGAGGAGAAGCTTCCAGGGCAAAATATCAAAACCACTCTGTGACCAATTCTGAAGGCCTGTGCACCCATCCTGTTGGTCCAAGGATGTACATAAATGGTGAGTACTGTGAAGTGACACCAGAAAGGAGCAAAGAATTTTTTAGTAGCTGCTAAACTCTTATCTAAAGCTTCTGAGGGTTAACACAACAGTGAATTAACACAGAGTGTTAATTATTGCCACTGATGAACAAGAGCAAGAATCACTGTTTATGGGAAACTTCAAGTCAAGAGCAGAGTTTGTCAAAGTGTTGTTCTCACACTCACTGTATTAGAACCCTCCAGGACTTTTATTAATGCACAGTTTTGGTTTTATCTCCATGCAGAAACCACAACCTTTGGAGTTACCAGGTGGAAATCTGTATTTCTAAGAAACAACACAGGCAATTATTATTTATACAAAACTTCAAAGATCAGACCCTTTCCAACATCAAACTTATTTCTTATTTCTCTTATTTCTTGCCCAAACCAGAATTATATTGATTTAACCATCAAAACTGGGGTGGTAATTTATAAAACAATTTTATTAGTTAGGGTTTCTATTGCTGTGATAACGACTATGACCAAAAACACTTTGGAAAGGAAAGGGTTTATTTCATTTTACACTTCCAGTAATAATCCATCAGTGCGGGAAGTCAGGGCAGAAACTCAAACAGGACAGGAACCTGGGAGCAGAGGCTGAAGCAGAGGCCAAGCAGAATGGGGGCGGGGGGATGCTGCTTACTAGCTTGCTCCACATAGCTTGCTCAGACTTCTTTTTCATACTCACCAGGTCATCCCAGAAGTGGCACTACTCACAAAGGACAATGCTGGGCCCTCCCACATCAATTACTAATTAAGAAAACATCCTGGCCTGGCGGTGGTGGCGCACACCTGTAATCCCAGCACTCGGGAGGCAGAGCCAGGTGGATCTCTGTGAGTTCGAGGCCAGCCTGGTCTACAAAGCAAGTTCCAGGACAGAGTCCAAAGCTACAGAGAAACCCTGTCTCAAAAAATAAATAAATAAATAAATAAATAAATAAATAAATAAATAAATAAAAATAAAAAATAAAAAAGAAATCCCACAGTCTTGCCTACAGGCTAATCTTATGGAGGCATTTTCTCAGGTGATTCTAGCGTATGTCAAATTGGCAAAACACTAGTTGGTATAGCAATCTAAGGAAGAGACATTTTAAGAAAGAACAACCAAGAAGAGAAATAACTTTGCATAAACTATGTGCCCTCTGAACCCTTCTTTTCCTTTCTTCACTGTTTCTCTTTCAAAACCATCTACAATAGTCAACCCACGTTCATAAGAGGCCCAGGCTATCTCTTGATTGGGAGGCAATGACTTTGGGAAAGGAGATCACACTCATGCTGTGCCTTCACATGCTCATAGAGGTTCCAGCCAAGGTTACTATTTTGGTGCAAACTCCAGCTGGAAAAAAAAATTCCACTTCATGGAGCATCTATGTAAATCTCTAAGGAATTTTGTGGTGAAAAACTCATATGGTACTCCACGGTAGAGCAGCAATAGTTTTAACTACCCATGATTCACCATTTTTAATTCTGCATCTCATAGCCATTGACACAGAACTTTCAAAATGAAATCTACTAGTATAATCTTTCCAAATTGTTTTTATTACTAATATCCCTTAAATTTTAGGAGAACAGATTTTTTTCTTCATTATTTTGAAAAGATTTACTCATCTAATTTTGGGAACTATTTTTAGTTTAGGACAAATGTATCATGAAACACATGAATTTGCTGGGCACTCAAATCCTAAACAGGAGGAAAAGCATCATTGTGAGTTGGCTATTCATGTGTGAGTGTATGTGCATGTGTGCATGTGTGCAAATGGATGAGCATGTGTGTATAGAGGCAGAAGTCAATGTCCGGTGTTTTTCTCAATTATCCTACACCTTATTTTTTGAGGTAGGGTCTCGCACTGAATCTAGAGTTGGCCAATTCAGCAACACTACCTGGTCAATAGGTCCCATGACTCCTCTGTCTCTGATTCCACAGTGCTGGAATAACAAACAGAAGTGTACAGCTGCTTGTCTTCCACCCCCAGCATGGGTACTGGGGAGTGGGAACTCAGTCCTCATGCTTGCTCCGCAAGCACTTTCCTAAGTCATCCCCCTATCTCTTAAGTGTGTTTTTTATCCAAAAGCTCCAGTAAGGAAAAAAAAATGTAACTGGGCTGGAGATGGCTCAATGGTTAACAGTGCCTACTGATTTTGCAGAGGACCCAAGTTCAGTTCCAAACATCCACACTGTGGGGGTTAACAGACAATAACTCCAGCTCCAGCGAGATCCCATGTCTCCAAGCTCCACAGGTATCTGCAATCACGTACACATATCCACATAAAGACACACATATCTATAATTTTAAGAATAAAATTAAGATTAAAATCTAGAAAAAAAGATAAATGGGTTATTTTTATGCTATCTATAAGAAAGATTTCTGCATACAGAAGCAAGTCCATACCTATATTCAGGGTCACTGTCATAGGCAGAGTCTCTATATAAAAGACCTCTTTTCAGTTCCAGTTCTTCCTCTTTCTCTGGGTCTCTCTCATCCTGAAAAATTAAAATATTTCCATTAATTATTTTCTCATTGTTTTTAATATGGCTGTTATGATTCTGTAGGAAATGTGCCTTTTCATCTTCACTATAAGAGACTGAATCAAGAATCAAGTGCTTAGACATCTGAGGACAGAAACAAACTGTTGAGAATGCTTTAGCTCTCAATAACATTTTAAAATTATTTCTCTTTATTTGGGGATTATAATATAATTATATCATTTCCCTTTCCCTCCAAATCCTCCCACATACCCCACCTTGCTCACTTTCAAAACTATGGCCTCTTTTTTCATTAATTATTGCTACAGGCATATATATGCATATATATTCGTAAATATAACATGCTCAATCTGTATAATATTACTTGTATGTATGTTTTCAAAAGAGCATATTATTTTTATTATAATTTGGTTAGTAATGGTTAATGAAGATGAGTCATTCAGTAAATATTTTATGAACAAGGAAAAATGGTAGTGGATATATTAAGATATGTAAATTAATAAAGAGATATATATTTTATATAAACTCCAAAAAGATTATTCTTGCCTTCTGAGACATAAAGTACAATGCTTGAGAAAATTATACATATGCAAGCATGCACCCATGACTTACAGAGGAAATGATTTACTGATAATGATAAGCCAAAATAATAAACCACAAAATGAAAAATTGAAATATGAGTGAATTGATATAATCACATGTAGCCAAAGTTCCCATTCTTAACTTCTACTAAATACACATAAAGGTATTGGAAACAGGAGGTCATCTGAGCTAGTTTTGCAAGCTGTAAGTTGACATGTGTTTTCTGTAATATCATATTAAGTTCTGTTCTAATCTTAGCCATCACCACTTACTCCTTAGTCAACAGACACAGGTAAAGAGAGTAGGTAGGGAAACACACAGGGAATAGCATTGACAGAAGAAGGGCCCATCCTCAGGTAAGAAAACACATCAACACACATTATGAAGAAAATGGGTTTTTTTTTTTGTTTTGTTTTTTAAATTTACTGACAGCAAAAACTGCATCAGCAAAGGACACATGCATTGTCAAGTGACAGTCAATAATACATAATCAAGATAAAACATTTTGGAAAATGTACATACAATTTTAGTTGTCAAGACTTTTGGGTCTTACCTATATGAATAATTCCATATATTTCTACTGGCATATTCTTTTCTCTTTAACATTTTTGTTGACTATTAAAATAGTTTTCTTTTAGCTAGAACCTAAATGATAAATATTTAAACATTTATTTTCAAACTTTCTATTCGGTCTTTTTCTTTTTTTTTCATTTTATTATTATTATGTGTTTTAATTTTATACATCAGCCATGGGTTCTCCTGTCCTCCCCCCTCCCACCCCCCCCCCCACCTTCCCCAAGCCCCTCCCCTCCATTCCCATGTCCTCCAGGACCAAGACACCCCTGGGGATTCATTTAAACCTGGTGGATTCAGTACAGGCAGGTCCTGTCCCCTACTTCCAGACTGAGCAAAGTGTCCCTGTGTAAGCCCAAGGTTCCAAACAGCCAGCTCATGCACTAAGGACAGGTCCTGGTCCCACAGCCTGTGTGCCTCCCAAACAGATCAAGCTATTCAATTGTCTCAATTATCCAGAGGGTCTTTTTCTTGATTGGCATACAGTCAGGTCAGAAAGACTGACAAGTGAAGAAATAAGTGGAAGGGTTGTCTTGGGGGGGGGTAAGAACACATAGCTAACACCACTCACAGAGAACACTGCCCATCTGGATCAAGGACAGCCTGTAGGGAATTCTGACCCAAGAAACAAAACACACTGCATTACCATATAACTCTCTTCTTGTTTCAGACTACAGATAGGAAAAGTCATCTCACGTATACACACGCAGCCAGATGGATCTGACTAGAAAGAGTGCTCCGAAAGACCATTTAAAGGTAGGACGAGCGCCTCTGACTGAGATGGGGGAAGGGAGACAGGCATAGAAGAGTTACCTAGAATTTAGCTGGGTATTCCCCTTTGTCAGACCTCTAGTCTACAGAAATATTAGATGATCAATTTGAACCCATAAGTTATGATAATAGGTGGTAGCAATAGAAAAACACAAAGAGACACACCCCCATAAAAACATACAGAAATTGCTTTGATGTTAGTTGGGAAAATTTATAGTAAACAGCTACTTGTGTTATAAACTAAGAAAGCTGAAAAAAAATACTTTTAGGATATTAGGAGGAAACCTAATGAAGATTACAGATTGTCATCAGAGAGGCAATCCTTTCAAAAGTGGATTTATAGTGTACACCTCTATTTTTGTTAAGGATTTGAAGATTTGTGCATGGACTAGAGGCTGAGGACCACAGCTAATGTTTGAAGAAAGGTCAATGTGAGAAACCACAAAGGCTTTTCATGATTGTACAAGAATAGAAGATGAAATTTAAATTCTTTAATGTCTTATAGATCCAATCAGTTTCCAAATCATGGCATGTATTGACTCACAAAGCTTCCTGGGACATCATGGAATAAATCTTAGCCAAAAAATCTGGAATGCAGAGTGCAGTCTCCTACAGTCTAACAGTGTTTAGAGATAAGGATCATCTACAAGGTCAAGAGGCACTGCACACACAAGAAACAAATCCCTCAAAGTACTACCGACACTTCAGTGTCCCCACTGGAACTGTTTATAAAATACAGACACTGACTAGCTAAGATAAAAATCCAGCCCTGGCCATGGAAACAAAGACTAATTTCTACATATGGGAAGGGTAAGTAGAATGTTTTATGAATCCCATAAGCATAAAGATTTAAAATTGAAGCCTAGAAAGTCTTCAAACACAGGAAAAAATGTGAATGCATTTGCTGACTTCTGAAGCTGGGAAGGCTAGTGACAGATAAGCTAACCCTAACATGTCTGAATATCAAAGAAAACATGCCCTATAATCTAAAAGAAACATTTACCAGAAAGAATGATAGAAAGCAGATAAGCACTGAAGTCCTGAACAGGATGATGAACTGATACCCAACTATTTGCAAGGAGTATGTGCCCAATGACACCTGACTTCCAAGAGCAGCCGGCCTCACCTCAGTCAAGGCAGCTGCCAAATAGAGAAGATGGAAAATACTAAACTAGCCTTTCAAAAGGTGTCAAAATAAACAGACAGAGGGGACTCAGTATAGTCATGTGTCACTTAGCATTATCTTGAGAAATGCACCATTAGCTTAGTGTGTATTCTTAAATTAAAATAGTTATGACATGACCAGGTGATATACTCTCTGTGGCCCACTGTCACATATGCAGGGCAACACTGACCGAAACACTGCCATGTAAATAACTTCCTAGTATGGAAATGTTAAGAACTAAGCCTTCTGTTCTCTGAAGCCAAGTGTCCTTTGAGTACATATTTCTCTAAAATAGTCAAATGTCACTTCACCACATTTGACAAGCAGGAAAGAAATGACTTGGTCTATGGTAAAGGCCTAAAGGTTGAAGTGAGGGCTAATGCCACAAATGAGAGCCGAACTCAGGACTCTGAGTAAAGATAAACTGAGCTTCATCAAAACTCAGTATAGCCTGAAATCAGGTCTCTCCCTGTTGGATTAGAGTTATTAACCCTTAATGCCACATGCCTGGGAAAGAAAAACAAAATCCTTTCTTCATGTAGAAAGCCAAAAGCATTTTAAACATATACAGAACTTAATGTAAAAATAATCAATGCACCTACAGCCAGGATACCATCACCACAAAGAAGTAGGAAAGACAAAGATGCAAATTCAAACACATACAGAACATCAAATTTTAGGAGACATGCACTTTAAATTATTTGTGATCAATACAATATGATTAGGAAAATTGATGGAAAGTTGAACAACTGGACATGCATTAATGAATTTCAGGCATGAGTCCATGAAGATGAATAACATATTTTAGAACTAAAATTATAGTTGCTGAAATAAGCAACTTGATAGGTAGGTGTGACAGCACATTAGATTTGTAATAATCAAAATTAAGTTTCAAAATAGCCATAATAAAAACAAGCAGAATGACAAATACAAAGAATCCAGGTCTGGAGAGCTGCCTCAGCAGTTAGGAGGACCCAGCTCTTTCAGAGGCCCAAGGTTTAGTTCTCAGCACCCCCACATTGTGGCTCACAAATGTCTGAAACTCCAGTTCCTGGGGGTCTGATATCCCATTCTGGTTTCAGCAGGCACCAGCACATAATGGTACACAGACATGCAGGCAAAACACTCATATATAGAAAATAATAAAATAATATTAAAACTTAAAAAAAATATTTCAAGATACTTGTGAGGCAAAATCAAGAGATCTAAAAGTATAGTTCCACATTCAAATAGTAAAAATAAAGAAATTCTTCTAACACATACTTGAAGAGACAGTGGACGAGGACTCCTAAATAAGTCCTGAATAAGCATACTCAGCTGGCTTAACACCTATCCTCACATCTTTTAAAACATAAAGAAAATCGTAGGAATCCAGAATCAAAAAGCATTGCAAATTAAGTATCCCTAATCCAAGTTCAAAATGCTTCAATATTCAAATTATTTGAGTGTCAACAAAGACATCAAAAATGGAAAATTCTACACTGACCTCATAAAATGGATTAAATCAAAATAGGGATAATATTTTAAAAGGGCTTAAATTTTTTTATGTAATAATCTTCAGGTTTTAGGCATATTAAGTGTATGTGAAAGATAAATGAAGTTCATGTTAAGTGTATCTCATCCCCAAGATCCCTCCCTTCCCCTCTCCTCTCCTCTGTTCCTGATTTCTCATTTATTTTCTCCCTTTCTCCATATATAAATATTTATATGTATACATACATATATCTTTCTTTATACATATGAGTGTACATTTAATACTGTCTTCAACTCATGAATACCCAAATTTCTTGTCCCCCTCCATTAAGTCCTTCTTAGTTACATTTCAAATTAGTGCTTGTCCATCAAAAGACATACACAACACTAGGTAAAGTAGTGCATGTACATTAGCCTCAAACTAGAAATACAGTAGACTAGCTGTGGTATCCTTTGTGAAATGTCAATTCTCACTTCTGCTACTGTGCCCATACATAATATGTAAATGAATGAACATATCTAGATTCCAAGAATTTCTTTGTGGAGCATAATTTGCTGTATCTATCTACACAGAAAAAAAGAAGACATGCATGTTACACAAAAATAAGAAATAAGACATGAAATCATAATATTATGCAATTTTGAATGTTCAAAACCACATCTAACTAGTCTACACATTATCATATATTAGAATACTATGGCATTTAGTGGAAAGAAGTCCCCTAAGAAATTACTCAAAATAATTGAGGGTATCAGTAATGTTGCAAGCGACCTGGATGCTGTTTTACACATGTACACATTGTTAAAATTCAGTCTATTGCACAAAGGAGGAAAATACATAATAATGAGGTAAAAAATGTAAAACTACCCAAATACAAGTACCAAAAACCCTCAGAAAACATGTGCAATGAAATGAAGTGACAGGACAGCCTGTCAGTGTGGCAACTAATTAACAAAGGAGGCTGGTGTGCCACCTGTGAAGGAGCATGCAGGGGAAAACCACAGGGCATCTGTCTGATAACTTCAAAAGTTTCAGAAGCTCTGTGCATCCACTTAAGGACAGCCACTGAAAGCAGATATTTACAACTCCTCCAGTGGATGCAAGGAGCTTCTGAAACTTTTCTGAAACAAAAAAGAATACCTTTGTAGCTAGAGTTTTTTTCTTTGTAGTTAGAGTTTTCCTGCCTGGCCCACAGTCAGGACAAATTTCTCTTACCTGCCAGTCCCACAGCTGCTCAGACCCAACCAAGTAAACACACAGAGACTTATATTGCTTACAAACTGTATGGCCATGGCAGGCTTCTTGCTATCTAGTTCTTCTATCTGAAATTAACCCATTTCTAGTAATCTATACTTTGCCACGTGGCTCATGGCTTACCAGTACTTTACATCTCCCTTGTCATGGTGGCAGCTGACAGTGTCTCTTTGCCTCAGCCTTCCACTTCCCAGAATTCTCTTCTCTATTTGTCCTGCCTATACTTCCTTCCTGGCTACTGGGCAATCAGTGTTTTATTTATTAACCAATCAGAGCAACACATTTGACATACAGAACCTCCCACAGTACACTTCTATATCTACTTTTAAAGAGAACTTGGGACTCTAACACATTTTTAAGTAACTCAAAGGTAAAGAAAAACTTGCAATAGAAATAAAAAAAAGTATGCTGAACAAAACAATACCAAAAAATAGCAACAAAATTAAATGATCAAGCTAATGCAGCACTTACAGGGAAATCTACAACCAGAAACATATAGATATATATGTAGATAGACAGACAGACAGACAGACAGATAGATAGATAGACAGACAGACAGACAGACATAGGAAGGACAGAGAGAATAAATGCTATATACAGCCATCAAAACAATTCCAGGGATGGAGAAATTATTAGATAGAAAGAAATAAAAGAAAAATCAAATACATAATTTTGAAGAAATACATATATATTTTTTTTATACATGCACACACAAGAGAGTTAACAAAACCAAAATTATTCCTAAAAAAAAGTAAATCTCACAAATTCCTGGTAAAATCTACTCTTTTTTTTTTTTTTTGAGCTGAGGATCAAACCAAGGGCCTTGTGATTGCTAGGCAAGCGCTCTACCACTGAGCTAAATCCCCAACCCAAACTCTACTCTTAAGTTGCTTACCAAAAAAGAGATGAAGGCAGTGGGATAGTTCTGTGAGAAATGTGTCTGCCTTTGAGCCTGAATGCTTGAATTCATCTCCAGAGCCTTCATTATCATCATCATAATCCCTTGTCTCTACACCATAGATAAGTGATTTTTTTCCTGAGTCAAACTATTTTCCTGCATCATTTTATATTTATGTATATATATATATATATATATATATATATATATATATGTGTGTGTGTGTGTGTGTGTGTGTGTGTGTGTGTGTGTGTATGTATGTATATATATATGTATATGTATATTAGCAAACAATCATGATATTTTAAGACAAGAGCAGTCAGTCATTAACCATGTACAAGAACATCGCTGTCCCTTCTTGTACTGACCAACAAAGTCAGAAAGCAGCTATGGGATCCAATCAAGTCTTCATGAGATACTATGAAGAGAGATAGTTTAGAGAAATAGCTAACACTTCACATTTAGCTTATTGTCTAACATTTTTCAGAATCAGAACATGAAAATGGCATTGATCCATCTGAAGGTCCATAGTCTTTTTAAAAATGAACCTCTGCTTTTCTGAGGACCGCTATGTATGAAGCCACTGCAGAGTCCAAAGTATTTTCAGGGGTCAGGTCCCAACAGTGCCATGGTTTTAAGAGACTTAGTCTATGTTGATGGTGGGAGAGGAGGAAAGAATAAAAATAAAAATGAATTGGAGTCTTCCCACACAGTAAGTCATTCTGTAAGTAGTGGCCATGTGTCACTGTGGAATCCCTTCTGGGAGTCTTTAAAAACAACTAGGGAAAGGTACTTTTCACACATCGGGCAGGCTCGGGAGACAGTCTCTTAGTGACATGTGTCATCCTCCAAAAACAATGAAATGTTTTGTGTGATTAAAGAGCTTTAAAAAACCCCAATTCTTTTTTAGGGTCCTGTTTTCTAGGTAACCTTCCTGGAGTTCTGAGTAGCAGTCTAGTCATCCTTTGTTTTACATCTAGTATCCTCCTATGAGTGAGTACATACCATGTTTGTCTTTCTGAGTCTGGGTTACCTCACTCAGCATGATTTTTTTCTAGATCCATCCATTTGCCTGCAAACCTCATGATATCATTGTTTTTCTCTGCTGAGTAGTACTTCAATTGTGTATATGCCACATTTTATTTATCCATTCTTCAGTTGAAGGGCATCTAGGTTGTTTCCAGGTTCTGGCTATTACAAACAATGCTGCTAGAAAACAGGACCCTAAGAAAGACACAGGGATTGCCCAACAACAGAGAAATGGATGAAATCTACATGAGCAAACTGGACGTGAGAGGGGGTAATGAAGGGCAAGGGTCAAGGGAAAGAGAGCTAAGGGGAGTGGAAGATCCCAGCTGGATCAAGAACAGAGAAGGAGAAAAAGAAAAAAGAGACCATGATAAATGAAGACCCTATGGGAATAGGAAGAAGCAAAGTGCTAGAGAGGTCCCCAAAAATCCACAAAGATACCTCCACAATAGACTACTGGCAATGGTCGAGAGAAAGCCCGAACTGAACTATTCTGGTGACTGGATGGCCAAGCACCCTGTCGTGGTAGAACTTTCATCCAATGACTGATGGAAGCGGATGCAGAGATCCACAGCCAGGCCCCAGGTGGAACTCCAGGAGTCCAATCATTGAGAAAGAAAAGTGATTGTATGATTGAGAATGGTTGACACCATGATTCGAAAAAGCACAGGGACAAATAGCCAAACTAGTGGAAACCCATGAACTATGAACCAATAGCTGAGGATTCCCCAACTGGATCAGGCCCTCTGGATAAGTGAGATAGTTGATTAGCTTGAACTGTTTGGGAGGCCCACAGGCAATGGGACCAGGACCTGTCCTTAGTGCATGAGCTGGCTGTTTGGAACCTGAGGCCTCTGCTGGGACACTTTGCTCAGCCTGGATGAAGGGAGGAGGGGATTGGACCTGCCTGGACTGAATCTAGCAGGTTGAGCTGAATCCCCAGGGGAGATCTTGCTCTGGAGGAGATGGGAATGGGGGGGGGCTGGGGGGAGAGGGCAGGAGGAAGGAGGACAGGGGAATCCGTGACTGATACGTAAAAGTAAATAAATAAATGAATAAATAAATAAATAAATAATAAAATTATATAAAAACAAATTCTGCGTCTTTATAAAACTTGACAAATGATATTTCCATCTCTACTGTGCATGAGTTCAGCTATGAAATCTGTACTCTCCCCTTGGTATCTGCAGCACCCTGCTAGCTGGGCCTGCTCTGTCTGGCATCTCTGTTCTGTGGGAATCTTCCCTTTTCTCCCTTCAGGAATCTTCCCTCCCTTCTTTGCAGGGGCCTTTTCAGGCTTTAGCTCCACTTTGAAGGCTCAGGTTTAGTAGACAACGTTTTGGATCTTCTGGTGATTTACCTTTTACCTTGGCTTTCTCTTATATTTTTTTAAATGTTTTTAAGATTTATTTTATCTTATTTTTTTTGTTGTTGTTGGTGGTGATTTTTTGTTGTTTGTTTGTTTGTTTTTGGTTTTTTGCCTACATGTGTATGCTATGTGTGTGCCTTGTGTCTGGTACCCTTGGAGGTCAAAAGGTGTTGGATCCCCCTAGAACAGGAGTTATGAATGTTTGTGAGCCATGATGTGGGTGCTGGGAATCGAACTAAAGTCATATTCAAGAGCAATAAGCACTCTTAGCCATTGATCCAACTCTCTACCCTGGGTTTATCTCTTTTAGCACCTACTTCAGGCTTCCTTTGGGTATGGAGGAGAGGGGACCTGGGTGCCGAATGTGAGGATACAGAGGCAATGGCAGGGTTTGGTCCATCTGTGGGGTCAGACCACTGCTTGGGCTCCAGAAGGTCTGAGTTTATGGAGCACTGCAAGCCCCAGAGCACTTAGGAGGTGCATGATTTTAAAGACCAAGATTTACTAAATACCTATTACATGACTGTCCTTGTAAGCATGCTACATATACTAAATATACAAAAATCTGTAACATCTATGAAGAAATTAAAGAAATACCTTTGACAAAAGTCTGGTTCCAAAGATGGCATAAAATATCACTTAGTTTAATGCCTGGCATAAAGTGGCAGTTCAATAAATTCCAACTAAATGTATATTTCAGTTCCAAACTATCAAATATAAACTACAATATTTCCTGGCAAATCACATCTTTCCTGATTGATTCCTCCATCACACTGCTTTGGTAAGTCTCATTCATAATCCTAATTCTGGCCCTAAACCAACTTCCCACTCACTGTTACCAAATTAATTTCCTTACCAAAAAGGAAAAAAAAAATCCTTTTACAACAAGTAGGTCAGTGGGCATGTCTGCTGTATTCAGACTGACTTATCCTTGAGCATGTATATATCTATGACTCTTAAGGGAATGTATTTTTACCTGTATAAGCTTGACCACATCTCTGGTCACTTGAGTATGTGGCTACACTTAGTATTCATCACCATAGAATGGAATGGTTAAGATTAAGGATGTCACCTGAATTCAAATCCTGGTTAAAAGCATCTACAGTAACTGTGCAACCTTATATATGTCACTTAACCTTTCTGGGTATCAGCTTCCTCATCTTTGAAATACTACTTATTACCTAATAATACTTAATTTACAAGATTATTGAAAGGAAAAATAGACTAATTTGTGCACAGGGCCTAGCCTCTAGTGAACCTTACTATTCTTTTTTTTTTTCAGTTTTTCTCTGAGAGAACAATAATGCATGCTTATGCTTTTTATTCATACACTTAATTGCATGCTGTAGCACACTGTTTTCTTTTTTACTGTTTCATATTCATTCAGTGGTTTATTAAAACACTGTATGCTCCTTATGGGGAGAAAATCTGATTTCATGAGAAGAGCCTCTGAGCTTTGCACAGTGCTGTGCAGAGCACACAGCTACTTAGAGAGGGGATGCTATATGAATGAACACAGGCAGGAAATGTTGGCTAATTATAAGTTTGTGCTCTGCTTGCTGCTGGACTGTATTGAAATTAATGCCTAACATAAGCCAACATGAACAACATTAATTCACATCCCAGTAAGTCAGAGGCAAATAATTAATTTTAAAAAGTGGAGTGAGAGTCTCCTCCTTCTGAATAGGATGGAGTAGACATTAACACTTCTGCTATTTAAAAATACCACAAAGCTGCTCAAACAGCTGTAATGGTGGTGAGAAGAGTCTCCAGAGGAGATGACCCCAAAGAGGTGCCATAGCTGGCTTTCTACTGGGAGCATCTGTGGCTTTTGAACACAGAACAAATGCCAAGACTCTATGCTTTGTTAAACAGCTCCACAGCTGGTGGACAGAGAAATCACAGGGGTTTAACAATCCCCTGTGCTAGACAGACGAAACTAAAGACCCAAGGAGCAAGCTCCAGTGAGACTCCATGGGTGCAATACTGTGCTTACTGCCCCCTCCGTGATGAGCCCCGGAAACTGCAGAGTGAGGGTGGCACTAAAGCAGGAATCCTGCCAAAATAGAAGGAAGTGAGTTCTGTGCTGAGCAAGCAAAGGAATTTCCTTCCTGGGAGAGGAAAGGAAACCTGGAACCACAGCAGCTCCTGTTCAAACTGAGAGGGCTGAAATGAAACTGTCAATAATGTTTTTCCTTTTAAAATCTGGAACACAATTTTAAATGTACAGAAAAGTTGCAAGGATGATACAGAACCACACACAGAAGTGCCCTCTTTCACTGAGGGTCCCTTAATGTGACCATTTGACATAACCAGGGCACACTCAGCAAAGCTAAGACTCTCCCAGCAGTACAGCACTGTTACATTAGCTTCCAGCTGTATTTTGATCTCTAGTCTTCTCAACAAGTCCTTTCTCAAGTTAGACTAAGGTGACAACATCCCAAAGAACCCTTCACATCACAGACACCAAAGAGAACATGATGATCACTTGTGATGTGAGCTTTGGCTAGTCCCTATTTCTCCTTTCCACCCCACATGGGTCTGGGGATCAAGTCCAGGCCCTGTTACAATTATTTTCACCCAGACTAAGGCTTTCCATTCTTTTACCAGTGCCTTTCATGAGGCAAACATTTATAAACTTTGTAAGGTCCAATTTAACTTGTTTTTGTCTGGCATGGGTTGTGTCATGTCAAAAAAAAAAAAAAAATTCCTTGCCAAATTCGAATTGTCCATTTTTCTCTATGCTTTCCTTTGAAGGTATTATAATACATAAGGTCTCTTGATCTGTTGTGAATTATGGGACACAGGAATTTTCTTTTTTTTTTTTGTTACTGCTGGGATGTCTGGGCTTTTTTGTTTTATTCTCATTCAGAACCATTTGTTCACAAGACAAAAATGTGTGGGTGGGGAGATAGTGTGCCTGGAAAGCCAGAGGACCCAAGTTCAACCCCAGAACCAATGTAAGCAACAGTAGCAGTGGTGGCACACGAGGGAGCAGAGACAGGAGATGCCTGGGGCTCCCTCCAATTGGCTTGGCACCCTTTTCACCTATCAGCAACAGATTTGTATAGATCAGTCTGCAGAATCTCTGTTCTACTCCTAGGATATGTCTGTGGCTTTAGTGAATGCTACACTGTCCTCAACGCAAGAAACTACTAAGGCCAGATGGCAAGTCTTCCACCTGTTTTCTTTTCAGAATAATTTCTACTGGCCATGGATAGTTGGGGAAGAGAGAATCATTGTTCTTGGAAGATGTAGCCACTAGTAGGTTTCCTATGCTCCAGTGCAGAGTACACATAAAATTGGACTTAGGGAGTTATTTTTTTTTTTAAGGAGTAGACGTGAGGTTGGAAGGAGTTGTGTTGGAGACAAGTAGGAGGAGTCAGAGGGGGAAATAAGAGGTTATATATGATCAGATTTCACTGTATAAAAATTAAATTCTGTATATTATTTACTTATTAGATGCATGTGTACATGTGAGCTCATATACATGTGTGCCATAACACACATATGGAAGTCAAAGAACAACTCTCAGGAGTAGGTTGCCCCCTTAACTATATGAGTTTTCAGGGACTGAACTCGGGTTGTCAGGTTTGGCAGCAAGCACCTTTATTTGCTGATCCACCTCATTGATCCTTGATTTGATTTTAGAAGTTGTTTTGTTTTTCTATGTGTCTTTTAGAGTCTTCTTGTCAATATTTGGTTTTTTAAAGTATGCCTGGGGTTTTGATTAAGACAAAAATCAAAGATTAGCTGGAGAAACGGCTCAAACAGTTAAAGGCACTTGCTCCTCTCACAGAGGGCCTATTTCAGTTCCCAGCACCCAAACAGTGGCTTAGAAGCATCCATAACTCCAGTTCCAGGGTATTCAGTACCCTTTTCTGCTCTCTCTGGGCACCAGGCACATACATGATATAAATACTACTACATTCAGGCAAAACACTCTTACGTATAAAATAAAAATAAAAAAATTTAACGATAACATCAGGTGGCCTGGGAACATAGGTCACTGGCAGAGCACCTGCCGAATGTGCACAGGACTCTGGCTCTCAAATGCCGAATCCTGCATTATGTCAGCCTGGCACACGCTCTTTCACTCTTCTTCTTCCATGTGTGTTTGCCTCTTCACACCACACACAGCCCACAGATATTTTGGTAGGATTCCACCTAAGCACTTCAATTTGATACTGCTGGAAAATTCTATGGATTCCAATTTAAAGTCTCAATTTCTCACTGCTCGTATATGATGAGGAACAGGATAAATATGAACCTAAAGCAGATAACTTACTTTATGAACAAGGATAACTTCTTGGGTTTTAGAAATGTAGAAATATGTACATTTTAAGCTATTTCTACATTTCAGGGAATATTAAATTATTAGAGAATGTAGAAAAAACATGTATGATAATAAACACACAAAAAGTTCAATGTTTTTACATCTCAATACTATTAGAAAAGTCATCAAAGAAATAATTTGTCCTGTATGCAACTTAGAGCAATAGGCCAATTAATAACAGAATAGTTTTAAAACTGAATAACTAAAGTAGCAAAAAATGAAAAAGATATAAATTTTAATTAATCTAAACAAAGGCTACAAAAATCTTCATTAAAATGCTAAATTTTTATTTTTGTAAAAGAAAACTGATTTGACTTGAAAAATATAAACTATGTCAAGTAATTATTTAAAATGAATAAAATTTAAAAACTTAATACAAGAATATTATACTGTTATGACTTAAAGTTACCACAAATATAAATGGGTTTATTTATCTTGGAAAACACTGAATATTGCTTTTCCCTAAAATGAAGCTAAAACCTGACCTGCTCTTCTTTCTTGGCTATATTTATTGACTTGTAAATCAGCTCGACAACTGATTTAAAAAAGGTACTCCACACATCCCCTTCCTTCCTCATCTTAGATATGGAATCAAATGCACCTTCACCAAATGGAAATCTTCTCACTGAATCACAAAATAAGTGTTCCCACATTATTAAAACCTAGAAATGATTATTATGAAGTAACTGTTCAGTGACTTTTTATAAGATAATTATGACTAAAAATGCTTATAGTTCAGATGATCAGTGTTCAATATCTAGTATAAAAGTAAAACATGAAATAACAACAAAAAACCCTAGGACCTTAAGACGGCTCATCCAGTAAAGGCACTTGCTCCCAGCCCTGGTGACCTGATTCTGATCCTGACACACATGGTTCAAGGAGAGAATTCATGATGTGACTCCATCAAAGTTGTTCTCTGTCCTCTACATGTGTCACAGCACATGTACACGCCTGCACAAATACACACACACACACACACACACACACACACACACACACACACTCAATCAAAAATAAATAAAAGTTATAAAATACATAAAAATAATAATCAAAAGGCATTTTGTATGACTCTGGCCAAGCAGGAAGTTAGTTATGTGGCTTGTAGTAAGCCCAGCAATTCCATCAGAGAATGTTCTTTCCTTCCCCATTACTAAGAATCAACCTATAAATACCTTGGCTGGTTCGGGGAGCCTATTAGAAAGTCTTTAATAAAGAGAAAATATTAAAAACTAACACATATATGTCTTGTATGAGCCTGATGTGATTTCAAGACATCTTTTACCCGGTCATGGATCTCATCACAGTTTGAAGGTGAACACCAATCAGAGTGGAATCTGTGGACACAAAGAAGAGTAACATTTAAAGAGAGGAAAGAAACAAAACTGTATCCAAACTTTATAAGCTTAAAATAATATAATTTCTTCCTTTGGCCCTATCAATTTTCTACAATCTCTAAAAATAATCTTAGTAATTATTTGGATGTGTATTTGGGAGATTATACCTACATATCTGATCACTTTAAAATGATTTTGACACATCACTCTTTAGCACTTATCTCTAAATAAATCACATCAGAACAATAATTCCATGCATGATGTCTTTAAAATTGGCACTCACTCACTCACTAATAATTTAATATACTCTGGAACTCTGTGGAAGAAACAGGAAGCTGCAACCCACTAACTTTATGAAATAAGCAAAATATACATAAGAAATGAAAAAATACTTAGAACCTATTCACATTTCCATTTCCACTCTTTCAGAATAGAAATAAAATGGTCCCTTCTCAACAAAGGTGATATCATCTCACTATCCACCATGAGAATCATATTTTTAAAAGAATAAAGTATTTAAATATAGATGAGGAAAGGATAACTTTAATTGGAGTCTGTATATTGGTATTTAAAATGTCAGAGAAGAAATAAAACATCTATTTCTTTTCATTCTGCTCTTCCTTAATTCAAAATTGACATTCATTTAATTAATCTATTTTATTTTATTCAGGTTATCATGAAAATGTCCTGATCCCCTTAATTATAATGCATATATTTGAAGTGTTATTGAAAACTCCCCTATAAAGAAATAGGAAGAGTGTTAATGTATTACTTTTTGTTTTCAGCTCATACTTAACAAGATTAGAATACTACATTATTATACAAAGGACAGATTATTAAGTAGGTAAATGGTTTAAATGATATACTTTAAAGGACATTATCAATAGATAATTTAATAGATAATCGCAAATAATCCCTCACATAGATAAAAGGAAGATTAGCTTCAGCTATGCATTTGAATTGGCAGAACAATTATTTTAGTACATGAAGCCCATTGTGGAAATCTGAGATCTAATTGTGCAACTCCAGGGTCTCCCACAGCACTATGAACAGATCCACTAGTCTGTGCTATGGCATAAGGAATGCTTGCCTCACAATCTTTAATATGATTTACAAAAGAAAAAACAAGCATGATTTAAAAGGGCACCAATTCCATTTTAATTAGTCATGCTAATATCTAAGCCTGATTTTAGTAACACTGTAAAGTACAAAACAAATTTGGAGTCATAATATATTTATACTTAGAGATACTTCTAAAATACTTACAATCAAAACTGAAGTGATTTTATGGCATGGCAATTTCTGGAGGTATTTTTTAAGTAGGTGAAAAGAAAAAAGCACCTGGCCTAAATTAAGAATTCATTGGCTTAAAGAATTAAAAATTTTAAAATCTGTTTATAAAAAAATAATCAAGGGTTAGCATCTTACTGCAATCTTCGAGAAAATAAAATTTTAATGAATACTACATATATAAATTTCGGAAGCTGTGTCTCTAACATACAACTTCTAGACAAAACTTCCAATTTGGCCTGGGATATACAACTGACTACAGTGGATTGTGTGAACACTTGTGAATCTATTGCTAGTTACCTAAAGACACCAAACCTGAGACTGCCATCCATTTAAAGAGGGCTACTTAGTCCTGAACAGAAGAAAACGTTTTGCTCCTAGTAATATGAGTTGAATACTAGATGCATGTCCTTTATAGATTAAATCCATCAAAATAGAGGCATTACACGTTGGTGGGGAAAAATATAGTGCTTGTCACAAACAATACATTAATAAAATTTTAACTCATGATGGTGAGTTCAAACTAATTCACCATGTATTTTAAATGTGCCTTATTTTCACTGACCACATAAAACAGGCAATGTTGAATATTAAGAGCACTCGTACTTTAGCAAAAAGCTTAACCACATTTATTTGTCATGAAAATAAAGTATCCTAATTCTTCTTAGGCAGACACAGAAAGATAGGTTAGACAAGGTTAGACCAGTCTGGTCTACATAGCAATTTCCAGATTAGGTGAGGTTACAGAGTGAAACCAGTTCTGATAAAACTTGAGAGAAGGTGCAAGAAAGAGAATGTAAATAGTTATATTTACTCTTAAGGTATTTCTTCCACCGAAATATAATTGGACAGCTAATTTTAGCTATATTCAATTAAGAATTTATAGACAGCTAACATCATATACACAGATAAAATAACTTAGGTCTGTGTGTGTGTGTGTGTGTGTGTGTGTGTGTGTGTGTGTGTGTGTCCATACACACACAACACATGAGAGCTCTCCTATATCACAATACCATTCCCCTTAGGCACTCTAATGAACTAGAAGTGACATCAATCAAAATTGGTTAAAATGTAGAGAACAAGGGAGGCAAGGTGCCTGGCTCCAATTGGTCTACAACACAACCCCTACACTTAAGCTCAGGAAGTACGTCAGAAGAGGGAGTAGGAAGATCTTGAGTGCCAGAGCACCAGGGTACCTATTTGCAAGAGAGTATCTTCTAGATATGAAAGGGGTGATGTGCACATGAAATCTCAGAAATAGGGTTGCATGAACAAGACCTGTATAATAACAGTACTGTGAAATATGCTAACATAAAGGGGGGAAATTTTGCAAGGTTCCAATTCTACATGAAGAGTTACAGGAAATCAGTGGCCACTAAAGAGAGGGAGAATCAGATTTCTCCAGGGAAGAGGCCCCTCTAGGTTACATAACCCCAAGTCCCAAACATATGTACATATGAGCAACACTAAATACACTAGCATGTATGCATGCATATGTGTGTGTAACAATAATGATTATAAAGGAAGAAGTCATGAATTTAAGAGGGAGCAGGGGAGACGTGGAGCAGCCTTCAGAAGGGAGGAGGAAGGAATGATGTAAATGTAGCATGCATGCATGAAATTCTCAAAAAACAAATTAAATTAAAAATATTCTGTATTTCAGTATCAAGAAGCCAACATCACACACATACTCTCATTATCTAGTTCCCCCTCTCCCTCCCCCAGTACAAATGCTTACAAAGTTAATGAGGAAATTGATTAACCTATCTATTTAGAACAGAATGTTTTAATGCAGTAACCATAATCTTGTTCAATATAGTTGTTTTCAGCCTGACTATTGATATAGTATCTACAGCTAATTAAAATCGTTGTAATTATGTCTGGTGAATGAACTTAATATGTTTTAAGAATTCAGGGGCTACTTTTTTATACCATCTGTAACCATGGAATGTGAGAGTCAAGGAGTTAAAAGTATATCTCCCAAGTTTCAATTTTTCTGTAAGAGTTTTTAAATAACCCATTTTTAGAATAGGAAAAGAATAGCTTTATATAAAAATAGTGGGTTTTTTTTCCATGCCCATTTATAACAACCATTCTGACTTGGGATGCAAGTATTTCTAGAGGAAGAGCTTGACTCTTCCCATGACTTAGATTCTACTGGGTTGCTGGCAGGAGGTAAATGAGAAGCCAGATGCCACAAAACAAGGCATGTTTCGCTATTGAGAATAACCAGAAAATTCAGCCTAAGCTATTTCTATACTTAGGGCAAATCAATAATAATAAATCACTATGGGTCTACTAAAACAACCTATCAGAATTCAGATTTTCACTTTAAGAATTACATTAACTAATTAGGAGTAGAGCCCAGATCTGGCTAACTAACTCACTTCAAGTGAACTATGTTAGGGAGAAATAGGAACACACTATTAAATCTATTCCAAACAATAAGCCTGAAAATCAACACTTAATTTTATAAATAATTACCTCATATGAATATGCTGTTTTCTGTTTCTATTGCCAAATATTCAAAAGATGAAAAGTGCAGACCAGGCTGGCCTTGAACAAATGATCTTTCTGCTCAAAAATAAAAGATGAGGAAAAACAGAAACTACACTTACCTTTCCCTGAGAGAGGCTCTATTTAGCACAGGGCTTGGACAATGCTTTGGTGTTGTTGAGGGTGCTGAATGAACTAGTAAGGTCCTTGCAGAATGCTGGGGCTTACTACATGTCCTTGGGCTCAGATATTCCTCACATCTTTCGAAGGGATCCTCAAAGTCTCTCCCATGTGGTGTCCTGATAACCTGTTTTTAAAAATATATGTTTATCTATCTATACATACAGACATACTATGTAAAATGGGTACAATGTATTATGATTTTTAATTATTTCTTTTATTTTTAGAAATTGTAATTATATATTTCCATCCTCTTCCTCTCACCAAATGTTTCTATATACCTCTCGCCTTGCTCTCTTTCAAATTTATGGTCTCTTTTCATTAATTGTTGTTCCATATACATTCCTAAATAAATAAAAATACCAGTCAGCCTATTGACTACTGGTATGGATAATTAATTGCTATGCTCTTCACTTGATAAGACTATTTCTCCTACTCTGAGTATTATTTAGTTCCCTGTAGTTCTTTGTGAGGCCTCCTGGGCTTTCCCCCATTCACTTAAGTATATCCATTGTGTTTGTTCAGATTATGTCTAGGAAGTTACAACATGATCCAATTTTATTATCTCAAAAAATTTTTTAGTAGGAGTGTAATAAGTATCTACACTGGTATTTATAAAATAAATAATGTATATGAATAAACCACTGATTGCTTATTTAGCTATGAGGGTCAAGCAAGTACAATTCAAATGATCCCTATATCCTTCACTCATTGCTTCTGGGAATGGCCAGATACATAAATCAAGACAGACAAATTAACAAATTTGTACAACTGTGGAACTTGTACTAGAGTAGAATTCTATTAAGGATAAATAGCTTTAAGACATAAACACAGAACAAGATAAATAAATAAAATATGAAGCATTCCAAGGAGTATTAAGTTCAAGGAGAGGAAGTGAATCAAGGAAGGAAATCAGAAATGATGGTGGGTGGAATGGGAGCAGATGCAAAGGAATCCTTTAAAAAAGAGCAGTCAGCAGGGACCTCACAATAAGGAGAACATAGTAATAAAAACCTGAAGACACAATGATCATGTTAGGGAATCAGTCTGTGTCCATTAACAGATGGGTGGATGAATAAAGATGTGGTGCATATACACAATAAAGTTTTATTCAGACATAAAGAGACAAAATTACAATAGTTGAAAAGTGGATACAATTGGAGTTTGTCATGTTGAGTTCAATAGTTCTAACAATGTGCAACATATTAAGGTTAAAACATATAACTTAGTGAAATAAGAGAAACTAGAATACCTGCATCCATATGGCTTAACTACATGAAGAACTAAGGTCCACTTTCATTCCACATGACCTTCTCCTAACTTCCTCAAGAAACTTTTAGCCGGGAAAACAAGGCTGTAAACCAGTGAATAGCTTCATTACTTATCTCAAGACCTTCCTATAATGATCTATCTGAACAGCAGAAGGCTCAATCATCAACTGGGTACCCTTCTCAAAATAATACTGATTCTTCTCTTTGTCAAAACAAGCAATGACCTTCTCAGAACAGATGATCCTTTCCTTCACTACTCACCTATTATTACAGTAAGCTTAGCTTGTGTTTATTAACCCTAAAATAGTATATATAAGCTTTATCAATTAGATTCTTCATTGAAAGCTCTCCATTAAAATGTTCATGACTGCAAACCCTATAAATACCCCTCTTAATTTTTTGTTTTCAGAGACACTACTGTCAAGGTGGTACCTTCCCTTTCTGCAGTATGTCCTAAAAAGCTTCCTTTGTGATCATCAGAGCATACAGCTATTGAGAGAAACATCTGGTAAATTAGCAGTTGACAATCCAATGCCCACTAAAATCTATAGATTCAAGGATCTTAGACTCAGATAGAAGCCTGATTGCAGAAATAGCTCCTCCCTCTAAGATCCTCTAAATCTTTTTTTAAATTTATTATTATTTTATTTTATTTTTTGGTTTTTCGAGACAGGGTTTCTCTGTGTAGCTTTGTGCCTTTCCTGGATCTCACTCTGTAGACCAGTTCCTGGCCTCGAACTCACAGAGATCGCCTGGCTCTGCCTCCCGAGTGCTGGGATCAAATGGAGGCCTCTAAATCTTTTAGCCTCCATTCTCAGAGGTCTCTCTAGCTGTCATGGTGAAATAATCCCTGCAGTGAGTTTGTTAAACTAAGTCCAAAACTAAGTTCACAATCCTTTAGGATGGCAGAACCCTTTTAGTAATATTTTCATGTGTTGATTAGACTTGAAGGTTGGCAGTGCATTGATAATGGTTCTACAATTTATCTCTCTGGTATTTTATGAGCCTATAGGAGGTTTCATGTACATGAACACATGTAAATTACTAAAATCATCTTTGAGCAAGGTCCAGAGAGAATACATTGGCTGTGGCTGTGCTCACTGCTGTAGCAAGGAGTTACTAAATTACTTCTCAGATTGTTGTTTCTTGGCTTGTGTTTTGGATTTGGTTGTTTTTGCCTGCTTTCTTTCTTCACAGGCAAACTGCCTCCTGGTGAGCTCATCTCTGACTTGTTAGCATCACAGATTCACATCCTAAATTTGAAACAACCAATAATGTGGATTAATCCTCAGTATAATCAACTAATAGTGACAGACTTTCATGGGATTGTATCAAGTTGCTACATGCTCCTTCCGAGCCAAATTTAAATATTTCATATGTAATAAGGCTTTTATGTAGGCTAGTTACTGAACATTAATAATCTTCAATTGGTTGTTCTTTTTGTTTTTTCTTTTTTGGTTTTTCAAGACAGGGTTTCTCTGTGTAGCTTTGCACCTTTCCTGGATCTTGCTCAGTAGACCAGGCTGGCCTCGAACACACAAAGATCCGCCTGCCTCTGCCTCCCAAGTGCTAGGATTAAAGGCATGCACCACCACCGCCCGGCTTTGTCTGCTCATTTTTAAATGACAGTTTTATCAATGATACATTAGAACCAGAGAGCTCAAGGTCATCAAGATGCTTTTTTAGTTCTCCTTGATCATGTCAGACCCTTTAGCTTTTAATCTGCTATAATCTGATTCTCACATGCTATGAAAAAGCCCATGTGATAAAAGTTTAATCCTCAGAAATAATCAGGAGGAGGTAAAATCATTAAGGGTAGGGCCTACTGGGAAGTCTTTAGGAGATGATAGAATCCAGTGCGCCTCTCTCTCATATGGTGATTTAAAACTGCCCTTAACTCAAATTCCATGGGACCTGATGCTCTTCTGACTTTCATGAACACAAAGCATGCAAGTGGTGCGCACGTAAGCAAAACACAAATCAGATAAAATAAAATCTTAAAAACGTTTAAACTAATAGAAAGTTGATGAACAGAATGACAAAGCATTATGTATATCATCCCAGATATTTATTATAGCCTAAATACATATGAATTCTGTGAATATCCACATTACTGTGAAATACCAACAAGAGTGGAGATAATTTCTAGATGTTACATTTTTATTTTTAGCATGCTAGATTCAGTCACAAAATCCTTGTCCAAGGGGAGAGAAGAGTTCATAAGTAGAATGAGACAGAAGCCACTTGACATCTGCAACAACTTGTGTTTATGTCTAGAATGCAATGGAACCACAACTCGTGCTCATGAGTGCAATGGAAGCCACGAGACATCTGCCACAACTCATCTTGTCCTCCTCCAGAGTAGGTATATTGCTAAGAAGAAATCTTCGCACCAGGGGAGGAACTGTGACAAGTTCTTGACTTGAGAGCCAAAAATGGGTTATTGCATATAACAATAGAAGTTCAGAAGCACTTTCTATTTGTTAAATGATTAAAAATTAAATCTCTACTATGTTTAGCTTCTGATGTTAAAGCCTTATTTGTATAACAAATAGCATTACCCTGAGCAATTCAGAGGTTGATATTTTAATATACTGGCCTTAACATAAAGCTAAATATTCATTTATGTATTTCTTGGGAATAGGTAGCAAGGGAATGGATATTTGGGGATAGAAAAAAGATTCATATAAAACAGCAGCAAAAATTAAAACTCTTGTCTGTGGTAGGTTGGAAAATAGATCACATAACTTCCAAGCTTATGTCCCTAAGGAAATAGCTGTGAAGAAATATGAGTTGCACTGGCTTTTATCCACATTTAGCAAAGACCTGTAATAAGTAATGAGCTCATAAACATTCAATTTGTCTCCATCAACAGATGAAAGCTGAGATGTGATAAATATAATGGAATATTATGTAACCTTGAAAAGTAAGGGAATCCTGTTATTTGAAGCAAAATGCATGATTCTAGAAGTCATTAAGCTAAATAAGCCAGACACAGAAAGACAAAGGACTCTAACCTCACTTATCTATAGGATCTGAAAAACCAAACTCATAGAAGGAGTGTGTGGAGCAGAGGCTGTCAAAGGTGATGGTGGGGAAGCCTTCAGTCAAAAGGGATAGAGTTTCAAGTGGAGAAGATGGAGGAAACATAGAGGTCTGTTGCACAGCATGATGACTATAGGTAAATGTATGTACTTAATATGTGAAAAGTGCTAAGATATTAAATGTTCTCATCAAGAAGGTAGCTGAGATAATAGATGTTAAGTAGATGTAAACATGTGTGTATATGAAATACATATATGCTGTAATATAAATATATATATGTAAATATCAAGTTCCATACTGAAAATATATACATTTTATCATTTATATCTTATAAACTGAGGAGTGGTGAGGAGACAGTGGTATCCTCAGGAAAGATCTGTTTTGAGAACAGAAATAAAAAGATAGAGTCAGAAAAAGTAAAAAACATAATAGGTATAAGGTTAAAATGGAAAAATACTTGGAGCATTAAAATAGAAACAAAATACTAGCACTTGTCCATTAAGCAGAGGGACTAAAAGAAAGGTCAGGTTAAAGGGTTGTTCCACAGGAAGAGGCTTTCTCAACCAAATACTGTTAGCATCAGCACTAAGAACAATTAAGTGGGACTTCAAGAAACTGGAAAGTTTCTTTATGGCAAGGGACACTGTCTTTCAGGAAAAGTGGCTATAGAATGGTAAAAGATTTTTTACCAACTACACAACTGATAAAGAGCTTATATCAAAAATATATAAAGAATTTAAAAAAAACCCACTAGACATCAAAAAAACAACCTGCTTAAAAATGGAGAAGAGATCTAAACAGAGAATTCTCAAAAGAGGAAACACAAATGGCTAAAAAATACTTTAAGAATGTTCAACATCCTTAGGAAAATGCAACTCAAAACTACTTTGAGATTTCATCTTACCCCAGCCAGAATGGCTAAGATCAATAAAACAAATGATGGAGAGGATGTGGAGTAAAGAGAATACTAGTCCATTGTTTGTGGAAGTGCAAATTTGTACAGCCACTGTGGAAATCAGTGTGACAGCTCCTCAGGAAGATGGGAATCAATCTACCTCAAGATCCAGCTATACCTCTCTTGGGCATATACCCAAAGGACACTTCATCCTACTATAGAGACAATCAGCCATATTCATTATTACTTTAAAATAGTCAGAAATTGTAAACAACGTAGGTGCCTGTCAATGAATGAATGGATAAAGAAAATATGGTAAATTTGCATAACGAAATATTACCCAACAATTAAAAAATAGAAAATCATGAAATTTGGAGGTAAATGGGTGGGACTAGAAACAAAATCATCCTGGATGAAATGCAGACCAAGAAAGACAAATATGGTATGCAAATATGGTACATAGGAAGACAAAAAGTCGCTTGTATATGGACATTAGCTGGTAAATCATTGATAAGAAAGTTATAATCTATATACCCATCAAGGATATGTATAAATAAAGGATGGGGGTGGGAGAGGAATGTCTCTTCCTAAGAGAAGAAAATAAAATAGAGCAGTGGTTCTCAACTTTCCTCATGCTGCAACACTTTAACACAGTTCCTCATGTTGTGGTGACCCTCAACTATAAAATTATTTCATTGTTGCTTCATAACTATAATTTTGTTACTATTATGAATCATAATGTAAATATCTGATATGCTGGATATCTGATATGTGACCCCCAAAGGGGTTGTGACCCACAGGTTGAAAACTGCTGGAATACATAGTTATGGATGGCCAGACATTGGGGGCTGAAATTGGAGAATTAAATAGGGACAGGAAAGGAAGAGAGACAAGAGGGAGGGAATATGACCAGAGACTGCTAAAAACTACGGGCTATTTGAGGGGGTCATATGGAAACCTAATACAGTAGAAATAAACTATATATGTACACGAAGGTGATCTGAATGAAATGGGGGAGACAGCCCAACCTGGATATGTCTCATAACCAAATGAAGCATCCAGTACTGGGAATGAGTTACATTTGATCAAGTTCTTGGCCAAAGGGTGTCTATTGGAACCCTCAAACAATTCAAACTATTGCCAAGGCTATTGGTTGCTCTCCATAAACTGACAGTAAGGCCATATTCCTGAAAATAATACATACACAATATCACTGAAAACACAGAAGTTGTTGTCTACCTAGAGTCTTTATCCCTATGGACTAGAGTTCATTGTACTAGAAGGTACTTATCATGCTACAGAGGAGAAAGGTAAACACCAACTTAGCCACAAACTCTTCAATCTACAATGGTGACCTGCCTACAAGATAACACAAAGCTTTTGGGAGTAACCAGACAATATCTAATGTGACTTAAGGTCCACCCCATGAGAGAGATCTCATACCCAATGCTGTTTACATGGCCAAATATCTGAGACTAGATAGATCAGAGATTAAGGGAAAACCAAATACTACTGTTTTGCCAAAGGAAGAGAGCAATAAAATGACTCCTAGTGACATTGTTATACTCTCATATCTTGCTCAACCATCATCAGAAGAGCTTCATCCTGCAGCAGATGGGAATAAATACAAAGACTCACAGTCAGATGTGGTGAGTATTGTGTTCCTTGAAATATTGTGTGTTCCCCGAAATAAACATGTCTGGGGGCAGAGAACAGACAGCCACTAGAACAAAGCCAAAAATGGTGGCTAGAAAATGGGAAGAGTAAGCCATAGCAGAAGCCAGGCAGTGGTGTCGTACGCCTTTAATCCCAGCACTTGGGAGGCAGAGCTAGCCGGATCTCTGAGTTCAAGGCTACTTTAGAAAGAGCTAAGCATGGTGACCAACGCCTATAACCCCAGAAACCCAACCTTTAATCCCAGGGAGTGGGGGCAGAAAGAGAAAGGTATATAAGGCGCGAGGACCAGGAACTAAGGAGTAAAGCATGTAGTTAGTTAAGCATTTGGTTGGTTAAGCGTTCAGGCTTTGGAGCAACACAGTTCAGCTGAGATTCATTCTGGATGAGGACTCAGAAGCGTCCAGCCTGAGGAAACAAGACCAGCTGAGGAATTAGCAAGGTGAGATAGCCATGGCTTGTTCTGCTTCTCTGATCTTCCAGCATTCACCCAAATAACTGGCCTCAAGTTTGGTTTTATTGACAAGTACCTTTAAGATTCCTGCTATAGTCAAATATTATGTAGAGTGAGAGACATTGGAACACTCAGCCCTAAACAGGATATCTCCATCAAATCCCTTCCCTCTGGGCTCAGGGAATTCTGCAGAATAGGATGAGAATGAATTTAAGAGCAAGAGGTGATAAAGGACACAAAGGAATCAATGTCTCTAGACACTACAGAGCTGGTGCACATATGAAGTCACAGAGACTGAGGCAACATACACAAGGCCTGCCTGGGACTGCACTAGATGGGATTCTAGAATGAAGAAAAGTGGACACATGCCCCCAGTCCTAACCCTAAAGCTATCTCCAACTGATAAGCACTTGCAAATGAAAGATTAGTTTTCTTCAAGGGAGTCTCACTGGGAAATAAACCACTCTTAAGGATACACCCCATGCCCAGCAGTAGATGGCCAACACAAAACCAACTCATATTATCTTTCGATGTTCTTTTTCTTATACTGTGGAGTCAAGGCATTTTTTTCTCTCTCTTTTTTTTAATTGGGATGCTTCCCAATTTCAATATAATAACTTATTACCGAGCACTTCAAAAGTAACAGTAAGGAGGAGAGACAGCATTCTTCTGAGTATGATGGTGAAAGGAGGAAGAGATGACACACAACGGAGTATTTGTGGTGTATGTGTGTGTGTGCACATAAGTGTGTGTGTGCATGCTTATGCACCTGTGTGTGTGTGCTTGCAAACTCATGCATGCATGCTCACATGCTTTGGGAGTTGGAATAATCAACAAAGACAATTAAATTACAATACACTTAATACAAACTTTACAAGAAATTAATATATTGCACTACCACTAGTTTTAAAAAATAAAAATCACAGTATATGGTTTTAAAGAAACAAATTATAATTGTATACATGTATTCCTATGATACAATGTACTTTAAAACAATATAAAAAAAAACCTCACTGGTTCTGTGTAAATATAAAACTCTATATTCTGATAGTTACCAATCTGCTTTTTACCTGTTTAATATTCTGTGAGGGTCCTAAAAGCCATATATGATATGAAATAAATCTTCATTATTTCAATCATCCTACTCTTTGCAGAATATCTGTCAACACGAAACAACTTTCTCTATGTAATTATAATATGACCATAAATACTCAAAATGTGCCCTTGAAGATGTCATCCCCAATGTGAACCAGTGTATTAAATAAGCACCTACTATCACAAGAACGGCACACTGCACACAAAGAAGGATGACGGCACTGGTTCAGGATGGTGTCAACAGTAAAACAGAAATGGGGCTAGAAGAGCACTGATAAGAAAAGCTGATTATTAAGCATCCACAGTAAAGAGAACATAATCTGTCCAAAAGAGCAGGTCAAGACTGAAAATCTAAAGCTGTCAATGAGAAGACAGAACCTGTACTAGATAAGGGGAAGCCTGGGGATAGGAAGGATGCCTCATCCTTCACACACACCTTACATTCAAATCCATCAATAATTTCTCCTTTCTCAGTGAACATTGCACTTACTCCAACATCCAACATGTTGCTTCCCTTCTGCAGACTCACTTGTCTCTCCCTATATGTCACCTGGGGCCTCAAAAATAGTGTCCTTTTCTATAAACTCCCTGGAACACTCCACAGTTTATACTTCTTTTCTTGTTGAAATCCTCTATGTTTCTACTACCTAAGTATCTGTCAGTCAACTACTGTTTGCCCACAGAACTAATCTTTTATTCTTTCTATAGTCAATATGATAAATGCAGTTCCATGAAAAACTCCATCCTGGTTACAGAAATAATCTGTGAATTTACTCACCACTCACTGTCTCCAAAAAAAAAAAAAAAAAAAAGCCCTAAAAGTAATGAATCTAGAGGAGGATAGGAGATTAAAGATGCTTGGAGGTGCAGTTCTTAGTAGAACACATTAGGAAAAGAGTCTTCACATCTATCTTTAAATTAACTACTGAACTTACAGCCAGATTAGTGCCATGCAAAATTTTATCCCATTCCTTCCGTATTTGGTTGTTTTATCAGTCTACTCACAAGTTGCATATTATATTATACATAACGCATATCATATTATAATAATAGCTATTATTAAGAACAATAGCAATTTGTTTTTGTTTTTTGAGACAGGGTTTCTTTGTGTAGCTTTGTGCCTTTCCTGGATCTTGCTTTGTAGACCAGGCTGGCCTCAAACTCACAGAGATCTGCCTGGCTCTGCCTCCCGAGTGCTGGGATTAAAGGCATGCGACATCACCACCCAGCCTCTTTTTTTTTTTTTAGGAATAATAGCAATTTTTAATATGCAAAATCAATAAAACACTTGATAGCCTAATACTTATTGGTTAATAAAGGAAGATGACAATAAAGAAAGATGAAAATATATAATTATAAACTGTGGAGCATTATTTAAAGGAAATGACTAAAGAAAGTCTTCCTTTAGAATAACTAAGGAAGCCTCTTTATTCCATGTAGGATATTGAACATGATGCTATCTTATCTGTGTGTATATGTATGTATGCAAAAACATGTATGTGTGTACACCTACATATAATTTGTCACATATATGCATTAAATACACACTCATATTACACAGATAAATGCATGTGTGTACACACATATTACATATATTAATTAAATAAACATATATTATACAAATCAATGTTTCTGTACACACACACATTTGTGTGTAATGTCTCCCCTTCTCCCCTCACACACACATGCAGACACACACTAGCAATTAAATTCAACAATTGGTCCAAATGGATAATGAAAACACAGCATACCTGTAGGAAGACATTCAGTGAAGGCATATTGCACCCCTTGGTACAGCCACCAAAACTGTGGCATTCCATGCTGTGTCAATTATTGCTTGCATATTATTTTATAAAATAAATGATCATTTCAATAAGAATTTGTATATCAGAAATATATTTATGCTGTCTGAAAACCAGAGCAGTTGTTGTAATATAATTGCTTTGACACACCTTATAATCCTTGGATCTGCAGCAAAAGTGAGGGTGATCTGGAAAAGATTGTACAGAACAAAGGATCAATATGCAACATCAGAAAGGTAAGGAATTGGCTTAAGCTATGATTTTTAGTATCATCAACATTTCTTAAACCCAGGTCATACAGCAGCAGATTTCCAAAACACTTTAAAATCCCTCAACATGGAATGCTAATTGCCATCAGTGGGGTTTGGACTTCAACATACAAATTGTATATTATTTTTTGATTGTTTTTGTCTGTTTTTATTTTTTTAGGCATGGTTTCATGTAACCAAAGATAACCTCAAAATTTGCTATGTAGAAAGATTGGCCTTGGATCCCTGATCCTCCTGCAACTACCTCCCAAATGCTGGGAATACAAACATGCACCATTCAAGATGCATATTTTTAGGGGCTACAGTTCAGTCAATATTAATATTCTTGCTGAGACAATTTATGTAATGGCACATTTGGGGATGGGAAGAAAAGTAGAGGAGGAAGAAAAATATAGCGGAGGATGAAAGCAAATGTTATCTATGGGTGCTAAGCAAGAGTAATACAGGAACTCTTTGTACTATTTCTACTTTTGCATGAAAAGACACCAAATATATATAAAACATCTGAGACATCAGGAACAATAACCATCTTGCTGACAAATGTCCAATCAAGCACATAGCACTGCAAATGAATCTTCCCCAACACACCTCTACGTGGAAGTTTACTTTCCCTTGCCTCATTCATACAGCCCATTTTCTACGTCATGTTTCTGCCAAGAGGGAAAACAGTACATTTGTATTTAATTTTCACATGATCCACTATTCTCTATATAAAATATATATTGATAAAGAGTGCCTATTATGATAGAAACACTTTATAAAAATTCAAGCTGGGCATGGTAGTACACCCCTTTAATCCTAGCATTTGGAAAGCAGATGCAGGAGGAACTCTGTTTGAGGCTAGCCTGTCTACAGAGTGAGTTCCAGGACAGCAGAAATATTTAAAAAGACCCTGTCTAAAACAAAAACAAAACAAACAGAAGGAAGGTCGAAGGAGGAGGGAAAGGAAGGGGAAAAAGAAAAATAAAGATGTTATGAATATTATTTTAAGATGTGTTACATCTGTTTATGCTCTGGAACATTTGCTTAATGATGCAAAGATTTGTTGCATTCTTTTATGTTGCATTTGTTTAACTCTGTAAAGCTGTGTTACTGTGCCTGTCTAAAACACCTGATTGGTTTAATAAAGAGCTGAATGGCCAATAGCAAGATGGGAGAAAGGATAGATTGGGCTGGCAGGCAAAGAGAATAAATAGAAGGAGAAATCTGGGAAGAGGAGGAGAAGAAAGAGCAAGAAAACAAGGAGAAGAGGGTGCTAGGAGCCAGCCAGCCATACAGCCAGCCACGGAGAAAGAGTGAAAGTAAGATATACAAAGTAAGAAAAGAAAAAAGTCCAGAGGCAAAAGGAATGGGATAATTTAAAGTTAAGGAAAGATGGCAAAAAAAAAAACAAAAAACCAAGCCAAGCTAAGGCTTGGCATTTATAATTAAGAATAAGTCTCCATGTACATACATTCAGGAGCTGGGCGGTAGCCCCCCAAGAGCCAAAAGAGCAAAGAGTAAAAACCAACAGCAGAAAGAGACAAATTCAAGAAACTCTGAGTATACTTAGTGTTCCATCAAATGTTCTGACTACAAACATTCAAGTTTAACCAAAGCCCATATTTTTTATCAGTCCTTAAACAAAAGAAAACATGTTCTCTAAAAAGAGTATTTTATTTCCTCACTGAAAAAGAAAGTATACAGTATAACCAATATTGGAATGTATCCAAACTCATTGCATGTTACAATTCCATTTTTCTTCCTCTTATATCAATTTTCATCTACTATAACTTTCTTGGTGTGTAAGAAATTAATGTTGAAGGTAACCAGTGAATACTTACTGAGCTTCTAGCCACTGTCTACTGATAGTAATATTCAAATACTCTTCAATATACAATGTCATCTAAGTATCTTCAAAAAATAACAACAAAATAAAACAAAACTTCACATTGAACTTAAATTTATTGCACCAAAGAGACTAGGGCTAACAATTAAAATGTTTTCTTATAAATTAAATCTAAAGAATTCATCATTTCAGAAATATTGTTTTTGCTGATATTTGCTAAGTGTGTATGCTCACACACTTTTCATGGTAACATTTCCCATGTTATTTCTAATCTTTAATGATAAACTCATTATTAAGGAGGTTATAAACACTATAGGTATATAAATAAGTGGCAGAGTTAAGTATTCAATCAATATACATCCCATAACCCTGAGTTATTTCACTATAGAGTTTCTCAAAATCTATTCTATAAATTAACATGTTAAAATGAGAAATGTTTCAAAGTCATATGTTGAGTAGTGCACAAGTTATATTTACTAAAATGTAGTATAGTATTTTATATGTGAAAATTATTTAATATTCATTTTAATCTATAAGAATAATATGTTTTTAACAGCACAGAAATCCAGTTCTTTCTAGTTGTAAAAAGCTTTATCATAATATCTAATAATGCAGCAAAAATATGTGTTTTCATTAATCAGTGCCAGGTAAGGCTTGACATTAGCTCAAGCAACTAGAGTAGGAAAAAGAAAGCTTCCCCTTACCACTGTGCATCCGGGCCCATCCATCTCGTTCACAGTCTCTGCCAGGTGAGCCAAAAAAAGTATCAGCCCTGGGACTTGGGGGATCAACCTAGAAGAAGGGGGATTTGCAATGTTAAAGAGCACTTCAACCTTCCATTCCCATTCTCAATCTTACAGCATTGCTAATCAACTAGAGAGCATATGCCACACAGCAGGTGAGTTCCACAGTGCTTCTATGTTCCAAAGTCAGAGTTTAATCACTTATTTACTATGCACTTCTCAACAGAGCTAAAATTAAATGCCACCAAAAAAAGAACAGATTTGCAGTTAAGTACTTACTACCCTTTTTCCTAGTTTGGTTTTGACTACAAAATTACAAAAATAAAAATAAGAACATCCTAGAGCAACCTTCTTTGTCTTATTTAGAAAAAGTCTGCCAAACCTGTCTTAGCACACACATAGAATTCAAGCAGTGTCGTAGCTTTGCTGACTACTTTATAGTGGACAAATAAGAAAGGTCAACCATATTTTCTAAATAAAAATAAAAATGTCACAGTGATGTAAGTGTATCAAAAAGATGGGTGTACTGACCAAAATTAAATCTTCTGTGAATCAAAGAACAATAAAAAGAGCAAAAAGTTAACTTGGGCTAACAAAAACAAATATCATGTATCTCATAAGAGATTATTACCTAGATCATATAAAGAATTCCTACAAGACAACAATAGCAATAAAGAAAAGATATAAAATGAGACAGATAGCCATACAATGTAATATTACTCAGTAATAAAATTCAGGAGCAAACACATGCAACATCAGTGAGTTGTGCTAAGATAAGTTGTTTGAATCTATTTACATGAAAAGGCAGAACAGGCAACCTCATAGAGACAAAAAGATTAAGAATTTCAGTGGGACAGGTAGAATGGGGAGTACTTTGTGAGCACATGGTTCCCAATGGGGAAGGTATCACATGTAAATCACATTTGTACCACTGAATTGTATACTTTAAAACAGTTGAAATGGTAACTATCTCGCCTCTCTCTCCTCTCTCTCTCTCTCTCTCTCTCTCTCTCTCTCTCTCTCTCTCTCTCTCTCTCTCTCTCTGCAAAACCACAAAAGAGAAAACATTCCTATAGCCCTAAGTGAAAAAATGGCTGTTTGACTCATCTAGGACAATTGACCAATACATTTGGAGCTTGTTAACTGATTCCTGAAAGCCACTTCTTATTAGGATTGTCTTTCAAGCCAGGTACTGTTCCTTTCTTAAGGTTTTTGCATGTGTGCATTAGACTAAACTTCTTTTGTTACAAGTTTACTAAGTACTTCTGAAACCATGAATGGTTATCTGTCCCTAAATCCCCTGTAAATCCAATGCCTACTCAATAATATAGACATTTTTTGCATGTACTTTAGAGTATGCACTTCTGTATATAGAAAAGCTGAGAGGGAAACCCCTTAAATAAAAATTATGGTTTTGGTTTTTTTGGGTTTTTTGTTTGTTTGTTTTGTTTTGTTTTGAGAAAGGGTGTTACTATATATCCTTGGCTTTCTTGGAACTTGCTATGTAGACCAGGCTAGCTTTATACTCACAGAGATCCACTTTCCTTTGCCTCTCCAGTACTAGAACTGGTGTGTACCACCTCACCCAGCCCTTGATATCTCAACAGCATGGTTATATAACCAAGATCTGGATAATCACAACACTAGTTAACATGCCAACATGGATGGCAAAAATTTCACAAGGTCCTGATCATGCTTTTAGATGAAGAGCTACAGACAAACTGTGACTGCTATATACAAGCATTTTAAGTGAGAAGCAACTAATTTTTCCTCTAAATTAGAAGACAGTATATCCTTTCTTTTTCCATTTAATTTGTAATTATAAATAGTATTAAAGTTAAGTGCATTCTCAAATTTCCATCAGCAATATAAGCAAACTGTTCTCTGAATAATGTTCAACAGGACCAAACTTGTGATCAAGTTAAATAATCAAGAATATCATTAAACAATGTTACCATATGAAAATATCTATTACACTAAAATTTTATAAATAAAAATTTAAGCTGGGCAGTCGTGGTGCATGCCTTTAATCCCAGCTCTCGGGAGGCAGAGCCAGGCAGATCTCTGTGAGTTTGAGGCCAGCCTGGGCTACCGAGTGAGTTCCAGGAAAGGCACAAAGCCACACAGAGAAACCCTGTCTTGAAAAACAAAAACAAAAACAACAACAACAAAATTTATAGTTAATAGTTTTTAATTTAAAAATCACTAATTTAGTTTGAAAGAATAAAGGATTAATTTATAGGCAAAACAGGAAAATGGCATGAAATGCTGCATAACTTAAATGTTTTTAAAGGATGTCAGAGAGAAAACTCAGAACTTTTGGAGTACATGGTTACATCCAAAAAAATTATTTGACTTCCAAAGGAGTGTATTCCAAATGATAGTTCTAAAATAGATGGGTGCTTTAGAATTTAGAAAAAGTAAACATTTGCTTCTACAAGCATTTAAACACAGAGATTTATTATTAGTACATATGCAAATACAAAGTGTTTCTGCTAGTGAGGAATCTTTTGGCAGAGTGGCTTTTAAGGTATAGGTACTTTATAAAACTTCAAGAAACTAAGGCAGGTCGTGATGGAGTGTTCTAACTGCAGGCACTCCAGTTTAACCAAAGTCAATCTGTCATGGACACAAAGCTCTAATTTCTATCGAAACATAAGGCTGTGCATAGAAAGATTAGAGCTATGCTAACCTTAATCCCAAGGCCTCCTATTCTTACCCATCAAACAAGAGCTGTCTTCAAAGATTCAAGATCCAAGGCTTCCCCAAAGGACTCCCTCTCAAAGGATATATACTTCCACTGTCATTTTTCAAAAGTCTGGGATGGGTTCCTTTTTACAGGAAACTTTGTTTTCTCTTTTAAAATTCTACTTTGGCATTTTAATATCAATGTCAATTACAGCCAAGTTCAATTGTAGAGTTATAGCACTGCCCACTGTGTAAGGTGAGAGGGAATGGGTACTTTGAAGTTTCGATACGGCATCATAATGGAGTTTGATCTCGGTAGGCATTAAAAGCACAGAGGTGGAACAAAAAGCATGTTCTTTGGTTTTAAGTTAATTTTCTACTTTTAGCTGCTGGCTAAGAGTTCAAGAAAGAAAACTATTCATATGAGCTGCTTATTGAAATCCATTTCAGCATAATATTTTAGTGACAGAATAGATTTGACAAGTTTCAAATGGAAATGCTTATGAGCACATACATGTCTAATCACAAATGGAGGCTTATCTGTTTCCTTTTTGAATTCATAGGGTCCCAGATTTAAATGGGCCAGCCGCCGCCTGGTGTCTTCGGAGAGCTCACACATCCTTCTCTTCGTGTAGGGAGAAGGAGAGTGCGACTTTGAAGATATCGTAGGCTGTTCGTAGTTCTTGGTGTTTATGCAGTATTTATTCCTTTCGGGTGACTTGGACTTTTTCTTCTGTGATCTTGATGATCTGCATTGCGGTCTGCCATGAGATTTTTCAACTGGAGCTGAATGGTAAGTAAATTTATCCTAAACATAAAGAAAAATAAATGTTCATGGGGGCAGAAGGCACTTTTTAAAACTCTATAGAGCGGGGAGGTGGTGGCGCACGCCTTTAATCCCAGCACTCAGGAGGCAGAGGCAGGTGGATCTCTGTGAGTTATTGGCTAGCCTGGTCTACAAAGCGAGTTCCAAGGCGGCGTGGGGGTGGGGGGACACACTCTACAGAGAGGAAAGAACTTTTAAGAGTAACTCAAGGGTACACAAAAGCTATCAAAGCCAACTGGATCTATCATCATCCACACAGACCCGGGATAAATCAAATCCATATTCTAGTTAATAAGATTTATTGTATCAAACTTCCTTAAGTCTAACATGGGCTTAATGAAAATTAAAAGCCAATGCTTAATCACTAATAAAATTCCAAGAAATAAACTTATTTTCAACATAAGTCAAAAAACATTTTCAGTAAACTAAAAAATAATGCAAACAATATTTATTGCTTATATTTACATACTCAAGTAATGGGCTACAAAGTTTAAAAGAACTACATTTAATTTTAAAGAGCCCATGTCTAATATGGTGTGGTCACGCATGTCTGTGATCCTGCATAGGATGCTGAAGCAGCTTGAGCCTAGGCAACAAAGGACACTTGCCTAAAAATATACTTGTCTAGCTAGTTGTGAAATCATGAAGAAAAATACCAAAAATAAGACTTATTCATGTTATAATTATATATAACATATGTACAAAACAGACTCTAAAGCACTAGGTATTTTATTGAAGTGTTTTACTTGAATTACATAAGATATATAGGAGTATAAGATCCATGTCATAATTTGACAATTCAGTGACAGACAAGAGTACCATGTTACTTCTGGCCCTATTATGTTTTATAAAACTAAAGATGCATAAAATATAGATTATAAACTTTAAAAACTAGTACTTCCATCTTCTTATAAATATGATATCAGTCTAGAATTTTTAAAAATAAATCTGAGCTGGGCTCAGTGGCATATAACTACATATCTAGCTACATGGGAGACTGAATCAAGAAGGCTTCTGGAGCCCCAGAGTTTTTAGTCAGTCTGGGCACCCAAAGTGAGGCCTTGTCTAAACTAAAATATAATAAAAATAAAAACAAATCTGATGGCTCCAGCCTGCTGCTATCAGGTAGTCCTTCATTCTGCTACAGTCTGCCTTACAAATGCCTTAACAGTTAGATTAGACATTAATAATATGTTTCTTCGCTAGAGTCATACAATTAGGAAAAAAAAAACAGCTAACAACCTTTATCTTCCTCATTTCGATCCCTTGGAAAACTACCAACCCAAATTTCTTTTCTACTCTCTCCACCCCTTAGTGCAAGGACTAAGTGCTTAAAATATACATATGAATCGAAAGAGCCAGTTATTTTTCAATTCAGTGATATAAAGGAAAAATAAGCATATTTCTAATGAGAACAGTCTCTAAGTTCCATACAGGCCAATCCATCAGGTCATCTTCTTTCTCTTGTACTTCAAGGCATGTTCCAGGACCCTCTCCCCGCTAGTCCAGTGACACCAGTGGATGTATCAGAGCTCTCCTCTCCCCTCATCCACCTCTATGGCATCACAATGACTCTCAGATGAAGACACTCTAGAACCACAAAGGTCTCTGAGGTTTCCTAAACCACTCAAGATGTACAGCTGCCTCCTTTAGGAATCAGAGTCCCTTTAGCTCAGCTTTAATTACCTCTGTCAACAACATCTTGAACTTCCCCTCTATACAGACCCACTGCAGCTATAGGATCTCTTGCTCAAAAAAAAAAAAAATCTCCTTTCCTCAACCTATTTCTTCTACTCCATGTCTATTATTAACCCTCACATCACATCAATCTAGTTCCTAGACTTCTAGCTCCCTGTTTTTTATACATTATTGTTTTCCTGCCACAGCTAAACTTATAAAGTGATGCTTAAGTTTCTTTTTACATACCCACCTCTGATAATACCAAATCATCTTTCCTTAGTAAAGTTTTTTGAATGATGCATATTAACTTACAAATTTCATAGCATCCATTACAGATGCATGGTGTCCAAACATGTCTATTCCTTAATGCCCCCAAGTTTTGCTACTAAAACTTAAAATATTAGCTGTATGTACTTTTGCCAAAATGACTGCCATAATTTCCTTTCCTACATCTACACCATGGTAGTTTCTGCTCCAGGATGAAGCTAGGCTTGACTGTGCAACTTCCTTTGATCAATAGAACACTGTCACAAGGTCAAGTTTTTAAAAGGGTTGTTGACTCTTCCTGAGAATATTCCTAAAGCAAGAAGTCACAATTATTAGCCTGCTAGATGATGAGTCTTATGATCTTCACACTCTTCAAACACAACTGCCAAATGTCAGGTTTGAGCAAAAATACCTGAGCTCCTATCTAAATACCTTAGCCAGCCAATCTAGTCCAGAGGAATCATCCTTTAGCCCCCAGAACTGAGAAGCACTTGCAATTTTAAACCACCGTTAGCAGGAATTGTTATACAGCAAAACTTAAGGGATACTACACCTTAACAATGTTTAACAACATACCAAAAAGTCTGTCAATATTTAACTATATAACAATAGATTCTACTTTGAAACAGGTAAAAAGAATTATTACAAGAGAAAATGATTTTTCCTCTGGAAATCCACTTCAATACCCTTGATTCCTCAATTCATTAAATTGCTGATGAACACAAAGCATAAATAATCTGAAATCAGTACTTCCCTCCTCCTTTGCCTTCCTGCCTTCCATTCTTCTCTCATCCTTTCTTCCTCACTTTTCTTTCTTCTCTGTCCCCCTCTCCTCTCTCTTCCCCTCAGCCTTGGCAGGTAATTGAGCTCAGGCCCTAAAGCAACGTTTTAAATGCTTTCTAGTATAAAAATTTACTCTCTTGCACCTCTGTTTTTTAAAGATCAAATGACAACTCCAAACAAGAAAAAGGAAAAGAACAGTATTTTCAGAAATACTAGGTCCTAAGTGCATAAAGTGCAGTCACTGTAGCTGAGGGGAGGGCCTTACATTTACAAGGGCTCTTACATTGAGATGTACACTGGAAATGTTTAGGCTTTTCTATGTGAATTAAAAAATTAAAAAGGATTTTTCTACCATTCATTAAGTATGGTCCAGAGAGAAAAACTGGATACTGGGCAAAGTATTTTTAACAGTTTACAAATGCGCACACTGAGTATCTCAGAAACCAGTCAGTAAGGTTCCCCACACATGGTAGGCAAGGCTGGCCAGACTTCCAACATCTGTGTCTAAATAGTAATTAGGTACAGACTGGCTTTGGGATCCTAAATATCTGGCTAACAAAATAACACTTCCTCCAGTACTCTGGAAACTCATTGCACCTTTCTTAGCTTAGATCACAGCTATTATCTTCAGAAAATTAGCTTTAAAACTGTACTAGAGAAAGTTACTCTTCCACCCTTTCCACTCCTGGGCCTCTCCTGCCCCTATCGAGTCCTCTGGGCTTTATATGTTACCAGCCCTTCATCAGAACATGGCCATTATGGTGATGTCAGCATTGACGAGATAACTACCGGCAAGGTCACTTGTCCATCAGAAGACTGCCCTGTGGCCCAGTAAGAATTAGAATATGAGAAACAATAGGTACAGAAGCTTACTAAAGGAAATTTTCAAAAATGTGAAAAAAAATGTGAGTTATTTAGGCTGGAATAACCAAACTTGATTGATCTGACAGGACAAGTATGGTCACTGCACTGAGCAACAGTCCTCTAGGAATTAGATACATCCAATAAGTCACACTCAATAAACATCAAGTCTCCAGTCTGAGAACTCAGCCACAGTCACTTAAAGGTATCCTTGACCTCTCTGCAGTCACCTGTAAATTCTGTAAAATATATGGAAGTCTCCAGCTGAGTTTTCTCTGGCAATTCCTGATCTCAATCTCTTTCGGGCAGTTTGACTGTTGCTTGTATTAAAAATGTCATAACGTAAAATAAGTAAATAACAAAGCAAACATATCATAGTGCCCTCTGTCATGGGGCTAAACTTGGTATTCTCCTGTTTCCTTTGATGCATCAAACTGCCGAGTACTTTGCTAGCTGCTTTACTTAAGCCAAAGACTGAGGGGATGGTAAGAGGAAATGCAGCCAAAACAGGGATATCGCCTGTCACACATCCATCCACATGAACCACATGATCATTAAAGAGTTTAACTATTTTAACCTGAGTGCGGCACTTCCTTGAACTTATCAGACATTCCGTGATCACTGAAGTTGTAGAAAATTCCAGCTTTGGAGCAATTCCCTGCAAGATTAAAAAATAGTATTTTTACATATTAAGAAGATACAGTTAGTGGTGAGAATAGGTTCTAAAATCACAAATACTTTTCAAGACTGAGCACTTTGTTAGTTGCATCTTTTTATTATTATGAAGAACATAGTAATGATAAATATTACTAATGAGCAGTTTCATTACTAATTATTTGGTTTGGAACAATTACTTTTATGGAATAATTTAAAATTGTTTTCATTTTCAAGTGTCTCTCTGTCAAAGTGTTTGAGATTTTAAATTATAACATATTAGTCATAAATATATGAATATAATTGATTTTAATATTCTTTACATTTACAATTTAAGACATTTAACTACATAATCAAGACATAATTATTAGCTCTATTTAGCCATTCCAGAAATTCTACATACATCACAACACCATTGTTTACTACAAATATATATAATATTTAACTGTCTATTAAATTTTTATCTAATATTTTAATACATTTTAATTAAAATGGAATTCTATTACTTTCCTCTTCCTACACCCCTCCACTCTATTAATTTTTTAATGGAATAGTTTGGATGCCTCATTCTAAAAATAGCATAACTCCCAGTTGTGCAACCTTCAGACAGAGGAGGTCTCTGAAATTTTCTATAGCCTTTTTTTTATAATATACTTTATATTCAGGTGTAGATAATAATCTGGGTTCTATTTCTACCAACATTTCAATAATCAACTTGAACCATTTTGAGATAAATAGGGAAAAGGAGACAGTTCAAAGAGACAATTTCAAAGCATCCAAGGAAACATCTGGAAGCCCACATTATACTTACACCAACTGTTAACCACGTCAGCTAGCCCTTGGGTAGCTTTTCCCCAATGCAATAGAAGTCAGACACTGACCAAGCCCTCTGTAAACCCAGTCTGTGAACAACTAAGTTTAAAATTTAAAACATATCTATTATAAAGGGTAAATCTGAGTTGCCTAAGAATCATTATCAATGATATCTACTGCACCCACTTGTTAGACATCTACTACACATAATATATTTCTCTAAAACTTGGTAAGTGTGGGTCACATTCAAAGACTCAAAGTTAGGCTATTTTTTCAGTGGAGGAGTATTAAATATGTATCTGCAGTTTTCCTTGTGACTATAAATTGCATTATTCTTACATGCAAAATACACTCATGTTCCTCCCCACCAAAAAAAGGAAGCAAGAAGTCTTGACCTTTTACAACTTTACAAACTCATTTTAAAATCCATTGTTGGGCTGTAAGAATTGTGATACAGGTAAGGTTCTTTGGTTATACATCAGTATTGCTTCTAGAACAGTTCTTCAGTCAGAAGACATAAGGACTAGGGAGACAAGCTATCTATATGGCAACACCCACTGTACACATATGTAGTCTATGCACACATTCCCATTCACATGTGGGCAAAGTGGCAGAACCACTGGTGCCTAACAATCCCAAAATCCAGACAAAAAGGAGTATCAAAGAATTTCTGTAAATATAGCCAATGTGTCATTTAATGATGAGGATTTGGGCTGAAAAATTGTCATTAGGCAATCTATCCTACATAATCCCAGAAATCTAGAAAGTATGGCCTGTTACATAACTAAATATACACCATAGTCCAACACGTATAGTTCCAACTCCAATCAGAATGTCAAGAAGTGCAAAACTGTCTTCTATCGCCACCTGGCCTGTGGCATTCCACTTTAAATTTCCCTGAGTATTGCTTATCACACTGTGAGCTCCCAGTAGTTAAGTATTTTTACCAGACTTTTGAAGTCTAGTATGTAATAGGACTATTTATATACATAGATTTGTCTTAGGGAATTAATTCACACAACTGCAGGAAATGACAATAATTTGGAAATGAAGGAATAAATTGACACGTTATTTTGAGCATGAAAGCCTATGAATAGGCTGGAATATTAGAAATAGGCAGGATTTCTATTGCTTCCATGAAACAGAATTCTTCCCTCCTCAGAAAACCTCAGTATTTGCTGTTGCATTCTACAACTTGAAGAGATGAAGGCCACTTGCACTGTCAATTGTTTGTAAATCTTCATTACATCATCAAATTGCTTCACAGTAACATCCAGATTGTTGCATGGGTACTAGAGCCTAGCCAAACTGACAAAATCACACCATCTTAAAAGTGAGTTTCTCCACTGAGCCTATGCCAAGAAGTAATTAATTCATCACTGAGTTCAGTCAAGAAGCATCTGTTAAATACTACTTCATAAGATACTGAGTACGACTACAGTTCCATGACAAAAATGTTGTGGAGCTCAGAGTCTACAGAGAAAATACCCACCACACCACCAAGGCAGCCACAGTTAAAGCACATGATCATCTCAGTGTCAAATCTATCCAAATCTATCCACTCATGAACCCTAGCTACAGGTCTCTGTGCTTTGTCCAAGCTTCCTAAGCAAATCCATAAGTGCCACAATTTAATTCCAGATAATGGTTTGAATCCTTGTCATAGTCATGGGACTCACAGAAGGTAGCTCAGAATCACAAGAATTCTTAAGAAAGCCATTGTTGCCTTCCAGGACCACAAACCACTGACTAGAGCACTTATTTTCACTTATATGTAAACAGAATAATTGATATGGCTGGATTTATACACCAATGTTGATGTTCAGTTTAGTTTCTGCTCCATGTCTTTTCTATTCAATTTTTCATAGAAGCCACACTGGGTTCCCCTCCAGCTGACTTTCAGTGATAGGTGAAGAAGTAAATTCATAGCTACAGCTAGTTTCCCTGGACTTCTTTTAATCTCTCATTGTCTTTCAATGTGAGACAGGAAAGAGAGAGAGCTTCTCTCAGCCTTCTTGTCCCTTTGTTTCTGGATCTTTCTTTCAGCCTTCTAGAAGGTGTGCCATTGACCCCAATAGGCCATGCACAGTGGTAAGGTTTCTTCATCTGCTACCAACAGGATCCATTGTGTTTAGCTGGCAGAGCCAAACCATTCACCCCACATCTCAACTTCTTGGTGCCAAAGCTGCTGCTCTTTGTGCCCAGTCTCAGCTGTAAAGATACAGTTATCACTGAGAAGTAGGGCATGGGGGCATCCCAGGTAAAGAAGCCCCAAATTCCTGCTATATTACCTACAACTTGAGTCAATTTTCAAGCATAAAAATTTCATCTGCTATGAAGACCCACAGAGGTTTCCTCATGAGAACTTACTCAGGGTCAGAGAATCTGAGCCTGCTTTACCCAGCAGGGCTGCATAATGGGATGATTTGACCACAGGCATGGTTACCAGGTGTTTGGAAGGGTCCATACTTGGCTGTATGGTGTGCTTTGATAGTGCAAGGGGGAGGTCTTTTGGCCCTCCCCTTGGCATTATTATAAAAAGCCTCTTCAATAAAGCCTCAAGGCCATTGGATTTTAATCCTGGCCCTCCCGAAGCTGTCCTGTGTTTGTCTTTCTTCTTGTTGATTAGGTCTTTATTCCTATCTAATACTTTCTTATTCCTCCTTCTTCCTCCCAAGAACCCTTCAAAAGGTGGGAGCTGGACTCCCACAATCTGCTTGCTGTACTTGTTAGTCTGTATTCACTGCCCAATGTTGACTATAGTAACTTTGTCCAGTTTCACATGTGCTTAGTACACAGAGAAGATCTGCCAAACTGTTATTGAAGTCGTGATTTTTCTATATCTTTGCCTCAGTTATAAAGCACCTTCTGAATATATGCAAAAGAAACTACTCAAGTGATGAAGGAAAATCCCTGTGAATAGTCCCCACATTTGGCTTTCTACTGCTGTCTTCATATGACAAAGCAAGTTCAATTACCTTAAAGAGAACATAAACTAAAGATGATATTTTTTTCTTTATGAGCTTCCACATGACTCTTAAAATACTCTTTGAAGACAATGATAGTATAAAAGCTAACAACATTTAAAAAATTCCAGAAAAGAAAGGTTTTCATTTGTTACAGAGTCAACTTTTACACTTTCAGTAAACTGAACTTACTATTTCTTATCATAAACCTAGACATACAGGAAAATCTATTTAATTCACTATATTAGCCCATATACCACCCACTTTATTTATTTATATTAGGATTCCATAAAATTCTTTTAAAAACTTTTTGCCCAAATAATTTCAAGTTAAACAACTTTTACTTCTCTGCTTTTGAAACAAAGTGGGCATCTCTGAGTTTTTCTGAGTAGCAAGCTGATTTTCAGGAATAAAGATATTTTCAAAGGAGTTACAGGAAAGGTTGGGAGAGCTTTGTGTGGAGGCAGTATTGGGTCTAATGTTTATTCATCACACAATTATTACAACTCAGAAAGAAAGGTTCTCTTAATGCAGCATTTAAACTTAGGTGTGCAATCAATGAACACTTTATAATCTATCTATCCAAGCTTAATCCAAGCTGGGATAAGTTTCAGTCACTTCTATTTGTTACACTGTTACAGCACTATAAGAAAACATCTTAGCCTGTGCTGTGGCTCAGTGGTAAACTGATGACTAATATGCAGAGGGCTCAGGGTCCCAATTTCTAGCCAGGAGTAAATCAATGTAAGAGGCTTTTGGTGTCCCAGTGAGTATATGTTGAAGACATACACCTAGAAGATAATTTGCTAAAAAAATAACAGTCTTTATTAAATAATTTTGAGTTTTTATTGTTTCAGCTTATGACACAACAGCACACAAAAATTCTCAATTTATAAATATTTATTCATATTTCCCAGCAAATCATATATGTCTAAAAAGTCATACTTTAAATTTTGGTTTCCCTAAATGTTGAGGCTGGTTATTGCTCAAATGTTTGTTAAACTTTCTCTAGACAGAAACAGAAAAGGTGACAGAGACAGAGGGATGAGGATGGGCAGTGTAGAGAAGAAACAACTTGCAAGTTGTGAAGAATATCAGCCAATGTGATCTGTTAGTTTTGACAATAAATGCCTTAATTTTTGCTAAATTGCTTTCATTGTGTTCAGGATACTTAAAATAACCCAATTATATGATACAAGTTTGAAAAAAATTAAGTTTTTTTTTTAATTTTTATTTTTTTTAGTTAGTTCTACACATTCAATGCACAGAAGCCTGCATGCTAGTTCTGACCCATGACCTTGCATCAAGAGCTGACTTGAAAACTGCAATTACTTACTCTTAGTCCAGAAATCCTCCTCATGGTAACCTGGCGGTTTGAATCATGGTGTCCAGAAACTTGGTTTGGACCCGGGAACATGAAATCTCGTGTATTTTCATCATAGGTAGACAGTGTTTCTCCCACTATAAGAAAGATATCCTATGATTCAAATTATAACAAAACATTCTATTTAGAAACAAAAATCATCAAGTATAATATATATATATTGCCTGATGCCTTATTGTATACCTGCTTGAAGGCAATGTTTATCTTCTATAAAAGGAAAATTAAAATAAGGATATATTAAATACTTTAACACTTTTTTTTCAAATTCAGGAATATGGTATATATTAGTAAACCTCTGCCTCACACCTTGGAGAACAGTAGTGTTCATATACACTCAGTGAGAACCAATGAACTCTTAGAAAAAGAAGTTCTTTAAAAATACAAAGTTGCATTAAATTTATATACCCAAAGCTTATTACCATCTCTAACAACTTCTGTCCTCTATCTTTTCTGTTTGCCCTCATGTGTTGTAAGACTGAACATTAAGAATAATTGACTGTGTTGCTAGTGAATTAAGTATGTGCGCAATATCGAAAATTCTGAGATTACTTGTATTTAATAAAATAAGGATATCTGTTGCATAAAATGAAGACTTAACTAAGATTTCCTTGATAGTCCTAGAAATCAGTAACAATACTAACACTAGTCTATATTTTAATAGGTAACCTCTCTCCTCAGGAACTCAGGTTCACCTTGTAAGTAAGTAAGGCTACCACCCTCTTCATTCCCAATAATTTTCAACACACACACACACACACACACACACACACACACACACACACACACACATACACACAAATCCTGTTTAACAATTATGTGTAATTTTATTTTTTAAATCTCAAAAATTGAAAATTCAGTTTACATTACTGTCAAAAATACTCTAAAATTATAAAGATGTTATCTTCCACTTTCAATTATTTTAACATGTTTAACTTTGGAACAATGCATTAAATTGGCATTCATATAAACTTTTCTGTGCTTGTTGTTTTGGCATATATATAGTGAATCACTGGTTTAAAAAATAAGCATTGCTGTTATTTGGTAGACAGAGGGGAGAAGAGATATTTAGAAATATTTCATTGAGTTGCCTCATCAATACGTAATACAATACCTGGTGGAACTAGCTGTATCAACTCGAACACTGCTGTATCATCTGAAAGTTTGAAGGAAAAATCTCCTTAAGTCAAAAAGTCAATAACAATAAGTTACTCTAATCTACTTCTGAACTCATTACAAAAGTATAATTGCTTCCTCCATTCCTCTAACTCCTGCTGTTTTCCATGAATGGAATTCCCATTCAACCTTCCACCCATATATTCCAGCTATGAAGAAACATTACATTCTCCATTTATTTCATAACTTGGCACTGCAATGGGAAAATAAATATGCCCCCTTTTTTATATCCTTCTTTGTTTGCCAAAATACACCCTGCAAGATGGACCAGTGTGTATGGGCATTGGTTACCATGCATGGGGACCTGAGTTTGATCCCTGAGAGCTGCATAATGGAAGCAGGGAAGCAACTGCTGTAAATATAGCTCTAACCTCCATGCATGCAATAATAGAAAAACAAGTGCCACAAACACACAATAAATAAATATTAAAAATCAAAAGCCAAAATAATTACAGAATAGACGTGTTTGTTTATCCCTTAGTAGACTGTGCATGTTTTTATAAATATGTTATATCTATTTTTTTTTTTTTTTTTTTGTTTTTCAAGACAGGGTTTCTCTATGTAGCTTTGCACCTTTCCTGGAACTCGCTTTGGAGACCAGGCTGGCCTCGAACTGACAGAGATCCGCCTGGCTCTACCTCCCAAAAGCTGGGTGGGATTAAAGGCATGCGCCACCACCACCCGGCTATATCTATTTCTTAATCTGAGTAATAACAATTTATATATATTATAAAACACCTTCTAAAATATTTTTTATAAATTTTCAAAAGTAAGAAAAATGAATCATCTCTATCCTCTGAGAACCCACTAAAAAGGCTAAGTGCTTCCTTCCTTTAACTAGTGCTATTTTCCTTGGAGTCTCATTCTACCCCTCATACATATATTCCATCTATAAAGAAATTCCAAATTCTCTACTTAGGTCACATCTGGGAGCTACAATGAGAAATACAGATGTGGCGCTTCTCTTGTTTATTTGTTCATCTACTCAAGGCAGGGGTTCACTGTGTACCCTGGGCTGGCCTAGAATGTGTCATCTTTCTGTCTTAGTCCTTTGAGTACAAAGACTACAGATATGCTCTCATAACCAGTAAGACACGGATTTTTCCTAAGAGTCTTAAATTTCACAAAAGAGATAAATATTAAACAAAATAAAACCATCAATGAATATGTAATTATAATCCACAAGTACAATGAAAGTATTGGAAAATGTCATGAAATACTGTAATAAAAATTCCTAATCCAGTCAGGAGGGCAGTGAAAGTTCACAAAGTGGTCTTCATTACCCATATATAGCAAGTGTTACAGGATATAAACTGGGAATCAGGAAGCAAAAGTCATAGAGTTTCTCAAAGCAGAAAGAACAAACATACAAGACTCAAAATACAGAAGAGCAAGGCAGTCTACAAGATAAATATCCAGGAACAAGGCTTCTTCTAAAATAAACTGGAATATGTAGACAACTAAAATAAATAAATAAATAAATAAATAAATAAATAAATACTAACACCTAAGCACTAAAACTGTAAAATAGAAACTTGGTATATAAAAAGGAAATCCAGAGAGATGAGCCTGGCCTTGGGGGCTGCTTTTTCTTTCTCATATCTGACAAATCTGATAAATAGCTAAGAGACAAGAAATTAACAATGACTTTTGATAGACTCATGGCATGGACCTTAGAGTGCATAACCAAATCAGGAAAGTAAAATAATCAACTACAGCCTCATGGAAAAACATGGCTTTTGGAATCAGAAAACGAGCAGTAGGGGAGTGGGGTGGGGGGAAATCAAGTCAATGACCTGAAAACCTGACTGATGAACAGACTCGGTTCAGAGAGGATTAAGCTTGTGGTGGTTTGGATGAGAACGCTCCGCTCCAAAGGCTTATATATTTTGAGGATTAGGAGGTGTGGCCTTATTGAGACAGGTCTATGACTGAAGGTGGGCTTTGAGATTTTAAAAGCCCGTGCCATTACAGTTGGCTTTCTCTCTGCCTCTTGGTTGTTATCTCACTATGGGAGCTCTCAGCTACTGCTCCAGGGCCTGCCTGTCTCCCTGCCAGCTGGTGTGCTCCCTTCCATGCTAGCCATAGACTCACTCTCTGAAACTATAACAAGTAAGTCTCCAATTAAATGCCTTCTTTTATAAGTTGCCTTGGTCATGGTGTCTCTTCACAAAAATAGTAAAGTAACTAAGACAAAACCTAAAAGTAAAGGATAAAATAAAATATAACCAATTTTGAAATAGCTCAAATCCAGCCTGAATTAAGATAATTCAAGTAATTATTTCTACTTTTTTACAGCATTTGGCATTCAAACTAAATTAAAGTAGAAAAATGGATAAATTGAGATTTAAAAACTAAGGAAATAAATTAGAAGATCTAGAAACTAAGTATTATACATACTCAGAAGGTGTCATTTATGTCAGCAATGACAAGAATTTAATGCCATTTAAGACATTGTCTTAAAATTTGCTGTTGGACTTATACTCTGGCATGTAAGAGGCTTGGAAGGATTTACTCCTAGCGTAAAAGCTGTAAATGAGCAACCCTTCTAGTATACCTCAGGAAGGTGACCTCACAGGACAAAGTCGGGTAGTTAAGAGGAATCACAACAGAGCACAAATACATAAACAGAGTCCTCCATGGGAGCTTTAGGAGGAGGAGTTTTGAGTTTTGCCTCAGGATCCTCACTGTGAACATTGGAAAAAAATTCTCTCTGACTTCTAGGAGAAAGCATTTGGAAGTATTCTTTATAACAAGGCTTTCTCTTAGGAACAGGCCTTTTTGTTGGGTTCTATCTGCAGATTATTTTTGAAAAACCCTAATCGACCTGGTAAAAGGGAAGTCCCAATTCTAGCCAACTCCAGGCTTCTACCAGGAGCAGGTGAAATACTCAACTGCAGTGCCAGCTTTTTGTGTCCATGGGAGAAAGGAGATACTCAGCTATCCAGCCCTCCTGTCCTAGGGAGAGATAGGGCCTAGAAACACTGGTAGAGTTCACATGGGCTCACCAAAGCATAGCTCCACTCACGGAAGACAGAATGCTCTCCTCAGACTTTACAGCACATTAAGTGGACAGCTACCAACGTTCTTTCCTCAGTACACATGAATGGCTTTCAACAAGAGCAAGGCAAGCTAAACGTGAAAGAGCAAGAGTGCAGTGTGCAGACGGTGGTCACACAAATGGGGACACTAAAGTGACAGAATCAAACACTGAAGAGAAAAGAAAAAAAAAAAAAAACAACATAAGCTGAGGCTGTGAAGAACTTACTGAGCTCATACAAGGCCCTGGGTTTAATCGCCATAATGAAAAATCTCCACAAATTTTAAAAACTATAAAATTCAAAGAGAAATAGTATACAAAGTAAGCAGTATGCAAAAATAGAAATGTTATAAAGGCATGTTTGCAGACATGGAAATTCTGAGAAAGAACAAAAAGAAATGCTACAGATCAGAACACTACAACTGAAAAGAATGCCCGTGGTGAACTTCCTGGTGGGTGCAAATGGCTAGAAAACAATCTCAAAGCATTAATAGTGTAACAATAAAAACTTTCAAATCATCAAAGAAAGACAAAGCAAAGGACAATATCTAAGAATTGTGGGGCAACTACAAAAGATGTAAGGTAAATACTAGGAACACCAGAGGAAACAGAAGGAACGCTGATCCTTACAAGGATGGAAGAGCTGGGACAGGATGGATTACTACAGTTACTGGCAGTTTACTGAGGCAAATAGAAAGATAAAGACCATTTGCCACAGACAACCACTTCTAGAAGATAAGCAAAAAGGGGGCAGTGAGAATATTACAAATTCCCGAAGTTTGTGAAATACGTTAATATAAACACACAAGGAGCTCACTGAACTAGAGGAAAAGGTCTTTGAAGCAGCATGAGAAAAGCAACTTAGCATTTTGAAAGCATCTTTTAAAGATCCTTGCAGCAGAAAGAGTCACTAGAAAGTCTGGAAGCCAGAGGGCCAGATGCTGACATGTGCAAAATACTCAAAGAAATGGGCAACTCAATTAAGAAGGCCTGGTGTGGTGCTGCCCATCTTTAATCCCAGCACTCAGGAGACAGAGGCAGGCAGATCTCTGTGAGTTAGAGGCCAGCCTGGTCTGCAAAGTGAGTTTTAGGACAGCCAGGGATACATAGAGAAACCCTGTCTTGAAAACAAAACGCTATGTCCAGTTTTTAAAAAATATCTTTCCAAACTGTTAGAGAAATTAGCATATCATAGGCATACAGTCATGAATGAGAGAGATTGTAGGGAGAAAAGGAACATACAGGACTAGGTGGTAGGGAACTAGGAGAGTGTGGGAGTGAGCATGGCTGATACACATTGTGTACATGTTATTCACAGTTATACACACAATGGGAGACCTTGAAATTATATGAAACAAAGAATATTAATTGAAGAAAAATGAACATACAACAAAATAATTGCAGTCTAAATAACTTACTCTCAGTAGTTGATAAAACAATGAGACAAAAGATAAAAATTCTTAGACCTACAGCACAATAAACCTGAGATTTAACAGATGTATATATAATATACTCTATTGGCTATGTGTGGTGGTAACATGTTCCTAATTTCTCATCACTCAGTAAGCTGAGGTGCAGGGTCACAAGTTCAGGGTCAGTTTCAGTTCTAAACTACCCTGAGCTATATAATACATAGAGCCTTGTCCTAACAAAAATGAAACAAAGAAAAAGAAAAGAGCAAGCTATCAACCACCATTTAACACTCTACAACTATGCATATGTTCTTTCCAAGTAAACACAAGGCATTTTCCTGAATAGCTCATGAATTAGGATACAAATTAAGTCTTAGTAGAAGGACAGATGTAGTTAACAAAAGTTAAAATGGGAAAAAAATCCTTTCACAATCAGTTAAAGAAGAAATCATGAGGCAAGTCTAAAAATACGTTTAGATGAATTGAAAAAATAACATATATCAAAACTTATGAAACAGAAAACAATGTTAAGGTAGAAATTTCTAACTATTAACGCTTAAATTGAAAAAATAAACATTGTTATGGAATAATATTTTGTATACTGTGAAGATGTGTCTTTGCCAAAGCACTTTCTTACTGGTTTAATAAAAATCTAAATAGCCATTAGCTAGGCAGGAGGTATACAGGCAGGACAGCCAGACATAGAGGATGCTGGGAAGAAGAAAGGCAGGTCACCAGGAGATGCAGAGGGAGCAAGACATGCTGGAGGACAGGGAAAGCCACAAGCCACATGGAAATACATAAATTAATAAAAATAGGTTAATTTAAGTTGTAAGAGCTAGTTAGTAACAAGTCTAAGCTATGGCTGGTCTTTTATAATTAATAATAAGTCTCAGTGTCATTATTGGTGAGCCAGTGGTTCTGACAAAATTGCTAAAGAAAATAGAATACAGATATTCTACATATAGAAATATACAAAGCAGAACTGAAAGTCTCATACTTGCACATCCATGTTCATAGCAACATTATTCACAATATTTAAAAGGTACCCATCAACGGAGAAAGACGCATTTTATAAACATATAATGGAATATTACTCATCCTTAAGAGGAAGAAACTTCTGACATTCTGTTACATGAACCATGAAGGTATCCCATGTGAAATAAGCCAGTCCAAAAGAAAAAAAAATACCAATTTCCATTGACAAAAGATTTTTTTCATGATCACAAAAACAAAGTAGAATTGGCAGAGAAGTGGAATAAACTTACTGTTTCATGCTGCAGTTTTGAAAGACAAATTAGGGAGTTAGAGAAATGTATGGCGGTGATTGTCACACAAAATTATAAATGCATTTAATACAACTAAACCGTACACTTAAGATGATTAAGGTGGTAAATTTTATGTTATGTATATTTTAATACAATTAAAAATACTTTGGGGAGAAAGATATTTAATTATTAAAGGAAAGTTTTATATAGAACTGATCGACTGGAAGCCAACAGTAACTTAATGTAAACATATCTCTTGGAACATGCAGCACAATTAGTCTCATTTTATGGCCACCCTTTACTGTATAACTAAGAACTATGTTCCTCCTTCCTCTAAAAATTCTCATTTACACATGCATTGTTAGTGTGAGTCACACATTAAACATACTACAATACCCCAGAAATTCTAGTCACGTACAGTAAACAAAAAACCTTCAGAAAGTACATCAAGCAGAAGTGTCAGAATCCTGTTAGCCTCTGCTCCTCGACACAAACCACTATGCCTAATTCTAAATGCCTACCTCCAGGCTCTCCATTTTTAGAATGTACCTGTGGACTTAAAATACATAACCTGAGTCCCACAAGCTCTCCTGGGGATTTACGCAGGAACACTCCCATTCACAGACTTTGAAGGATTTATTCTCAGCCCTTAAATCCTCACCTGAAATCACGTTCAAGATCCCAGATACCTGGTAAGTATTAGTTCCTATAAACTGAGAAATACCAGCTCTAAGGAGCATGCACTCTTCTGGACAGGCAACAACTCAATGAGAAAACCTAGTAATCTACTGAAATGTAAATATAAAGCTTGTCTTCTCTTTATAAAATGTTGGATGGACTAAAACTGAAACAGATCATCTATTTTAAATTCTCAAACACAAAATATGCTCCTGAAGAAAGAATCACAGCCCCACAGATAGATCAGTAAGATAGTTATAGGAGTCATAAAGTAGTGAGGAGGGCTGCTATGTTTATATTATATTTAATACCTTGGGTATCAAATATCTGGTATGTTTTGAATACAGCTATATTCACTAGAGTCACAGGGTGAATAAAAGAGGAAAAGTTACTGTCATTTTATTGAGAGAATAAATATGTATTAGTGCTAAAGAGAAACTGTTCATTGTCTTTTGTTTTACAGTAGTGTCTTTTTTTTACATCTTTTGCTTTGGCATTAATATTAACAACATATTTGTGTTAGCTTTCCATTGCTGTAACAAATAACTGAGGCAATTAACTTACAAAGATATAAAGAGACAGGCTTTATTTGGGTTCTTAATTCTGGAAGTTCCAGCCCAAGATCAGCAGCCTCATTAACTTGGACATCTGTAGAAGGGTGTGCATCTGCATCATGGTAGAGAAAAAACAATGGCCTCCTGAGCTGAGAAGCCCATACCCCTAATGACCTAAGGACTTTAAACAGGACCCTCCTTCTAAACTACCCACACCTTCTCCTGCCAATAGTGCTGGAAATTGAGCCTTTAACACAGACCTCCTGGGGAAGCACTTGGTGTTTTAAGGGGCAGACTATTTCAATAACTTTTCACTCTTAAAATATCCTAGTATAGAAGAATTGCCTCCAAAGGTATCCTACTTAGGGTTACTATGCTGTGATAAAACACCATGGCCAAAGCAACTTGGGGAGGAAAGGGTTTATTTGGCTTACATGTCCACACCATGTTCATCATGGAAGGAAGTCAGAAGATGAACTCAAGCAGGAGAGGAACTGGAGGCAGGAGCTAATGCAGAGGCCATGGAGGATGGCTGCTTACTGGCTTGTATAGTGATATTTTATTTGTATTGAAATGTGATTTTATTTGTATGTCAATAAAGTTGCCTTGAGGTCAGAGCAAGCCAGAGCAGAAGCCGAGCAGTAGTGGGGCACGCCTTTAATCCCAGCACTTGGGAGGCAGAGCTAGGCGGATCTCTGTGTGTTCAAGGACACAGCCAGCATGGCAGACACACGCCTTTAATCTCAATACCAACCATAGACTACCTGGAGGTCTGTACAAACAGGTAGTGACAAGGAGGTCATGTGGCTGGGTTTACAACCAATGAGAAAACAGAACAGAAAGTCTTTAAATAGACAGGATGCACAGAAGTAGGTCTGGCGGAGAGGAGGAACCGCAGAAGCAGTGAAGGGTAAGGTTTTCTGCTTTTGCTCTGACCTCGTGGTTTTTAACTCTGCAATCGCTTCTGTGTTTCTTATTTAACAAGCAGGATACATCTACAGGCTTGCTCATCATGGCTTACCCAGCTTGCTTTTTTATAGAACCTAGGACCACCAGCCACCAACCCACAATGGGCTGGGCCTTCCACCATCCATCACAAATTAAGAAAATTCCTGACAGGCTTGGCTATAGCCAGATCTTATAGAGGTATTTTCATAATTGAGGTTCCCTCCTCTGCAGTGACCCTAGCTTGCCTTAAGTTGACATCAAACTAGCCAACACAAAAGGTCATAGAGCAAAGACTTCAGGACTGACAAGTGTGCGGGCTCCTTACATAGGCTAGGAAAGGCCTGTCATTACAATAACAATTTGAGCAGTAACCAGAAACCAGTGCAAATAAATTTCAGGTGGTACAATTGCCCTAGCCATGTGTCTGTGCCTTTATGCGCATGGGCCTGTGTACCTGTGTCTGTGTGTAGAAATGAATCTGTACCTTTCAGAAAGAAAAGATGAAGAGTAGATGGCTATGAAAGAATTTAAAAACAAGTTGATGTATTGTGTCCACCAAACTGCCTTCTAATATTTATGTTCATGTCTAGATTAGTGCCACTCTCAGCTTTGGTCAAAGAATCTTCTTTGTACAATGGGTGAAGGTTACCACAGAAACTTCTAGCTGCTCAAAGTGATGAGAATCAGAGTCTATGACCACAGCAAGACTGCTTTCCCCTCAGCAGTCTACCTAGTAACTTCCAGCAATATGAAATTTAGCAGGGAAGAAGATTTCAGCTTAGTTCCAACTTGATGTCCCCATATCTTATATCAGGGTGTGTGGTATCTTCAACAACAGGGTCTTAGCAACTTGTTCTTGTGGATAACCCAGACAAATGGCAAGTGCCTGTGTTGTTTGGTGGACTTAGAGCCTTCCTGACCAATAGCTCACAGAGGTACCCTACTCCAGGGATTTTTGTTTAATAACCTGTAACTTTCAGGAGCCAGGATATCATCCTTATAATCCTTTCAGAACCATGCACCCGTTTATATTCTATCTGTCTGTCTGTCTGTCTGTCTGTCTATGTATCTATCTCTTACCCTCCCTCTAAACCCCCTCTTTTCTTCTCTCCTTCTCTAGCTTACAGAGTAGTTGGTTTCCACGCGGCTTTTTCTTACACTGTTTTTAGGGTCACTCCTCTCTTTCTCCCTTCTCAACTTCCTCATTCCTCCCTACCCCATCCAATGGTCTTCCCCTCGTGTTTTCCTTCTCTGTTTTCATATCACCTATGTTTGCTGCTATCCCCTCTCACTTGTCTTGATTCTTGGCTGCTTTCCTTGACCTCAAATTTTCCCATCTACCTTTTACCTCTAGGCTTTTCCCATTCTCTAACTTCTGTAATCATTTTTTTTTTCTTTTTTGGTTTTTCGAGACAGGGTTTCTCTGTGTAGCTTTGCGCCTTTCCTGGAACTCACTCTGTAGACCATGCTGGCCTTGAACTCACAGAGATCTGCCTGGCTCTGCCTCCCAAATGCTGGGATTAAAGGTGTGTGCCACCACTGCCCAGCTGTAAATCTTACTCTTACTCCTACTCCATGGCTGGCTTGTGGCTGATCCCTGATGTCCTCCTCCTTCCTCTCTAGCCTCTTGATATTTTTTCCTTCCAGGTGTGTGTGTGTGTGTGTGTGTGTGTGTGTGTGTGTGTGTGTACACACTCTGTGCCTGCCAGCCCCGCCTATCTTTCTCCTGCCTCACTATTGGCCATTCAGATCTTTATTAAACCATCAGGCACAGTAACACAGCTTCAGAGAGTTAAACAAATGCAACATAAATAATAGTAGCACACCTTAAAATAATATTCTACAACAGAACACCGCAGAAGAGACTAGGTGGCAATAATATAAGAGCCAGGAGATATAGAGAAGGGTTGTAAGACTGTATATTAGTGGCATGATACAATGAATGCAATCATGATTTAATAGAAGCTGCAACTGCCACCAATGGGCATGCACAAGACTGAACCTGTCAACAGTCAATCATGGATTGAGGAGGGGCTCATGGGGCCCTACCACTCTCTGATGAACTATTGGCTCCTAAAGGATTAAGCTGTCTTCAGTTACAAACCCACTGATAACCCCACCAGTCTCCAACAAGTTTCAAACTCATAGTCACATAGATGAGCCTGATTAAACTCAGTGAGCTACAAAGCAAAACATATTAAGATTAATGGGAGAAAAGGCCATGTATGGAGGAAGAGGAGACAAAATGAATTGGGGTGACTCTGACAGAGTGTGGAATAACTGTAATTAGAATGCACTACATACATCAGTATTTTCCTAAAGCCGAAAGTGATTTTTTGGTCTCTGGAAACTCCCCCAAGGAGCAAATGGAGTATGAAATGAAAACGGTTGGTTGTTAGTGCTAAATAAAACCAATATAATAACAGTACAGTAACAATACATCACTATCAATGATAACAAAGGATTTTTAATTCCTATGTCTAAGGACTACTGGAATCTCTTGATCTAAGTCAGTAAATCTGCCCATTTATCTGATAGCCTGTGAAAGGGCTTAGGAACCCCTTCAGCTCAATTCTCAACTTGATTTTGGATAATATATTCTTAGTTAATGGACTTTGGATTTCAGATTAGCAAGCACACATTAGTTTTGCATTCTTAGACAATTGGGAATGATATGTGTTGGCACTCTATTCGGCCATGTGAACATGGGACAGAGAAGCCTAAAAATGAGGTGGACTAAAGTCTGATGCCATAGCCGATTTTATTCAGGGCACCAGACAATTTATATTCTAAGGGTTAAGCAAGGTCATGTGAGCAAAGTGCACTTGAGTTCAAGTTGTATACGATCACAAAGGCAAAGTCATATGAGTTGAGGATGTATACAGTCATGAGGACAACTTGTGCTTGAAATATCATTTAGAATAATAATGGGTAAGATAGTGGGTAATCTAAAGTAAACCCACTCCTATTTACTACTCTGGGAGGGGCACCAAAGTGCATTCCAAGAACAAATTCATGTTATGGAGAGACAGAGGTTACAAAACTCTTGTCTTATTTACTTGGAGTTTTCTCCCAAGCACTCAGAAATATCCCACAGCTTCAATATGTAACTCACCATCCCAATAATAAAATGAGTAGGTGGAAATTCTGGGATATCCCACATTAGTCCAGCAACTTGACTCATTTGCAATGCTTGTCTTTGCTAGGAAGTTCAATTTTATATTTTATTGAAGTGAACAGTTGCTGTCACTTCTCTTATGATGCTATGTTGAAGCTTAAAGGCTGGATACAATGAAAGCTCACTGTAGAGATAGGAGTTGGCTGTCCCCACAGTGCCCATCCTATCTTCTTCCATTCATTAGAGATCTTTGTAATCTTAGATCTTAGAAATGTAAAGTATATATAGCTAATCCAACAGCAAATTACATCCCCCTTCATATTTTTGACTATGTCTCACAACATGAGGTAAAATATGAAATTCAGACCATATACTTATTCTTTAAAATGATGGCAACTTTCCCAACACAAAGAAGCCAAGATTCAGGAAGATATATGACATTACAAAAGGGGAAAATAACTACATTAGTCTCAAAATAAATGTATCCGTCTAATTCTGATCACAAGAGATCAGGCCAAGTTTAATATAAAAAACAAAACAGCAACAAAAACCTATTAACTCTAACAAAGTACTTAAGTAATAAGAGGGACTATATAGCTAGAAGCTTTTCTGTGTCCCACTCAGCCCACAGCAGCTTATAAAATAATCACTCAGAGGCTTAATAATAATTAGAAACTGGTCTATGGCTCAGGCTTCTTGCTAGCTAGCTCTTTCATCTTAAATTAACCCATTTCTATTAATCTATATTTTGCCACATGGCTGTGGTATTACTGGTCTGTTGGCATCTTGTTCCTCGAGTGGCTGGGTTGTGCTTGCTCTGACTCCACCCTCTTTTTCCTGTATCTCTCTTAGATTTCCTGCCTGGCTCTTATCCTGCCTTACCATAAGCCAAAACAGCGTCGTTATTATCCAATAGTAACAATATGTATTCACAAAGTACAAAAAGACCATCCCACAACAGAACTGCCTAAGAAGACATAAAGATAACTTAAAAGAATATGGTAATAACAGATGAGATGCAGACAGTAATCCTAAGGGCTCAGACAAATCATCCAAAGAAAGCTTCCCCAAACCCTCCACCCCACTGATGGTATCTAGATGCTGTGGAGTGGGTATCACCTTGGGCCATCTAGGTAAAGTATACTGAAATCTGCCCTCTGAAATTTATTAGAAGTCCTCTTCTACAGTACCAAGAAGACAACTCACAGGGAGTTTCTTCTCCAGCAGCAATTAACTGAAAACGATATCCAGCAAAGACTGTTGGGATAAGCAGTGGTTGGTTACTGTATGCTGAAATTACTGGTCACTGAGAAATACAAGGGCCACAGAAGCTTGCTTCTGAAGAAAATATCTAGTGAGTTCACCACACTTGGAATTAATACTTTCCCTGCAGTATTTCTCCAGGGCCTTCTAATGAACACATCAAAAAGGGTTCAAATTAATTTCTACAGAATAAAGAAAAGGATTGAATTTAGTGCTGAGGGGCAATAAATTGACAATCAGCATGTTACAATGACACAAAACATACCACAGACTTGGAATACCAAAAGTTGGCAGAGACATAACATACTTAGTAAGGAAAAATCAAAGATTGTCATGAATACAGTTAGGCCTTCACATAACTATTGCTAAGTCTTCAAAGAACTAAGCCTCTTCTCCCACTCCAAAAAAAAAAAAAAAAATCTAAAATAAAGTCAGAATATAGGAGACCTGAACACTACTGGCTTACCTGAACTAAAATGTAGAAATATAACCAAGTGTCACATAAAAATGCTCCTATTGATAACAAACTTCATATAAGCTAGTGTGATATCACTGATACTACACAGGATTATAGACAGCTAAAATACTTCTATCTCAGTATTGTTTACTATGATTTTCTGTGTTTAGATAGGTTTAGATGTAAATATTTACCATGGCTCTACAGTTGCCTGAATATTTAGAACAATGAAATACTATATCAGTCTGTGGCCTATGGGTCTACTGGACAGGCTATGCCCTCTAGCACTTTGCAGCAAGTTATTCTCCCCAGGTCTGTGTAAGCACACTTTATAATGTATGCAAAATGATGAACTCGCCTATGGAAATTCATATGCTCTGATTCCTTCAGAAGACACAGGAGAAGCCACACTGGTGTACTGACCTCTCAGTGTATCCTCTGCAACTGAGTGTCTTCCAGATCTAACACCTCAAGCAGCATGTGAGATGCCATTCCCAATCATCCACCACTGCAACCTGACTGCCAACAAAGAACATCTTCCCCAATTAAAGTTGATCTCTTCTACCCACAACTTGGAGAATGAACCCCTACTAGCAGTCACTGTTGTTTTTAAATGCAAAACTAAAAAAAAAAAATAAAAAGAAAAAAAGATGAACTCTCCTAACACATTTTTTTCAGAATATCTCTCTGCTGTGAGTGATGTGTGACTTCAGATTGACACATCTCATTAAATGTCAGCAAATACACTTGGTTTCAAATATTTAGGGAACAATTTTTCCATTTTTCTTTTTTTTTCCAGAGCTGAGGACTGAACCCAGGGCCTTACCCTTGCTACTTCTAATAACGGGGTGGGCAGCAAAACCTGGAGCCAACATCACATATTATGGAAGACTTAATGTTTCCTCCAGCATCAGAAAGAAGAAAAGACCTTTTGCTTCCATGTCACCACTGTGCTGGACATAGAGGGGTAGAAACAACATCATAATACTAGAAATTAAAATGTAAGACTATGTTCAGACAAAAAAAATTCAGCCTATAAAAATTCATCGACAAAAATATTAAAGAAGATAGAAAAAACTTAACTGAACCAAAACACAAGTTTAGGAGGCATGGGGTTGAAAGTACATAAATTCTAATTTCTATAGAATTGAAAATAAATCTAATGAGACAATTTTACTTATGCTAGCTTCAAACTGAATAAAATATTCGGAAGTAATTTTAACAATACAAGACCTGAAAACTCAAAAATATTGCAGCTATTAATTAATCTGCAAACATGTATCAAGTTAATAGATTAGGCTCTTGATACTTTGATACTTTGAACAAGGAAGTTCACCAAAAATGCACCTGTTGAGGAAGCACTACTCTACCAACACTCCTCCTTCCTACTTCCCAGTCAGCTCCATGTCAAATTGTCAAGCTAACACTATGATTCACAGAGTATGCAAAGGACACAGAAATTGTCAAAATGAAGTTGAAAGACTTACACAGTCTAGCTTCAAAGTTTCTATAAAACTAAAGAGAGTAAGACAGTAATACTTAAGGATCAATATGTAGATGAATGGAACAGACCAAAGGAACCTTCACATAACAGCCAGCTGGCTTTTAAGTAAGCAACAAAGGACAGTTTGATGAAGGAAAGGATCATCATATAACCAATGAGACAATTGGATAGTCAACCATAGAAAGAAAGAAAGTGTCGTTGGGAAAAGTGGGGGAGGTTGGGAGCTATACTCTGACTTCCTCATTACCATATCTAAAATTAACTCAGAATGTATTAATATCTCTAAAATACAAAACTAAACTATGAAATTTAAATAGGACAGGAAAAAAATTGGTGTGACTCTGAGTTGACCAAAATTTCATAGACACAATAACCAAAAGAATAAACCATAAAAGAAAAAACTGACACCAAAGACTTAATTCCTCAAAAGACATCATTATGATAATGGAAAAAAATCATAGACTAGAAAAAATATTTACAAATTGTCCATTTGATACGTTAAAAATTAAAATCTATATAATTTAATATTAAAGCAAACAACAGAATTCAAAAACAGGCAAAATATTTGAATAAGTATTTTATAGGGAAAATATGAATTGCTAATAAGCATACAGAATGATGTTCAAAATCATTATTTTGAGAGTGCAAATTTGAAATACAATGAGATTCATCTATATACCCACCAAAGTAACTACATATAAAAAGACCAACAATATCGAGTCTTGGGGACTATATGGCAAAGCAAACCTTCATGAACTCAAAGGAGTGTAAAATGGTGTAATAAAATTTAAAAACATGTTGACTGCACATTCAAATTTTAAACATATACTTAGCCTACAAACCAGCAGATACTAATAGATTCATTGTCTATTTACAATAGCCAAACAATCCAAATGCTCATTATAATAGAATGTTATTTGTCAATAAGAAAGAATGAATGTCTTTATATGGAAAATATGAATGAGCCTCAAAAACAATATTCTAAATTAAGAAGCTAGAGAGCAAAGAAATGAGGCAAGGCAAGTCTACAGATAGAAACAGATGAGAGTTCCTGAGAAGTGGAGGCAGACACAGTGGTTTGTTGAAGGATATTTGAGCAAATTGTGTAAAGATGTGCCTCTGTTTTACCTTGCCTTCCTAAGGCACCTAATTGGTTTAATAATGGCCAAAAGCTAGGCAAGGAGAGAAAAGGTGGGACTTCCAGGGAGAGAGAGGAGCTCTGGGAAGAAAGGTGAGAGATGCCAGTGAGGCACGGAGGAAGGTAGACATACATTCTGGAGGAAAGGTAAGGAGCCACGTGGCAGAACACAGGTTAATAGGAGCAGGTTAATTTAAGGGGCTGGGGGCTAAGAAAGTTCAACTGCAGGGGTTGAATAAATATAGTTCATGGGATGTTTGAGGGTGACAGAAATATACTAAATTGGATAGTGGTGATGTCTCACACTTGCATAAGCATTCTGAAAACTGCTTAATTACAAGGAATGAACTTTATGATATATAAGTTTTGCTGAAACTATTTAACAAGAAAAAAACAGAAGATACTGTACAGATTTTCCCTGCCTCTTCTATAGGACTGTATTTCAGAAGAGCTAAACCACTAATAATACAAAATTATAGGAGTCCCAGGTAGAGAGTGCTTCTAGGTGTTGGAGGTGTATATCTATTTCTCCTCCTTTTTCATTATTTTTGTTTTTTACTCTTTTTTGGGGGAAGTGCCTATTTGCTTAAAGGCTTAGAGTTGGATGGCTGGGAAAGTGGGGAGGTGGGGAGGATCTGGAAGGAGTTGGAGGAGGGGAAACTGTGAACAGAATATATTGTATGAAAAAAAATATTTTCAATTAAAACAATAAAAATAAAGAAAAATTATACAGTCTGGGGAGGTGGTTCACCAGGCAAAGCACTTCCAACACAAACTAAAGACCAGAGTTCAGTTCCCTGGACACCAGGAAACACCTTTGGGAACGATGGTGCCTACCTGTAATCCCAGCACACAGAAGGCAGAGACATGGGCTCTCCAGAACAAGCTGGCTGGCAGATTAGCCTTAAATGCAAGCTCCAGGTTCAGTGAAGGGAGGGACCCTTCTCAATATATAAGGTAGAGAATGGTCTAGGAGGACACCAGACATCCACTTTGACCTACACACACACACACACACACACACACACACACACACACACCCCACATACAAAAAATTCCAGTTAAAAAATACAAGAGAATGACAGTACTATAAGAATAAAAAATTTGCAAATGCCTAATAAAAAGATGGTTCTCGGTGGATACTAAAGCTAGCAGATCAAAATCTGATTAGGAAGAAGTTATAATAAAGGTTTCAGGTTGGGGATTTAGCTCAGTGGTAGAGCATTTGCCTAGCAAGCACAAGGCCCTGGGTTCAATCCTCAGCTCAAAATAATAATAATAATAATAATAATAATAATAATAATAATAAAGAAGGTTTCAGGATGATGCTGCCTAGTGCCAAATGACCAATCTTCACATCACTATGAACAAGATATTCATGTCACTTGACATGATACAATAAGCACAAAAGACCAACTATCAAGGACCCTCGTCCTGAATCCAAAGACCTCCAGTTCTATTGTCAGCTTATATAATACAAGAGATAAGCAAGACAAACAGCATTGGTAAGGAAGCAATTAGCCAATATAAAAGATGACAGGACATTCTAAAGGACCTAGCTTATTATTCAAACAGAAAAGTGTGGGGACACCATTACAGATAAAAAGAAAAGAAATATATTGTTGGAAAATATTATCTTAAGGTAAGTTACTTTTCTTTATGTTGCATTTGTTTAACTCTGTGAAGCTGTGTTATTTTGCCCTTCTAAAACACCTGATGGTCTAATAAAGAACTGAATGGCCAATAGCAAGGCAGAAGAAAGGATAGGCAGGCAGGCAGAGAGAAGATATAGAAGGAGAAACCTGGGAGGAGAAGTGGGAAGAAGTAGCCAGAAAAGGAGGAGGACCCAGGGGCCAGCCACCCAGCTACACAGCCTGACATGGAGTAAGAGTAAAATTTATAGAAGTAAGAGAATGGGAAAATCCCAGAGGCAAAAGGTAGACAGGATAATTTAAGGAAAGCTGGCTAGAAACAAGCCAAGCTAAATGCCAGCATTTATAATTAAGTATAAGCCTCCATGTTTTATAATTAAGTTTACGCATCCATTTATTTGGGAGCTGGGTGGTGGACCCCCTAAAAGAGCAAAGAAAACACACACACACACACACACACACACACACACACACACACACACACACACTAAATAGCCACATCATGCCAGAGCTAAAGCCTGAGAAGATCCTCATTTTTAAAAGCTAACTTTAAAAAGACATTTGGGGGGGACAGATGAGGAAATGTTTGACTTTATTGAGGAACTGCTTGTTTTGTTAAGTGTGATAACAGCATAGTGGTTAGTTCTTTTATAGAGCCTCCATCTTTTATGCACCTGTAGTAAAATGATACAATATATAAAATATGCATTTAAACAACCCAACTATATTGCAAGTGGCCAGAAAGAATAAGAGATAAGATTAATGAAAGCTCAAAAATTATTGAAGCAAGGTGATAGGCACATGGGCATCACTCCCACTCAGTGTAGTTTTTATTTCCCATATGAGAAATCATTAGGGAACAAAGAAGACTGTGCAACAAGAAGGAAGACCAAAAGACAAGAAAATAGTGAAGACTGCTGTGGAAGCTACCTGAGAAGCAACATACGAAGCCGAACTATATGCCATAAGGACAGAACAAAGTGAAGTACAGAGATATGAGCAATGGAATACCAACACTTGAAGACATGGTAGACAGTAAAAAGTGGAATTTCACTGCATGAAGGGAGGCTCAACAGAAAAGAAACTGAGTCAGGAAAATCAGACACTTCAAATAACAATCATCAGTAATTAATAATCTGATAGCCCTAAAATTTCTAATCAAATAGTTGGGAAAACTGTTTCTCTCAATGAAAAAAAAATCTCAAAAGGAGAGAAATGGTCACTTTTAATGCTTGTTAAGATATGGTTTCCCAGATAATGAACAATATGTTCAGGAAATACTAAGTCAGGCAACAATTGCCACCGAGCTTATTTACCCTTATGGAAAATGCAATGTCAGGTCCTAGAACAGACATGAAATAGCAAGATAATGGCCCCAGATGCAAAGCATTGTCTGGATAAATCACTAGGTCATAATCCCATGAAAGCAAGTAGGCTGGCTTGTTTGTACCCTCTATCCTAAAATTTTAGCTTGCTGCCAGGTTCCATGTTTCTAAGTTGCTAGAGTGCTCCTGGGGTGGGGAGTTGGGGGGAAGAATGAGAGACACACCTGAGTGAAGTCCAGCACCACAGGCATTTTGAGATGCAAAGAGTAATCTGTGCTCTCTGTTCTCTTCTACTTTTAAGCATAAGTGTAAGCCTTCCATTCCATAACCAGAACCTTCCCAAGTTTACACCTAGCTGTCTGTGTAGCTTTTTCTAGCTGAGCCTTATGGGTGGGATGTACTGTCATCTAGAGCCTTGAAATGTAATTGATAACTCCTGAAGTAAAAGCACAGATATTTTCAGGCAGGCTACTCTGAGCTTCTTTGAGTCTCTTGACTTTCTTCACTCCTACATTAAACATTTTTGTTCACCTATCATGAAACTCGATTGGAACACTCCATACCATCTTGACCAAAAATATGTAATTCTAAGTTGGTCACAGACCACAACAGAAAGAGGAAAAGGTCTCGGTTTATCCACAGGAAAAAAAAAAAAAAAGATAAATTTTTTTCTATATTCAGGCTTATTTTAAAATTTTTTAAGTTATAAAAAAAAATATCAGTTCAATATTTTTGAAATCCTACTAGAACTTTTAAACTTTTACTTAAGCTCAAATCAAATATCACAAGCATGACACTTCAAAAATGCTTTTCAATTAGTAATTAAAAATTAAAAACTTACACTCAAGCTGTGCAACCACATCTCCAGGGTCTACTGCTTCGGGGAACACCTGCAGGAAGAGGGCATAGGCACAGCAGGGACAGGAAGAGGAAGCCAAAGAAGATGTAAGTAAGACTGTTTCCCAATCCCATCCCCAAGTCTTTTCCTTCCCAACCAAAGGAACATCTTGGTTTGTTGGGGGGGGGGGGGGGTTGTTTCATTTGGTTTGGGTTTAGTTTGGTTTGGTTTTGCATTTTGAGAGGAAGATTCACTTTGCAGCTCAATTTAGTCTCAATCCTTCTGCCAAAGTCCCTCAAATCCTGGAGTCACTGGAATAAATCACCATGCCAACCATCCAAACAAATCACCAATTTCTCTCTGCTTCTCATTATCTCACAAATACATTTCTACCATATGTACCTCCCTCTCCTGTATCACCCACTAGAATTCTTACCTGTGCTCCTCAGAATGATCTTATCAACCTTCTTAGTAATCCACCTTAGCACGCTAACTCCTCATAAGAAATCTTTGTGTTTGTTAGCTTTCTACTTAGAATTCTCTCCCCACAGACCTTCAAGTAACTCAACCAAGCTTTGATTAAATATTACTGCCTTTTTTGACACTGTTTAAAAAGTATTTCTCCCCGATATCTCCTCCTTCCTTTATTGTGCTTATGCATTTATTAAGCTCCAGGAAGAAATAGTTTTGCCTTGTGTATTATGTGCCACCAGTACCTACCATAACACCTACAGTGGGCTATTTTATTTTTGAAGAAAGCAAAGAAGAGGAAGGGAGGTAGAGGAAGAAGGAGGGAGGGAGGAGAGAAGACTAGAAGACGAGAAAAGTCTGGGAGGAAGGGGATATGGTTTAATTACCAATAGCAGCACTTTTAAGGAAAATGAAGAGAGAGACTAGGTGAACCAGAAAAGCATAAGATATTCCTAGGTAAAACTCAATATATGCTTACTCATTTGTGCCTTAGTTTGTAAAGAAGTTATTATTCAGCAGTCAAAATGCCATGCTTTGTATGAAGCCCTCTAAAATGTTTTAGAAACAGACTGAGTCACATCAAGAAAAGGCAATTGATTCAATGCATAATAAAAGGAATATTTTCAAAAGTCTAAACATGTTACAATTTTCATTTTTAATCAAACCAAAGCACATAGTCAGTAATAACAGTTTATGTTGAAGGATTTTATTCAAAACTGGAATCACTGATTTTTGTTTGTTAACACTTGATCTGATTTTCGAACTCACCTTTTCAAACACCATTCTGGCATTGAAGACCAGTGGAAAAGTGGCTGGGACACATTGTGTCTTCTTGTATTGGCCAAACACACAGATACTAAGATAGATGTCCTCCTTGTCTTTCAGCACCACTCCTGGACAAGTTACCTGAAAGCAATTAGATAAGTGGCTATAACTGCATTATAATTCACTGAGCTATCCCACTGATGTGGTAATAAACAGTCACTGCCCACCAGGACAGATGTTTTGGGTGCTCACAGAGTTCAGTGAGATGCCTTTATATTTCCTCCACTCTTAGAAACCAGTCATTTTCTATTTGGTTATTTGTGCCACAATTAAAACTCTATATATTGGATATGCCCTAGTAATTTAATAATTTTAAACAATCAGCCTTTGGCTCTCATTTTCTCCTTTATTCTGACAAAGTTATTCAATATCATTTAATCACAAAGGAGTAGTGCTCAGCAGAAATAAAGCATTATACCCAAGGACAGAAATAAAACTGCAGAAAAGCATGGCTCTATTTCCCATCACCCTGAAGAGTACTTGTATTGGCCCAACACACAGATACTAAGATAGATATCCATTCATCTTCTCATCAGAAGTGATAGGATAAAGTTTCAAAGCCCATTTTCTAGCCTAATCAAGCATATTTTAAATATTAAATTACATTTAACTATTCTTATTGTCTTGGCTACTTTTCTATTGCTGTGATAAAACACCATGAATAAGGCAACTTATAGAAAAAAAGAGTTTATTAGGGGCTTACAGTTTCAGAGGGTTAGAGTCCATGAGCATCATGATGGAGAGCAAGGCAGCTGGCAGACAGGCATGTCACTGGAGCAATAGCAGAGAGATTACATCTTGATCCACAAACATAAGGCAGAAAAAGCTAATTGGGAATGATTTGGCTTTTGAAACCTCAAATCTCAGCCCACTTATACACCTCTTCCAACATCACACCTCCTAATCCTTCTCAAACAGCTGCACTAACTTGAGACCAAGGATTCAAATGCATGAGCCAATGGGGGTCATTCTCACTTAAACCACCACACTCTTAAAACGGGCAGAATGTCTATATGGGAAACACTGAGTTTCTAAAATCACACAGCAGTCTCTTCAGTCCCTCACAAATTATAGTTTCACTGCTCACCTATATCACTAACAGGATATTAAAGTTGCTGAAAATTTGATTCCAACATAGTAATATTATGTAATACCCTACCCTCTAACAATATGCTCAAAATATAAGGAGCCAGTTTTAGTAACCCTAATACTCAAAACACTGAGGCAGGAGGGTCATAAGTTCAAGGACATCCTAGGCTACATAATGAGACCCTGTCTCAAGAAAGAATATTTTTACTTTCTTCTAAACATCAGTTTCTTACCCCACATTCTCCAACTGCCTACATAATAAAAATGGGATAGAAAGTAAGAAGCAGGCATTCTGCCCCTTACTCTTCCATTCCATTTCGTCTGCATTTACTTCTGCCACCCACTATGCCATATGTAACTGTCATCTCCTACCCAAAGCATCTTGACTCACTAGTTATGAAAATTCAATCTCATTCAAACATTTGGTGCTATCTTAATAGTACATACATACGATGTAAATCCTAACAGCACTGTGTAGTTCGCTTATAGTGAGACCATTATCTGTGTGTATCTAAGGAAGTGGCATGGATTTCTCATTTCTTTAATCTTGTTATAAATTCCCTGGGAACAGAGATTTTATATTCCTTATCATTTATACCAAAAACATGAACTTTCAGAATAAAAACTTTTAGCGATTATTTAGTACAACAACAGACATTTTACACATGAAAATATCAAAGTCCAAAGAAAGCTAAGGTGATTACCAACAATGTCACAAAGTAAATGAGATTCAGTCAGTACATTCACAGAACTTGGAAGATTACCAACAGTTCATTCATCCTAGTCACTGATACCATTCTTCTTAGAGTGAAACCCTAATGTTTGCCTTGTCAACACTGACTATGATATTAAAGAGGATTGAAACTTCATATTACCTGGTATACAGAAGTGGAGAATATTTTTGGGCCAGATATTTTTACTCAATTTTCTTCTCTACTACTCTATTTTTTACTTTTATCCTAATAATTCACAATCAAGTTTCTCAGCAAATTTCATTCTGTTAGCTTCATTTCCTAATCTGATACAAAACTAAATTTGTCACATTGTCCTCATTGGAGTCCCTTCCAATTTGTAGCAAACACAAAAATGGGAGCCAGCAAGAAGGCTCAGGGTAAAAAAAAGTCTGGTGACCTGAGTATGATCCAAAGTACAATCATCATAACCAAATTTTCAGTTCAGAAAAAAAGAAGAAAGAAAGAAAGAGACATTCAAGAGGACAAATCTTAAAAGCAAACAGAGAAAAATCTATCATGAAGCCAGAAAAAAAAGTAAAATGGCTTAAACTTTGAAAAAATAATCTAATAAACAAGAAAGCTGTTCTTCACAAAGGAAGGGATATAAGAGATTGCCAGATAAAAACAAGGAAAGGAATCCATCACAAGCAGAACTCTGGTACAGCAATATTAAAGTGATTCAGGTGGACATTAGCCAGGAACTCAAATCTGCATGAAAAAAATAGTTAGCTGAACTCTGTATTTTTTCTGTCATTTGAAAGACAATGGCAGGGCTGGGACAGCAGCTCAGCCACACAGCCATTGCCTACATATGTGAGGCCTGCTTTCAATCCCCAGGACTGTAGTTAAAGATTTCCTGCCTGGCCCACAGTCAGGACAAATCTCTCTTACCCGCCAGTCCCACAGTCGCTCAGACCCAACCAAGAAAGCACACAGAGACTTATATTGCTTACAAACTGTATGGCTGTGGCAGGCTTCTTGTTATCTACTTCTATCTTAAATTAACCCATTTCTGTTTATCTATACTTTGCCACATGGCTCATGGCTTACCAGTGTCTTTACATGTTGCTTCTCATGGCAGCAGCTGGCAGTGTCTCCTCCCAGCCTTCCTGTTCCCAGCCTTCTCCTCTTCCTTGTCCCGCCTACCCTATCCTTCCTGCCTGGCTACTGGCCAATCAGCACTTTATTTATTTTAACCAATCAGAGCAACACATTTGACATACAGAATATCCCACAGCATAGGACTGACAGGAACACAAACAAACAAACAAACAAACAAACAAAAGGTCATCTCAGAAAGTAACAGTTACAAAACTACTGCAAATCAGACTCCTTCATCATTTAAAGAAAAAGAGGACACAAAAGTTAGCAAGGGTTAGGGAAGAGAGTGGATCTGGGAGGAGCTAAGGGAAACCGGAAGTGTAGGGGGGAAATATGATTAAAATATATTGTATACGTATGAAATTTTCAAAGAAGTAAATTTTATATGTTCAAAGATGTAATTTTATGATAATAATATTATAAGGAAGGGAGGAAAACAGAACAAAATAGAAACAAAAATTTTAGTGTGTTGCTGAAATTAAATTGACATTAGTCCATAATATATTAATATAAATTAAGATAGCAATTATAAACCTCATATCAATTACTAACAAAAAGAAACTAAAATGAAACAATCAAAAAGTAATTGGCAAATTACAATTGACACCAGCTTGCAAAGGCAAACTTAGTCTTCATCAATACAGTCTGACAAAGTATACAAACAGCATTTAAGGTCAGGCCTTATGCCCAGCAGTAGATGGCTAGCACAAAACAAACTCAGTGTTATTTTTGAAGACTTTTTGTCCCACATTGCTTTGTCTTTTGCTTGTATATTATAGTTTCCAATTTAGTGTTTTTGTATGTTTTTTTTTCTTTGTATTTCTTGTAGGGATTTTTCTTGGGGGTGGTAGTATTTGTTTGATTTTTGCTTGTTTGTTTTCTTAAAAAGTAAGAGAAAGAAAAGGTACAGAATTGGATGGATGGAGAGGTGGGGAGGATCTGGAAAGATTTGGGGAAGGGAAAAGAATGATCAGAATATATTGTACAGATAAATTTTCAAAAAAAAATTCTGCTATACTCATAGATTGGTGCCTAGCCCAATTGTTATCAGAGAGGCTTCATCCAGCAACTGATGGAAGCAGACGCAGAGATCCACAGTCAAACATTAGTCTGAGCTTGGTAATCCTGCTGAAGTGAGGTGTAACAAATTGTTTTAAGATGTGTTACACTTATTTATGATGTGGAACAATTGTTTAACAATGCAGAGATGTATTTTATTCTTTTATGTTACATTTGTTTAACTCTGTAAAGCTGTGTCATTATGCCTGTCTAAAACACCTGATGATCTAATAAAGAGCTGAACTGCCAATAGCAAGGCAGGAGAAAGCATAGGCAGGGCTGGCAGGCAGAGAGAATAAATAGAAGGAGAAACCTGGAAGGAGAGAAGAAAGAGCAAGAGAACAAGGAGAGGACAACACCAGGGGCCAGCCACCCAGCCACCCCGCCACCCAGCCACCCAGCCACCCAGCCACCCGGCCACACAGCCACCCAGCCACCCAGCCACCCAACTACACAGCCACCCGGCTACACAGCCAGACACAGAGTGAGAAGGAAAGAAAAGGTATACAGAAATAGAGAAAGGTAAAAGCCCAGAGGCAGAAGATAGATGAGGATAATTTAAGAAAAATTAGCAAGAAACAAGCCAAGCTAAGACTGGGTATTTATATTAAGAATAAGCCTCTCTGTGTGATTTATTTGGGAGCTGGGTGGCAGACCTTCAAAAGAGTAAAAGAATAAAAAACAACCAACTACAGAGAGGCAGGAAGGACTGTAGGCACCAGAGGGTTAAGGACATCACAATAAAACCCACAGAAACAACTATCCTGAGCTTATAGGGACTCACAGAGACTGAACAGACAACCAGGGAGCCTGCATGGGACTGACTGAGACCCTCTGCAGATATGGGACAGTTGTGTAACTTGGTCCTCTTGTGGAACTTCTAACAGCAGGAACAGGAGCTGTCTCCAACTCTTACTAGCTTTGGGACCCTACTCCTCATACTGGGTTGACTTGCCCAGCCTTTATACAATGAGAAGTGTTTAGTCTTACTGCAACTTGATATGCCATGTTTTGTTGATATTCATGAGAGGCCTGCCCTTTACTGAACAGAAATGAAGATGGAGTAGATTGGGTGGGATGGGCAGAGTGGGAGTTGTGGAAGGGAGTGTGATATAGATATTATAGGATAAAGGGGTAAATTGCTAAACCTACTTTTAAAGAGTAACAACTTGTTTAAAATGTTTTACATTTTAAAATCCATACATTGGTATAGATTTTAGTCTATTGATACAAACTTAAAGTCAATTTTGTTATACTGTGTGTATATTTCTACTCTGTTTAAGGTATTATGTTTGTGCAGCTTATTTAAAATTGTAATAGATAATTAAAAAATAAATTAATAATTAGTCATCTATGATAATCATACTCGTAGCCATGTTAGTTAAGTCTTCTAGGTATACATAGATATATTTCAGATAGATAGGTAATCTTCAAAGACTTCAAATACAAAATATGACATTTAAAATATTTTAAAAATTTAGACTTTCTGGACAGTAAGACATGTCTGCTCCTGACAGCACCGATTTACTTCAGAGAGAAGGATGAACATCAAAAACACTCTATATAGAGTTTATCTTCACCTTGGCAAAAATAGCCATTTGGGCAAGAAACTGTTCTTGCCTGGACTTCTTGATCAACTGGACATGCAGGACCCATAGGAAGGTGACCACTTAACTTTGCTTGGTGAAATGGTCCTTCAGGTTCCTGCTTTGCAGAGGAATCTGCCAGACATTCTACAAGACACAGAGAAAAATAACTAAGAGACTCTAGCCCTATGGGCTGAAGACAGATGCCCCAACTTTACAAAGAAACATTGAATGACTGTCCAGGCTGCCAGCTGTCTCTGTCTATTGTCACAAGACTCCTGAAAGTTGCTTGTATCCTTCTTCCATTTCTCAGGTAATATTATATCCTTCTGAGGTCTTTGATGTAGTTAAAGCTAGATAGTTACAATTTTCCTCAGTTATGATAAAAGATATGAAACCTTATACTCACAAATATAAGATAGATAGGAGATCTTCTTTAATTTTGCCAAATAGACTAGTTATTACAAATAGACTAGATATTATAACTGTAATTCTTGCTTGATAACTGTTTTGTTATCTGTAATTTTACTATGTAAAGGTTAAAACCTTCCTTTCTGAAAAAAAGGAAAGGGGAAGTGCTGTGGGATGTTCTGTATGTCAAATGTGTTGCTCTGATTGGTTAATAAATAAAACACTGATTTACCAGTAGCCAGGCAGGAAGTATAGGTGGGACAAGCAGAGAAGAGAATTCTGGGAAGTAGAAGGCAGAGGCAGAGAGATACTTCGAGATGTAAGGTACCAGTAAGCCACAAGCCACATGGCAACTTATAGACTAATAAAAATGGGTTAATTTAAGATAGAAGAACTAGATAACAAGAAGCCTGCCATGGCCATACAATATGTAAGTAATATAAGTCTCTGTATTTTCTTGGTTGGGTCTGAACAACTGTGGGACTGGTGGTGAGAGAGAGTTGTCCTGACCCTGGGCCAGGCAGGACCAGAAAAACTCTAGCTACAGGAATGGAAGCAAAAAGTGGGATGTAAAATAAATAAATAGACAAAAAAATTTCAAACTAAATGGAACTAAGGGGAATCAGTTAAAATCATTTTAAACTGAATGTAAGCAAGCAGAATAAACTTATTAGACAAATATAAAAAAAATTCAAATGTTAGTTGTGAAGCTTATATCAACCACTCACAAAGATAAACTAAAATAAAACAATAAAAATGTTAGAACAAAAAGAAGAGGTTGTGGTGGTTTGAATGGAAATGCCCCCAAAAGGCTCATAGGGAGTGGAGGACTGTGACCTCTTGGAGGAAGTCTTTCACTGGGGGTGGGCCTTCCAGTTTCAAAGCTCAAGCCATGCCCAGTTATTTCCTCCCTTTCTGAAGCCTGCCAGATCCAGATGTAGAATTCTCAGCTACCTCTCCAGCACCATGTCTACCTGCATGCTGCAGTACTTCCCTCCATGACAATAATGGACAATCTCTGAAACTAAGCAAACGCCAACTAAATGCTTTCCTTTATAGGAGTTGTCATGGTTTTGGTGTCTCTTCACAGCAGTAGAACAAGACTAAGACAGAGTAAGACAGGGGCAATGATAAAGAGAAACAAAGTCCCAAGACACAGAGAACAAACAGCAAAATGACAGCAGTAAATCTGTCTACAATCATATTTAAAAATTCACTAAGCATACCTATCAAAAGTATATGCAGAATGAATTAAAAACTACTACCCAGCTTCATATTGTGGGAGGTGAACAAATGAAAACTGCTGGATTAAAACATGTCATGTTCCAAGGCTCTTCCCAACTGTAAGTACTGGAAGTCCTCAGAGAAAATTAACTCTGTTCACTTCGAAACATGGAAGATGTGAGCATCCTGCTTAATAAGAACCCACAGCCAGATCCACTTACAGAAACAGCCTCATGAATGAATATAAACCCAATAGTACAGCAATTTTAGTTTAAGAAGCACAAAGTAAAACTGAAGGAAGCAAATGCAAGCATATTCAGAAGCTTCAGAGAAAATCCTGGGGATTGAGGCAAGACACAGACACACCCTAGGCCCCTGACAGCACAGACTACCCACAGTTTCCCCACAGCATGTGAAATCCTCATCCCAACTCCAGGTATTTCTCTGTTTAGGATCTCCAGAGAGGGGCTGGAGAGCTGCCCAGTGGTGAAGGGTACACACTGATCTTCCAGTTCAGTTACCAGCACCCACTTCAAATGGCTCACAACCACCTCTAACTCCAGCTCCAGGAGATCCAAAGCCCTCTTCTGGCCTCCACAGGCACCCACACACATGCAGTGTGTGTACACACACACACACACACACACACACACACACACACACACACACACACTCAAATAAAAATAAAAACCCAAAAGATGCCAGGAGAACAGATTGGGGGCTAGAAAGTAATTATTTTCAAAATAATTTTTCAAAAGCCAACTGTATATGACGTCCATTCCACTTTGTTAATTCAATTCTATTTCTTCTGATTATGTGTACAAGACAGAGCGGGAAAGCTAGACACCAAAGTTTTACATATTGTAATGATGTGTAAGGTTTCTATTCAAGGAAATACATTCCAGTGGTAAGGAAGAAATGTGAGGAATGCAGCAAAATGGACAGATTTCAAAAGAATGGTGTTGAGTGAAAGAAACAAGGCATGAGAACTATAACTGGAATCAGATAACAGTAAACAAGTGCATTTTGTACTACAAGATATATTCTGTCACATGGAGCAATTTGATCTGAAGAAAATTAAAAGCCCTACACCTTCCTTCGGGCTGGGGTCCCATGATTTTCCTTTCTCTCCACCTCTGGCAGGACACAGACAATTTCAACAGACCTCTCTAGTCCACCTGAAGTTAAAACCATCAAGGAGAAGCATTGCCTATAGTCCCTTCTTGAGCTTATGTCAACTAATCTCAAATCACAGCAGGAGAGAATCGTGTCTGACACACACTAGACAGGCCTTATTTCACCACTGCCTTTTATCCCAGTCCTGCTATGATTTAAATCTAGGACAGCCCCCCACATGCTCATATTTTGAGTACGTGGTCCCCAGGTGTGGCAGTACTTTCAGAGGTCATGAAAGTCTGGGGGTGTGGGGCCAAGTTGCTGAATGCAGACCACTAGGGGCAAGCCTTTGAATATAGAGTCACTACTGGTTCTGGTCTAGCTCCCTGATCCTGGCCTGCCACTCTATGTGGAATCTACCACATGCTCCTGCTGCCATACCATCCCTATCATGATGGACTGATGTCCTTCTGAAGCCATGAGCCAAAATAAACTTTTGTCCCTCACAGTGTTTCTGTCAGGCATTTTGATCACTAAAATATAAGATCGTTGTCGATTGCTACTACTAAATTTGACCGTGTGGTTTCAAGGCTACAGGAATGGGTTTGCAATGAACTGTGGAAGAATTTAGAGCTGCAAGCTGGAGCAGCTCTGTAACACTGTGAGCAGAGCTTACCAGGCCATTCCAGGAAGAGTTTAGAGACCAGAATGCTGATTTAAAAAAAAAAAAAAAGCAGTAAAGATACTGCCCACAGGTATCAGATGGGCACAAACCTTCTATAGAGAACTGAGCAAGAAATTCTGCCCATTTCCTCGAGTTTTAAGTGAATCTGAACACAGAAGCACTTGAATTATTTTGTGGAGGACATTTCCAGACAGCATGGCTTCCAGGTTGTAGCATGGTTCTTACTGGGCTGCTTTAACCAGGTTTATAGTGACAACTCAGAGCAAAAACCAGAACAAAAACTATGTAAAATATATACAATCAGAAGTGTTGTATTTAATTGTAGACTATGTAGATTCAGATTCTGTAATTGTTAAAGAAGTTAGCACCTTAAATAGAAACCTAAGGCCTCTCCCACTGATAGGACAGGTGTCTGAAGGTAAGACACTTTACCTTGAAGCCCCAGTGTGTAAAACTGAAACTTGTTTGAAAAGACTTTCATTTGGAAAGATAATACCATCACAGGATATAACAATGCTGTTAGGAAAGAGGTTAGTTGTAAGAGGAGCAGACCTGCAGCCTCCCTGCCCAAGATGGGACATAAAAAACAACAGGTAGCAGTTTGTTACTGCATTATCCTCTGAGCATAACAGGCATCTTTATCAGAACAGCTGTGATTACTTCAAGAGAGCCTCAATATCAAGCTTGCTTACTGTTAAGTTCCTTCCTAGAAGAAAGGGGTGGGGTGGGTCACTGGACCTCATCTAAGATTCCAGATGCTTATGCCTAAACCTCCTGGCCAGCTACATGTTAATTTTGCCTTAATTGTGTGTGGACTGGTGGTCTTGGGAGGTGCTGGAGTACATAAACTGTGGGGAGTCAACTGAAGGGGTAACAGGTATGTAGCTATGGGAACACATTATCCATTGTGGGATGCGACTTCCTGATGGTGAGGCTGCTTTGGGGTCGCTACCCAATACTCAACCATTTCCCAAGTGGACTCTGGTGTTTATTTTGGAGCTTTGTAAGGAAGGGACAGGTGTTCGACTCTGTCTCTTAAGAGAAAGAATGCCTACAACAGGTAGTTACTCTGGCTTGGCCATAGAGTGCAGGAAGGTCACCTGAAACAAGATGTGAAAATAATGTGTAGCGATCTGTAAACGAATTTCTAAATGATCTTATTAAATAAAAAAACATGATTGGCCTGTGGGCACATCTGTGGGACATTTTCTTGATTACTAAATCTTGATTGATTTAGGAGGACTCCATCCACTGTATGTGGTGCTATCCCCAGGTGGACTGTATGAGAAAGCTGGTAGAGCAAGCCAAGGAGAGTAAGTCAGTAAAGCAGCATTCCTCAATGGTCCTGACTTTCAGGTTCCTGACTTGAATTCCTGCCTCAATTTCCTCAAAGATAGACTTTGATCTGGAAGTGCAAGATAAAATAGTTTCCTCCCCAGTTGTTTTTGGGCATGTTGTTTATCACAGCAACAGAAAACCAAACTAGAACACCTTGAAAATGTTAAAACTATGTATGGTGACTTGCATTTTGACTGAGCATAGTTTTCATTATGAGACCATGATGACCTTTAGATGGGATGTCATGATTTAGATCTAGACTATCCCCTATGGCTTCCCACTTTGAGCACTTTGTTTCCTGTTGAGACATGTGATGTTTTGGAAGACATTATAGAATCTGAGAGATAGGCCAGTGGGGAAGGCGTTTGAAGGCAAAGCACACCTCAAGCTCCCATCCAGCTTCCAGATCCAGTCTGCCACCATATGAGGAATCTTACTCCTCTGCCATGAACACTGCCATGCCTTTCCTGCCTGTCATGATGAACTGAAATTATGAGCCAAAGTAAGTATTTTCTTGCTTAAGTTGGTCCTGTCAAGTATTTTGGTCACAGCAACACAAAAGTAACTAATGTGAGTATCAGAAAGAGTCATTTACAATCCACTGTTCTATGAGCCAAACAGAATCTTCTCAAGGACTTGTATATTCTCCAATCCTACTGAGTTCTCATAATTTTCTATACCATTTCCCTGAACTTTCTATTCTCCCCCTTCCCTATGGTAAAACAGGACACATAAATTTCTAAATAATAATAAGCTGTAAATACTCACATTCCTTTGATACATTCCTCCTTTGTCCATTAAGAAAATTATATGACTTTAAAAGGTACTGTCTGTATTTAATCCTTCCTTATCCCCCTATATTTAGCCTTTCTTGTTCTCTTTTCTTCATGTTATCTTATACCCACATGTACATTTGTTCACATGTATACATATATGTAATTAGCTAAATTCTGCATAGTAGAGAGAAGCCATGGTTTACTTGTTTCTGGGAGTATGTGAATGCAGGTAATGAACATGAGTTATTAAAGAAATACAAAGCTAAGAATTTTTCTAGTTCTAATTCTGCCGTATATTTTTCTGTTTTGGGGAGTGGATAAGAGCTTAACATATTTGATATTAAAAGAATTAAATTTAATATGAAGCTTCACATCTTCCATTCTAAACTCCAATTCTAACTGTATATAAGTTCGTTTCTTTGTATAAATTTCAGGGCTAGTGAATTTTGGTGTGTGATATTTTTATTTATTTGCAAGGTTTTTTTATAATGAAGTTCATAAAAAACAAAAGCTACTAACATACTAGTTATATAAATTATATAAATGTCCATAAGACATATTTAAGTTCAAAGACATAAATTGACCATTAAAAAATAGAAAAATATATATCAATCAAGCTATAACCAAAACAGAGCCATACTGACTACAATAATAAACAAATACACAATGAAACAGATTATTATGAGACACAAAAAGGGCAGTTAACTATCATATAACAACTGGAACTATAATAAGAAATACATCAAGATAATATAGCAATTATAATCATATAGAACTAACAGAATCCTAAATACTGAAGAGTATGCAGATGAGCATCTTCAAGTAGTTAATCAAATCTGAAAACATGTTCAACATTGGTTGAGATTAGGAAAATGAACATAAACCACAGTGTGATTATCTCCTGCATTAATTAGGATGACTATAATAAAACATGGATAGTAACAAGAAAACATAACTTTATTATGTATCCAATACCCATAAAAATCATAGAGCTTCTATAGAAAAGGTTTGAAAGTTCCACAGAAGAACCAAACAATCTAGTCATAAAGTCTTATCTGTCGAACTCCTGGATTCTCAGGACCACTTAACGCCTATTCCCACATAAAAATGTATATTCCAGCATAGGAGAATTGTCCATAGTATTGAAGTAGTGGGTACAACTCAAGTATTCTTTTCCCAATAAATGGATAAGCAAATGTGGTATATCCACACAACAGATTATTATTTGACCAGGAAAATGAATAGAGTCCATGCCATCACAGGGATAAATCTTAACTATATCATGCAACATGACAGAAATAATTACATAACTCCTTTTATAGTCTGTACACCACAGTCAAATCTTTAGACCTAAATTGATACTATGTCATAGGCTAGCATAATAGATAACAAATGTGCCAATCACCAGCTCCCTAAGAAGGGGAGAACATTTCAGATATTTTATATCTGAATAATGCTCAGCTCCATTCCACTTCAAAGGGAAACAGGAATTTGTAAAGTTAGAGTATATACATAAAGAGATACATACACAAAAATAATATTTGCTTCACTATCATAAACCCTATGCTCCTCAAATTTCTTCTGGTCACGATGTGTTTCAAAGCAAACAGAAACCTGAGGAGGATAGCAATCCATACCTATAAGACATATCATTAAATATTAGGAATTTTCCTTCAATTCTTTTTCTATATACCAGGAGGCTCTTCAACAAAATGTAAACCTCACCCCTGAAGGCATTCTTGGGAAACTTGAAACTGAAGGAAATTTCCTTGCCAATAAAAAATATCTAAGAGGAAGCCTAAATCTAACATCAAACACAATACTAAAAACTTAAATGCTTGCACCTGATATCAGCAAAAAAAAATTGACAATATCCACTTTATATACTATAGAATGCAATAGGACAAGAAAAGGAAAGACATTTTAAATGAAAGAAAGAACAAGGTTTAAAGAAGTATAATAATATATTAAGGACAACATTAATGGTGCTCAATTACAAATAAACTACTTGAAATAACAAGTTGAATAAAGTTAAAGCATATAAGGCCATTATATACAAATGAACTGTATTTCTACATCTGCAAAACCACACTTGAGGGTTTTTAAGTATCATTTATAATAGCACCCAAAAGCATAAACTATCTGTGATAATCCATCTTCTTTGTTAGCTTGACTGGGTTTAAAATCAGTTGGAAGTTTAAAATCAGTTGGAAGTTTAAAATCAGTGAGGCATGCCTTCAACAATATGGGAAAATTTCTAGACAAGATCAATTGCAAAGGAGAGAAGACCACACTGACTATGGGCAATACCATTCCTCTGTGCTGTAGACACAGACATAATAAAAGATTGAAAGGTGAAAGCCAGCCTAGTGCCAGTGTTCTCCTTGGACTTTATTCAAGCTATGAAGAAGCACCTACATCTCACACTTCCAACACTATGATAACCTACATGACAACAAGTCTAGAAGCATGGACTTACCTGTCCATGCCCTGTCCTTTGAACCTAGGGGCCAAAATAAAGATTTCTTCCTTTAAGTTGTTTCCAGTTTCCATCAGGTATTCAGTCACAGACATGCAAAGGCAACTAATACAGGCCAAGTATATGGATACAGAGAAGTACGGCCATTTTTATAACTAAGTCTGACTTTGTAGACTGAAATCTGTTGGAGGAATTTGGAAGAGTCTGGGGAAGCAGGCTAGAAAAAGCTTTAAATGGAGAGCTTTTAAGGGAAGTTTAACAGGTGACTCTGGTTGGAGTTCAAAAGACTGAAGCATCAATCAGGACAAAAAGACAGAACTCATGAGGCTTCCAGATGGGAACAAAAACTTGATTGGGAATTGAACTGAAGGTCATTTATGTTATGTTTTGGCAGAGAAATTGTCAACATTTTGTCTGTGTTTTGAGAGATTTATGGGAGGCCAGTTCAGTCAACAGATTAATATGGCGAAGGAAATCTCTAGGCACCCAGAACTCAAGCTGAGGCATGGTTATCACTGGTTGCTCTATGCTAGATTTACTATTAGAACTGGGAGCAAAAAGCCAAGCAGAGGCTTTGGGAAGTTTGCAGACTGGCCAGAAAAAGATCAAGTTGAAAGTTTTGGACATGTAAGGGGTTTGCCAGGCCAGCTCATGCTCTGCTCCTTGATTAGGGCCTGGAATATGGAGTGTTGCTAGGTGAGAATTCACTTGGCTGAGCAATTATGGTCCACACACTTGGAGCATCTGGCCAATTCCTGAGATGTCCTCAAGACATGTTTCCCATATGTATAAGTGCATTGCTTTTTGCACTGCCTCTGACAACCACACCCTTCTTGTCTGCAACTATTTTAATTCTAGGTGTTTTACTGAATTACATCAAATGTGCAAGTGCCCTCCCACTCTAATACCAGCTCTTGGAAGGAAGAAGAAGTAAAATATCTGTGAGTTTGAGGCTAACCTGGTCTACACAGTGAGTTCAGGCCATCCTGGACAACATAGTGAAACCCTGTCTCAAAAAATAATACTAGCGTGTATGTATACATGTAAGTATGCATATGTGACTTATGTATGTGAGAGGTAAAGCAGAAATGTGTGAATAGTACACACGTAAATTCTATGCATTTGGAAATTAAACTCGTAAACAGATCATAAAGTATAGTGGAAGACAAAGCAAGAATTATAAACTACTTGAAACCAAATAATTTAAAAATTGTACTATCAATATTTTGAAATTGTAGCAGGCCTGACTGGGAAGTAAATCAAATCCCTTGGGCAGATAATACAATGATAAAAATACTGAGGAATGTAGAGGAAGTGAAAGACTTAGGATGATGGTTAGCCCAAAAAAGGGAAGCAGATATTTTCCTAGGGAGATAAATATTGGAAGCAGCATTCTTATCTGCAATGTTTATTTCTTAAGCTGGGAGCAGGTGGATGATTTTCATTATGTTATTGCTTATAAAGTTTCATACATCTAAAATGTTTTAAACGAAGTGTTTTAAGGATAAAGATAATATGCATGTAACTCAAAAAACTCTCAACTAAAAACACAAATGATACTAAATTTAAAAACTGTCCAGTACAACCCACCAAAGCAAATGAAAGAAATATACACTAAACTAAATATAATTTATCATGGAGAAGGAGATCAATGTCAAAAAATATGTTCTGGGGCTGGAGAGGGGGCTCAGTGGTAAGAACACTTATTGCTCTTGCAGAGAAACCACACTCCTGTCAGGTGGTTCATAATTCAATTTCCAGGGGATCTGATACCCTCTTCTGGCCTCTACAGGCACCAGCACTCAAATGCACATACCTATACAGATACACACAAACACATGTAATAAAAAAGATGAATTAATAAAATAAAAAAATTTAATGTCCAGTTTTACAGATCATGGGAAACAATATATAATTTCTTTAAACTTTAAAATCATTAAAAAATATTTCAACTAGGATAATTTTAAAATTAGAAATAAAGGCATACTACAATAATTCATCAAATGAAAGCCTTATAGCCAATCTTATACTGGATTGCCTATGCGTGAAACTTCAATTGGGAGATGTCATTAAACAAATAGTCTATTATTAGCAATCTCATAAGACAATCTAATTTCATGCATAAAACTTCATAACTTCAACTCAGATTATACTGATATTCCTACCACTACCTATACATTTAACATTACAGAGAAGATTCCAAGCAATAACATAAAGACAAGGAAAAAATTAGTCAAAGGATCAGTCAGAAGTAAATAAGGTTGTCTTTATTTGCAAATAAAATGCTTTTCGATATAAAAACCCAAGTAGCCATTACAACCAATATGAGCAGCAATGTTGCTGAACCCAAAGTTAAAATCCTGAAAGTGTCACAAAGAGGCCTATGGGATTTCACAGCCTCATTGCTTGTAGGATCTCTCACTGGGAACAAGGAAAATGTGCATCAGCTACAAGATGAATAAATAAAAAGCAGTAAGTTCACATAAGGGAGCCGAAATCACTAATGTCTCACAAAATCAGAGTTGTATTTCCCAAAGAGGTTAGACATAAGAATTCATAATGTATAGACAGCGCAAGTGAACTGAATTTCAGAAGTTCCAACTGTGATGTGATGTGACAGGAGAGAAAGAACTGTAAGGGGAGGGAACAGTCTGGCGGCTGGGATGGTAACCACCTCAGTTACACACTTGGGTTTGCACACTTTCTGAATATATGCTACAGTTTCATAAACTGATTTTTAAAATCAACAGTATATGATAAATATGTGAAACTTTTAAGTCTATAACATTCTTTACTAGCAACAATCAAATTACAAAAATAGAAAAACTAGTATTACTGAAGGGAATAAAGATAATTCCTAGGAGATCATTGAAAAGTGTATTACCTGTCACCAACAGATGTTTATTATTCAAAATATGTTTAACAAGGAAAAATAAAAACAAAACCTTGATACTCATTCCTTGGAGCAGAAGATGTAAACAGGGCCAGTCACAGAAAAGTAAACTGCTAGGACCAGACTCCAGTTACACAGCTACAATCCAAAACATACCTGTGAGACAAATTGCTAAACGGTCTTATTGAGAGAGAGAGACAGACAGACAGACAGACAGACAGACAGACAGATATAAGGGTGAAAACCTGAGAGATCAGGGAAATAGGGAAAGCCATAGCTAACCGCACCTCACCAACTCCGCAGCTTCCAAAAGCAAGCTACTTCCTGTCTACCCACGCCTATATGCCTTGCTGTTCTGCCATCTGATTTGCTCTCTCTGTCCTGCTACATAATTTCCTCTTCCTGCCCAGCTCTGTCACTTCCTGTCTCTCTGTACAGACCTCCAGACCTCCATGATTAGTGTTGGAATTTAAGACATGTGCCACCACTCCTGGCTCTGTTCCCAGTGTGGCCTTGAACTCACAGAGATCCAGACAGATCCATGTCTACCAAGTGATAGAATTAAAGGCCTGTGCTACTGTTGTCTGACTTCTATGTAGTGGCTGGCTTTCTCTAATCTCCAGGCAGATTTTATTGGGAGACACAGTATATTGGGGGACACAATTCATCACCACATACCTAGAGCTACCAGATTGGTATCACCTTTACTTTATGTTTTTGGCCTCCCAATTTGTGAGAAAATAACCTATTTCATGGTGTACTTTTTCAAAGCGGTCCTGGGAAACTAATAGGTATGTTACTATAAAACTCAAAGTTCTGGTTCTAAATCTACTCGCCTCTGACTACTTCCAGGGCCTCCCTTCTAAAAGATGCAGCAGCACTAAGATCAGGGCTCTGTCATGGAGCACATACCTAGCACACCGACGATCCTTGTTCAACAACAACAACAACAAATAATAATAATAGCAAGCAAAACTAAACATTTCAAAAGTTTCTTCTTAACAAAAGCATTTTGCAACTGGCTTATATATGTAACAAATAAACCAATTATCCTAGCAAAAGAGAAAAATAATCACATAACCAAGGCATTTCTACATGTAAATGCTTGGCCAAGGCTAAACTGAAAAGCACGTTTGCATCTGTATTGAGAATCTGTGGGTATTGGTTACCTTAACTCACATGAAGAAGAGAGAAAAACAGGATCAAAGGAAGTAGAAGGAGGACTGAACTTCATATGTGGTATTTGGTTTCTTTAAATGCATCAAAACTAACATGCATCAATTATTAAAAGGGAGAGGTCATAGTATCTATTACTTATATTTTTCCTGCTGTTAAGTGAGGAAGTCGTCATTATCTTCTATGTATATTTTTTCTGTTAATCTCAAGTATTTTGTAATTAAAAGTTTTTAATGGTAGCATAACAGTGCCTGATTGAGTAAGGATCACAAGGATGAAATATACGACAGCCACATGCTGTCATTAGTTTGAGATAGGTAACGAAGTGAAGTAAATATATAAATGAAAAATAGATAAAATTAGCCAAAACAATCATTAAAGAAAGTTCTCCACTTTCCTTGCTAATCTATTTAAGCTCTACATTATTTTCTTCCTTCTAATAAAAAAAAAAATGGACATTGAAATACTCAATAGTAAAAAGGAAGTACAAAGTACAAAAACAGCAAAACAGCCCTTTCCTATCAAAGATAAGTGTCCAATACGAAGTGTAAAAACCTTTGGATGTATCATTCTTTAGATGCTCTTTTAAAATGTGTAACTTGACATAGCATGTCATTCTTGAAAGATTCCTTGAGAAAGTCACACTTTTCTCCCCAGCAATGTATTTTCTTGAAAGTCCTATGGCTCTGTTGGACAACACAAATGCTGTGTGATACAGCCAAACCTTTCCTGCCTGCTGTGTTTTGCTCTTATCTTAACCACAGCATTACATGTCACACCGCCGAGGCCACTCCTAACACCAGACTGTGGCAGACAGTAGACATGAGAGGGAGACAGGAGTGGGATGCCACACTTCCAACCCACAAGTTGAGATTTCTAGCGTATATAAAAACTTACTATTGAGAAAATATTAAATTTCACCACAAGAGAAAAAAATTGGGCAATAATACATCATGTGATATTCTCTACCTGAGCCTGGTCTCCTCAGAAGGTAACATCCAAGAAAGACTCTGATAAGAATGACTCTTTGTAGCATTACCCATGCCAATCACGAGCAGGATACATTAAATAACCACCAATAAGAGAACAGACAGCATTAACTCATAAAGCTTCTGCATATCAAAGGAACAATTAACAGAGTAAAAAGCAGGTAATGGAATAGAAAAAATATGTGCAAACCATATATTTAATAAAGGGTTAGTATAAACATATATAAGGAATAAAAGAATTCAACAGCAAGAAGACAAAAAAAATCCTAATTTTAAAATGGGGCAAAGGACTTGACAGCTTTCTAAAGGAGACATACAAATGGCCAACACATACTTGGAAAGGTGCATCCATGTCTAATCACCATGGGAATGCAAATCAAATAATAAAATATCACCTCACAGGGAATCATCAGCCTAAGAGTCCATCATTGGATAAATATTGTTTATAAAATGAACTAAACACTTGAGATATGGTTAAAATGAAATCCTAATATTTGTAATTTATGCATGAACCTGGAGAAATTTTACTAACAGTTGTAAACCAGACACAGAAAGATAAACACTGTGATCTCAATTATAAATAATATCTTTTTAAAACTCAAACTCACTGAAACATAAAGCAGAATGCTGTCTACCAGGAACTTGGGAGTAATGGGAGGAATATAGAGATGTTGGTTAAAAGGAACAAAGTTTCAGACAGGATGAGTAAGTTCTGGGGATACAGTGCACAGCATTGTGATTATAGCTAATACAATGTAATATAAACTTGAAACTTCCTAAAACAATAAATCTTAAATGTTCTCAATACAAAATTCTGTGAGGTGAGATGTGTTAAAATTGCTTGATCTAATCATTTAATAATGTATACATACATCAAAATATCACTGTTACAGCTTAAATAAGTAATGTGTCCCCACCTGCTCATGTTTCTGAACGTTTGGTCCCCATTTGGTGATATTGTTATAATCTGGCCCTGCTTCTAGTCTTCTGTCTGCTTATTGATCTGCCAAGATGTGAACTGCCCTGGGGAAAGTTCATGTGCCATGGGCAAAGCCACCCCTACTCCCATGCCTTACCCACCATGGTGGACTGATATCCCCTGATAGCATGAGCCAGAATAGAGCTCTGTGTTGGTTTGGAAGGAAAACATCCCTTATAACCTCATGCGTTTGAACACTTGCTCTCCAGTTGGTGGCAATGTTTGGGGAAAAGGTGACGGAACCTTGATGAGATGGAGCCTTGCTAGAAGAAGTATACCTCACTGGGACAGATATCAAGGGTATATGGGCTCATCCCATTTCCTCTTCTCTCTCTGCTTCATGTTTGCAGACCATCTAGCTTCTCGCTGCTACTACCACTCTATCCCTGACTGTGGTCATGCCTCCCCCACCAGGATAGATTTCAGCCCTCCCAATTCACAACCTAAAATAGACTCTCGTGTTGTTTTTGAGCATGGTATTTTATCACACCGACACAAAAGTAACTAACACACACCCCTACTTTCTTAATTGTTTCTGTCAGGTCAGTGCAAAAGGAAAATACAAATACTTTGTACACTGCAAATAGGTATGTTTTAATTTGATGATTTTTATGAAGGAACATTGTAAGATGCATATACAAGAGAATATTACTCCATAATTTAGAGGAACAAGCTGCTGAAACATGCAACATTTTTGAATCTCAAAGTCAGGATCAGCACAGCACATGACATAAAATATTACACATTGTAAGTCTCTGTTATGAAGTTCCAGTGCTGGCAAACTAATCGAGAGAGATAAATCAGAACGGCAGTTCCCTTCCAATGAGGGGCACGGAGGAACTTCATCACGATACACATTTCTAAATATCAATCTCGGTCATGATGACATGAATGTGTGAACTTACCAAAATCCACTGATAGAAAACAAAAATAACACAGACATAAAGAATTCTCTACAACAAAATGAACTTATAAGACCTAACAATCATTTTAATATATAAACTTTGGAACTTGGTTTGAAAAGTTAATTATAAAAATTATCTTTGTGATAACTGGGTAAACCAGATTATGGACACAATATTAAAATAGACTATTAATTATTTCAATTATGGTCATGCAATTATGGTTATGTACAATACCCTCATATTACAGTATGCATGCTGTAGTATTTAGGAGTATCGTGGTGTCAACAATTTACTTCAAATTTTCAGCAAATGTATTTTTCATATACACAAGAACATATACACAGACAAATCAAAATAATGTACACAGGACATAAGCAAGAGTTATTCATTAAAATGGTCTTCCAATTACTCTGTATGATTGTAATTTGGGAGAAAACAAGATGGCACTCTTCACAGGTGCAGATTAATCTCCAGGATATATTAAATAAAGTACAGTTTAGTTTATGTAATATTCTGCCTGCTGCGTAAGAAAATAAATATTTTATGTATATATGTATGTGTGTATCTGTTTATATCCTGATAATGACAATGGTTACCTATACCATGAGTAAGAGTGTGTGTATATGTTTATGCCACGACAATGACAATGGTTACTAAAGGCGAAAAACTTGTTTAACATGGAGCGCCTCGTTTTACATACTGTAAATGTATAAAAATTTTAAGATAAAATTACGGTCGAAAAGATGTTAAAAAGTATTTGTAGTTCTATGATTCCTCTATGCAATGTCTTAGAAAATTTGGGGAACTATAAAAATATTGTAACTCAAATGTTTATAAAAACAGAAATAGTTGCATCAGCATACTCCAGAGATATACTTAGTTATTTTCTTCAGTAAAACGTACACTAAGAAAGCAACATAGTAAAATAAAATGTCTATGTCTCCCTAGGGCTACAATCACAACAGAGTACTTCCTTTCAGCAAAGAACTGGTAACAGAAAGCAGCCAGCCTGTCAGGCGGGGCATTCAGTCAAGCTGCTAAACCATTGGTTACAAAGAGAGGAAGCAGCAGCCTGATGACAAAGTCTACAGAGACTGGACTTGAGTTTCACTAACTGTCCAGGATCCAGCACATTTAGAAATCAGTATGCATTGTTTTGGTAAACTACTCATTCTTTGGGGGGGGGGGGGGGGGGGGGACCGCTGCCAGAAAGTCAACTTGCAAAGCAAACACAAAAAAGCTAGGGACAGTATGGCGTTTCTGAATAATAACCTCTACGTCTGGAAGGGGCGCTGAAGTCCCTGAAACTTGCTCTCCTGCCACCCCTGTTGCACTCTGCCCCACCCAAGCCTTTTCTTACCGCTGAACAAAGGACCTGAAAGGACTTTGTGACTTGTATGCTGGTTTAAGTTTAGTGCTGCTGCGGCCTCAAGGAGAGGAAGGAAAGTCAGGAGAAAGGTAAGTGCAGAAAAAAGCTAGTTTGGGGACCCATGGGAAGAAAAGGCAAAAGGGCTCCTTGGGACAAGCACAGAAAATACAGAGAATGCTTATCGTTACCCTCTACTTATTCTGGGATACCAACAAGAAGACTGAGTCCGTAAAGAGGGCACTTCAAGGATAAAGGCATGAAAAGAAATGGAATAAAGAATTGGAGAGATTAGGAGAGAACACTAGAGTTCTCCTCTAAGGGAGGAAGTAAGAAAGGTCATTCGGGGATGATGGAAGGACTTCAAAAATCTGGGGAGGAAACTCTGCAGTTATCAAGGGGAGTAGGGGCTTTTCAACACCCCTAAAGCTCCTCGCTGGAGAACAGGTGGGGTCCCCTGCCTCAGTTGGGTTTATCGGAGATGACTGGACAGATCCCCTTATAAAATGTGCAGAATAACTGGGTGGAATTGCAAGCTTGAAGTAGCAGCTGTCCGGGAAAGCTGACCAGATCTTTCCTTGGGACGACTGGAAGGGATGCAAAGGGACCCCTCTCAAAGTCAGGAGGGTTTGGGGACTGGAGGGATGAGCTGAAGTGGCTTCTGAGGAGTTGGGTTTGTCCTGGGAGGAGAAGGCAAGAAACTTTGGGCAATGACGCCACAAGTGAGTTGTTTTTGGAGTTAGGGATTCCACATGGATTGAAAAGAGGTTCCTGAGCTAACAAGAAGCTTGGGAAAGGATCTGAAAACCTGCAGGATTTGGCGGAAATGCCACACATCCCCAGACCCAGACCGGAGCAAGGGTCCAGGAGTACCTCAAAAGAAAAGGAGTAAAGAGGAATTCAAAGGAACTACTGCCTTGAGAGTGCAACTCTGAAGTGGTGTGGAAGAAATCCGAAAGTACTCCAACGGGAAGTTTGGGGTGGGGCCCCCGCGAGGCTGGAGTGGGCGGGCACTCGACATTTCCAGGGGTCCCCAAGTCCGGGGACAGGCGGCGGACGCGGAGGCTGGAGTGGGACAGGGCCTGTACTCACAGAGCGGATCTCCAGCGCCAGGGCGCATTGCAGCGCCTTCACCTTCGGCATCCGCGCAGGGTGGTGCGGCGGGGAGGGACCCCCGGCCTCCGGCCCGAGTGCGGCGGGAAGACGCGGGGCGGGACGGGGACAGGGAGGAGATGAAGTGGCGGCGGCGGTGACAGCTGTGGCCCCCAGGCCGGGGCCCGCGGTCCAGCCTGGGTCCCGCCCGAGCAGCAGCTGAGCGCGGGGCGCGGACTCGTTGTCATGGCAGCCCGGGGGGCGGAGCCGGAAAAGACGCGCCGGGGCGGGGCATGACAGAGTGAGATGCAGAGGGCGGGGCTCGGAGACCCATGGGGGCGGGGCTTCTGACGGAGCGGAGTGGCTCTTCTGTGACGTCAAGCTGTGAGAGCTAACCGGTAGGAAAAGGAACAGTTGTGCTATGGGGTCTGTGCTCAGGTCTGGGAGTCTTGGGTTCCAAAGTGGTGGTCGCACCACGGGGAACTCAGCGTGTGGCCTCAGTTTCTCCACCTATACTATAATTAGTAATCTTCCTTGAGTTTGAATTCTATGATACAATTTACAAAGCCAATCTAAGAAATAGGGAATTAGTGCCCAAGATAAAGGCAAAAACTGGACAGGAACCCGAGATCTCTTAAGTAAAATCACAGTTGCCTCCCTGGATCACCGTCACGGTCCTCTTCTTTGTCAGCTGTTCTGGGGTTCTCTGACAGTGGGTCCCTATTTCCCTTCAGGATTTCCTGTCCAGTTTACCACTGTGTAACTGTAAGCAGTTAAAAGCACTTGCTGTTGCAGAGAACCAGAGCTCAATTCCCGGCACTCACTTTGGACAGCTAACAACTGCCTGTACGTCTAGCTGCAGGGGGTCTGATGTGCTCTCAATGCCTGTTGCTCAAATGGAACTTCCAATAACAGACCCACAGTAAAGAGGATCCTAGCTATAGATCATGAAAGATAAAAAGAACCTAAAAGACTGTCCAGTTAAAGTCCTTGTTAAAGTTATTTTACTGCAAAATACATTAACTATGTGTACATGAAGATTATATGTATATGAAAAGTATATGGATATGAACCTGACAATGGAGGGGAAAGTATCAGTGTTTTTATCACCCAGTTAAGAAACAGGATGATATTAAAGCCTAAAATATTCCCTTAACATTGCCTTACAAACTTTGCCCTGGTAGTAAACCCTGCAATAACTTTTGTTACAATAAATCTTCTGCTGTCACGTATGCATTTCCAAACTACATTATTGCTCAATTTATCTTGTTGAATGTTAAATAGATTTAATATTTATATATTTTTCTGTTACTTGCTTATTTCTTTGTGTTGTGGGAGCTAGGCAATACTGATGTCATGTATTTGAAGTTTCTTCCATTATTAGACAATATTCCAATATGGAGATGTGCATTGATTTATAAATCTACATTCTTTATCCTGTGTACTATTGGTAATCATTTGTATTGTTTATATTTTATCTCTTACTAACAATAATACTGTTGTGAACATTCTAGAATATATTAGCACTTGAGAGGTGGCTCAGCAGTTAAAAGCACTTGCTGTTGCAGAGAACCAGAGCTCAATTCCCGGCACTCACTTTGGACAGCTCACAACTGCCTGTACGTCTAGATGCAGGGGGTCTGATGTGCTCTTCTGGAACCCTGATGCACACGTGTGTACATATATACAGACACACACATAAATCATTTTAAACCTTTAGGTCTACTACTGCATGTGTGGGAGGAGAGGAATGACCCCTGTGCAAAGTGCAGGCTCTTTTTGCACATGTGCGATTTTAAAGTAATACTACCACATCTTTCAAAGGTACACTAATTCCTGCTTCATCAAGAAAAATTTGAGTGCTTTTTGTCACTCTTGCCAACATTGATGTTTGCATTTATTTCAATTTTTTTCACTTTAATTTCACATCATGCATTCTGATCCCACTTATCTCCCTGTCCCCTCGCATCTGCCCTCAGCCCATGAAGTACCCCCCAAAACAAAACCAAATTTAAAAGAAAAACAACAACAACAACAAAAAAAAAAAAAAAAAACAGAGACACAAACAAAACAAAAACAAAAGCAGACAAAAAATAAAAGGGGAAGAATCTTGTGGAAGCTGCAGTGAGGCCCGTTGACTCACACAGTTTACCCTTGAGTCCATTCATCTTTACTTGCAAGTGCTCCTTGGTCTGGCTGGAGACCTCAGGCTTCTGCTGCACCAACAAAACGGGCTCTCAGTGGAACTCCTTTTGGATATCCTGTTGTCTGTCTGTGTTATGGAGATCCTGCTGTAAGTTTGTCTCCTTCACGTGTTCCAACAGTTCATAGATGGAGTGGACGTTGGGTTGAGCTAACTCATAGCCCTGGTTCTGAGCCTGGGTGGTAGCTAGGTTGGTCAGCCCGTCCACTTTCCCTCGTCACTACCTGGGCAAGCTCTCCAGCACTGCCCAGGCTAGCTCATAACTCAGTCTACAGCAAGGAGTGGGGCCAGTTCTTCAGTGCTCAGGTCCTCAGATATGGGTCACCCACCCACACACCACCAGAGCCATCTCTACTGTTTTGCCCAGGCTAGGTGCAAGGCCCTCTCTCCTGATCCCTGAAAGGAGAATCTGGGGGGTGAGGAAGTGGAGGGGGGTAGCATCAGCTCTCCTGCTCTCACACCCTCCGGGTCTGCTCACGTGTGTCCCTGACCACAGAGTCATCCCTAGTTTGCTGCACAGGTGAGGTGCACACCTGAGTTGAAAGGTAGAACTATCTTTCCCGAGTTTGGGAGGGGGTGCAGCTCTAACCTGAGGGGCGGAGCCAGCTATCCAGCAAGGTCACAAGGCCAGCTATCCCAGTGCGAGTGAAGGGCAGGGCTGCTTCAGCACAGCACGGTTCCACAGGCCACAGACATTATCATAGACCACAGCTGCAGTAGGACCACGCACTCAGACATGGCCCTTGCCAGCAGCTCCGGCCCAGGTGTCACCATGGCACCCAGTGGCAGCACAGGCTACCCAGATCAGTATTGGCCCACACAGCAGCATGGTCTCAGATGGCTAACCAGGCCCTGGACATCTGCAGAGTCCTCAGTGGTAACAGGAGCCGTAGACATCATCCCAGACCCCAGTTGCTGTAGGGTCACGTTCTCAGACATGGCCCTAGGCAGCAGCTTAGGCCTGGAGGTCTCCAGAGCTCCAGGTGGAAGCACTGGCCACCCAGATCAGTATGACCCCAACAGTAGCATGGCCCTTGGACAACCTCATGGCCACAGGTCGTAGCCCAGACCCTGGGCATCTGTGTGGTCTTTGGTGGCAACATCCATACAGACCCCAGCTGTGGTAGGACCATGGATGTTTGTATTTTTAATTTTTATATTTTTTTATATTCATTATGATTTGATTTTGCATCTCTGATTATTGATGATGTTGAGTGACTTTGTATGTTTTCATTAGCCATCCACTTTCTGGAAACTGTCTAGTAGTTCAAAAGACCATTTAATTTTAATTAAATTGTTTTTCTCTCTTTTCTTTTTAATTCTATATATTCAGATAATTATTTTCATTACAAATATACTTCCTTCTTTGTGCTTGATCTCTAATTTCTCATATGCAAATATTTGTGTATGTGTGTAATAGCAGAAAAGTGATTAAGTCATGAAGTGTGAACAAATTGAATGAAGGTCACAGCCCCATATTCCTCCCAACATTGCATTATTAAGTTATTTTAATATATATGAATGCCTCTTAATATATATTAAGTTATCTTATTATATATTTACATAATATATAATATAATACATATTAATATCTTTTAAAATATATATTAAGTTCTCTTATGGGTGGTTGCCCCAACATGGAAAATACCACCTTTCTGTTGATTTTGTCAAGTTACTAGTGATCAGTCTTAGCATATGAGTACAAGTTTTTCTTCTATCTTTACTATAAATTGCTCATGTACTCCATTATTTTTCAAATGGGCTCATTTTTCTTTTTCATAGTAACCCTATGTATCTGATTAATTATTTAATAAATTCAGTTTCAGGCATTGCAAATACCTCTTTCTTTGCCAACTATGTCTAAGCTTTGCCCACAGTTTCCTTAATTAATAGTAATAGAAACATCTAAATCATTGTTCTCAATCTGGCAGTCATTTGTTGTCTTCTATCTGTCTCTTAATTAATTTTCTATTGCTGTAATTAAACACCATTGCCAAGGGAACTTATAAAAGAGTTTAATTTGGGGCTTATGGTTTCAGAAGGCTAGAGTCCATGATGGTGGAACAAAGGCATGGCAGCAGGAACAGCTGAGAGCTCCCACCTTGATCCTCTAGTGGGATGGAAGTGGGCCTAGGAACTGCACACAACCTTTAAAACCTCAAAGCCCACGCCTAGAAACACACCTCTTCCAACAAGACCACACTTCCTAATCTTCCCCAAACAGCTCCAATAAACTGGTGATCAAGTGTACAAACATAATGAGCCTATAGAGTTTTTTCTCATTCAAACCATCATAGTCTGTGTTTGAGTTTCTGACATTTTAAGAAGACTTAGGATTTTTTGGTTTGTTAATTTGTTTAAATATATTTCCTGTGTTTTCCACATGAACACTATAGTTTTACTTTCACATTTTAATACCAAATAAATCAAGAATCAATTATTGCTGTGGATATGCTCTGTATAAATAAAATGCTGATTGGCCAGTAGCCAGGCAGGAAGTATAGGTGGGACAAGCAGAGAAGAGAATTCTGGGAAGTAGAAGGCTGAGGCAGAGAGGTGCTGCCAGCCACCACCATGAGAAGATGTTAAGATACTGGTAAGCCACAAGCCACGTGGCAACTTATAGATAAATAGAAATGGGTTGATTTAAGATATAAGAATAGTAAGCAAGACTCCTGCCACAGCCATACAGTTTATAAGTAACATAAGTCTCTGTGTGTTTACTTGGTTGGATCTGAGCAGCTGTGGGACTGGCGGGTGAAAGAAATTTGTCCTGACCGTGGGCCAGGCAGGACTGGAGAAAACTTCAGTTACAATTTATAGCATCAGTTAGTTCCAGCATTTCTGTTTAGTATTTGGCTGAATGACCTGCCCAGTGGTGAGAGTGAGGTATTGAAGTCTCCCACTATCAATGTGTGAGGGCCAATGTGTGATTTAAGCTTTAATAATGTTTCTTTTACAAATGTGGGTGCCCTTGCATTTGGGGTATAGATGTTAAGAATTGAAAGATTATCTTGGTGGATATTTCCTGTGATGAGTATAAAATGTCCTCTATCTTTTTTGATTATTTTTGATTTAAGTCTATTTTGTTAGAAATTAGAATGCCTATACCCACTTGTTTCTTAGGTCCATTTACTTGGAAAAATCTTTTTCCAGCCCTTTTACTCTGAGGTAATTGTCTATCTTTGATGTTGAGGTGTGTTTCTTATTTGTGGGAGAAAGATGGATCCTGTTTTCTCATCCATTCTGTTAGCCTGTGTCTTTTTATTGGGGAATTAAATCCATTGATATTGAGATATATTAGCAAACAATGATTGTTAATTCCTGTTATTTGGGTGGTGGTGGTGATGATTGTGTGTGTGTGTGTGTGTGTGTGTGTGTGTGTGTGTGTGTATGTGTGTGTGTGTGTTTCCCTCCTTTGATTTTGCTGATGTAAAATTACTCATTTTCTGTGTTTTCATGAGTGTAGTTAACTTCTTAGGGTTGGAGTTTTCTTTCTAGTGCCTCTGTAGAGCTGGATTAGTAGATAGATATTGTTTAAATTTGACTTTGTCATGGACTATCTTGTTTTCTCCATCTTTGGGGATTGATAGTTTTGCTGGGTATAGTTATCTGGGCTGGCATCTATGGTTTCTTAGAGTCAGTAGACCATCTGCTCAGACCTTTCTGGATATTAGAGTCTCCACTGAGAAGTCAGGTGTAATTATAATAGGTATGCCTTTATATGTTACTTGCTCTTTATGTCATGCCTTGCTGTAGCAAAGGTTAAATCCACCACGCAGCAGAGTAAAGTGTCGCTTATAGATTCCTCATTCCCGCCACATTGCAGGTCAGATGCACCCGCCAGGAACCCGCCATAGTAGCTCAAACCAGCAGGCTGCCGCTAACTTGAGAGAGAAAACCAGGAAGTTCTTCTTAGCTCTGTTTTAAAATCTTTTTTCTCAGGTTTTAGGTGGAAATTCCTGCCAACACGTTGGGCGCCATTTGTAGTTGGAGTTTTCCTGCCTGGCCCACAGTCAGGACAAATCTCTCTTATCCGCCAGTTCCACAGTAGCTCAGACCCAACCAAGAAAGCACACAGAAACTTACATTGTTTAGAAACTGTATGGCCGTGGCAGGCTTCTTGTTATCTGCTTCTTCTATCTTAAATTAACCCATTTCTGTTAGTCTATACTTTGCCACATGGCTTGTGGCTTACCAGTGTCTTTACATGTTGCTTCTCATGGCGGCGGCTGGCAGTGTCTCTCTCCAGCCTTTTACTTCCCAGAATTCTCTTCTCTCTTGCCCTGCCTATACTTCCTGCCTGGCCACTGGCCAATCAGAACTTTATTTACACAGAGCGATATCCACAGCACCTTGCAGCTTTTAATGTTCTTTCTTTGTTTTGTATGTTTAGTGTTTTGATTATTATGTGATGAGAGTACTTTTTTCCTAGTCCCATCTATTTGGTGTTTCATATACTTCTTGTACCTTTATAGGCATGTCCTTCTTTATGTTAGGGAAATTGTCTTCTATGATTTTGTTAAAAATATTTTCTGGGCCTTTGAGCCATCTTCTCCATCTTCTATTCCTTCTATTCTTAGGTTTGTTCTTTTCATAGTGTTACACATTTCCTGGATGTTTTGTGTCAGGAAATTTTTATATTTAACATTTTCTTTGACCAATGTATCCATTTCTTCTATCTTCAATGCCTGAGAGTCTCTCTCCATTCTGTTGGTGAAGTTTGCCTCTGTAGTTCCTGTTCACTTAACTAGATTTTTAATTTCCAGAATTTCATCTGTTTTGTTTTCTTTATTGCTTCTGTTTCCATTTTTTGTCTTGAATAGTTTTATTCACTTCTTTCAATTGTTTGGTTTCTTCTTGGCTTTCTTTGAGGGATTTATTCATTTTTCTCTTTAAGGACCTCTATAATCTTCATAAAGTTGGTGTTATCATATTCTTCTTGTGCTTCAATTGTGTTGGAAAATTTAGGGCTTGCCATATTAGGATAGCTGGGCTCTGGTGGTGATGTATTGCCCTGGCTGTTGATTGTGTTCATATGGGGGCATCTAGGTGTCTGGGTCTGGGGTGGTTATAGGTCAAGGTGCTGATTTCTGAGTTTGTCAGTGTTGGATGGTGTTTTGTTCTTTGGTTTCTGTTTCCTCTCTGGTCTTCAATACAGTGTGCCCTGTGGTTGAGCAGGGGGTGTCCACTCAAGTTAGAGACTAGTACAAGGTGACAAGAAGGAATGTGGGCATTGGGGATAGAGTGGGAGGGGTGGTGGGGGAGTGGGAGTGTTCTTGGGTGGGTGGCCAATCTGGACTTCTAGTGGCTGGCATGGCCTCTGGTCAAGCAGGGGTTCTTTGTTTGAGTTGAAGGCCAGGACATAGCTACAAGAAGGGGAGGGATATTGGGGATAGATGGGGTGGGGGGCACTGGGTGAGAGAGTGTGGGAGTTCTGTGGGGGTGAGCAGTCTACCTGGACTTCTGGTGGGAAGAGTTACCCCTTGTCAAGAGCTGGGGGTGTATCGGGGATAGGTGATCAGACACAGAGAGAGTGAGGACAGTCTGCAGGCAATTGGCATGGCCTCTTGTTGAGGAGAGGCTGTATTGACTTCTTATTGCTGCCATAACAAGTTGTCACAAACTCCATGATTTATGACAACACAGATTTGCTGTCTTACAATTTAGTAAATCAGAAATCAGACACAGGCTTTGCTGGACTAAACTCAAAGAGAGGCAAGTAAGCCTGGCTTCATTTCTAAAAGCTCTGGCAGAGTATCTATTTCCTTGCCACTTTCAGCTTCCAGCTTTCCTTGGATCATGGTTTCCTCCCACCCTCTTCAATGACAACAGCTGCAAGTCAAATATTTCTCATTCGAATCCACTCTCTACCTCTGTCTTCCATCTGCACAGACCCTTGTTTTATTGGGTCTAGGCAAGCAAGATCATCTTTGTAATAGTCTATAACTTAAATTTTTGCTCCACATAAAATGACATATTCATAGAGTCCTGGTGAGCTGGTTAGTCTTTTGTCAATTTGACACAAGCTAGAGTCACCTAGGAAAAGGGAACCTGAATTGAGAAAATCCCTTCATTAAATTGGCCTGTAGCAAGTCTTTAGGGGCATTTTCTTGATTGATGATTCATATGAGAGGGAACAGCCCACTGGGCCATACCACCCCTAGGGAGATGGTTCTTAGTAGTATAAGAAAATAGGCTGAGCAAGCCATGAGGAGCAAGCCTTAAGGAGGAAGCCATGAGGAGCAAGCCTTAAGGAGCAAGCCTTGAGGAGCAAGCTAGCAAGCGGTGTTATTTCATGGTCCCTACTTCAGTCCCTGCCTCCAGCTTCCTGCCTTTCCTGCTTTAGCATCCCATTATGATACACTATAAACCAAATAAGCTCTTTTCCTTCTCAAGTTGCTTGTGACTATGACATTTTATCACAGCACTTGAAAGCAAGCTAAGACCCCATGTTTAGAGCATGATTTTGTTCTGCTAGCACAAACACCAAAAAAGAATAAATGGCTGAATTGCCTTGAAACACATCAACTATGTTGAAAATTCACATTGGTAATGCTACCCAAAGCAGAGGAAAGTGTGGCTTAGCCCTGGATGACTAGAAGAACCAATCCATTTTGAAGACTTACAATAAAAGGAATAAATTCATCCTGAATGTGTTGTTTGAACTAAACTTCAGAATGACCCAAAAACTGATGGGAAATTTCTTTTTTTTTTTTTTTTTTTTTTTCGAGACAGGGTTTCTCTGTGTAGCTTTGCGCCTTTCCTGGAACTCGCTTTGGAGACCAGGCTGGCCTCGAACTCACAAAGATCCACCTGGCTCTGCTTCCCAAGTGCTGGGATTAAAGGCATGCGCCACCACCGCCTGGCAACAAGGGAAATTTCTTTACAGAAAACTCCCAGCTGTCAATAGGAATAACAAACTAGAATATCCATTATTGCTAAAACTAGAATGGAGATGCTGACTATGATGGTTTGAATGGGATGTCTCCTATAATCCAGGCATTTGAATACTTGGTCCCCAGTTGGTGGCTGTTTAGAGAGGCCTAGGGGATGTGGCCTTGCTAGAAGTATGCCACTGAGGGGAGGCTTTGAGAGTTTAAAGACCTGTACTATTTCAAGTTTGCTGTCTGTTTCCTGCTGGAAACTCAAGATGTGGTTTCTCAGTTGTTCCTGCCTCCATGCCTAGTGCTTGCTGCCATGCTTCCCCACTGTGATGTGGATGGATGCTTAGCCCTCTGGAGCCATAAGCTTTCCTTCTGTCAGCTGCCTCTGCCATGGTGTTTTATCGCAGCAATAGAAAAGTGAGACTAAGAAACGGATAGGGAATGACAGGACGGACAGATGAGTCTGACCACAAACACCACCTCAATACTGACACACAGGAGAGGCAACTGGACACTGTGATCCTTCTGAAGTGATGCAATTGGGAGTGAGCTGTGCTTTTAATGCCAAAAGCTGTAATCTGACCAAACATCTAAATCTACCCACAATGTACAGGAAACAGCACTCGAAAGAATTTCCTAGACAAAGACACAGGGATGTCAACAGCAAAGTAAACACATAGTGTAACTTCTTTCAACAACTGATGTGGGGATAGGGGGCGGGGAGAAGGCTATGTCTTCAAAGGACGAAGGAGTTGCAGTGATTTTTGTTGACGTTTGTTTGTTGTTTTTCAACTCTAGCTGCAGAGATGGCTCAGCAGTTACAAATGCGTGTTTCTCTTCTACAAGACCCAAGCTCAGTTCCCAACACTCACAGTGGTTGGCTCAAAAACTGCTTGTAACTTCAGCAGCAGTGGACCTGACAGCCTCTTTTGACTTCTGCAGATACCTACACTCATGTACACATGCCCATACACTGATACACACAGACACAAAATGAAAAAATCAAAGTAAGACTTTTTTAAAAGTATAGTTTTTTTTTGAGAGTACGTTCTCATACTTTGAAGAATTTATAAGTGAAAATATTCCTATGTGGGATAGAAGAGGATGTGGAGAAGAGTGAGTAGGGGTGGTATTTGAACAAAACATGTATATGCATACATGAAATTTTCAAACAATAAAAATATAAAAGCAAAAAATTAAAATAAAATTCTCCAGTAGAGTGGGAGATGACAAATAATGGAAAGATAGATATTAAGTTACCTAAAAGAATAATGACTGAATACCAGACACAGATGAGCTGGAGTTCCTTACACTGGTGTGTGTGTGTGTGTGTGTGTGTGTGTGTGTGTTAGTTTTGTTTGTTTTACACTAAAACATACAAGAGGAAACAGATAGAGCTAAGGAGATGGCTGAATCAAGGAAGTGACAGTCTGAGTTTGGATCCCCAGCATGCATATACTTAGCCATCTGTGGTACCATGCTGCTATAACCCAACACTGAGAGAATAAAGATAGGTGGTTCTGTGAGGTTTGTTGGCCAGCCACCCTGGCCTCTGTGGTAAGCCTCAGATTCAATTAGAGATTTTGTCTCAAAAAATAAGGTGGAGATTGATAGAAGAAGATATGTTGAGATTATTGACAAAATTTAGCCAATAAAATATCTCTATATGTAAACGAATATACATATGGGTGCAGTAGAACATGTAGAAAAGAACAAGAAAGGCTAAATACTAAGCGATAAGGAAAGACTGAGTGCAGATAATGGACATGAGTCCTCGAAGAGGATATAAAGTTAATTGTTTCTCTAGTTGCAATTATATCAGTTCTTTCCCCTTTTTCGGTGGTAGATAAAAACGTAAAAATGTGTTCAATAGTGAGAGTGTAACATCAAGTGTGAAGCTACACAGCTTCAGAATGCCTATTCTAACTCTATAGAAGTTCATTGTTACATATAAACTGTGGGTCTGGTCATTGTGATGCATGGTGTCTATTTTATTTTAGAGTTTTTTATAATGAAGTTTGTAAAATAAAAAAGAAATAAGATGAAAAGTGACTCAAGATTAACCTCTGTCTTCCACCTGTAGGTAGACACACACACATGAACATGTACGCCCGCATATAGTATATACACACACACATATTCAGCTCATTGAAATGTCCATTATGTACTGATTATTGACATGATCACATAAGCAATCAGTTGTAGTCATTCAAGAAGTAAATTACGTTAGTAGATTTTTAATGTCATACATTTCTTATATTCCCCCACACCATTTTATTTTATGGATATGTTTTATGCTATGTATAATAGCCAATGTTTGACTTAGGATTTTGCACATCTACATTAAGAAAAACAGACCTACATGCTTCTTTTATGTCTCTTTCCTGACTGTAGAATCTAGATTATACCTGCCTGATCAAATAAGGAAGCGACCATGTCCTTTTACCCATAGATCCCTGAAGCAACAATTCTTTTGTTTTCATTTTTCTTTAACTCTTTTTCTTATATTCTACAGATGGTGTATGTTGTTCTGTCATATGAGTATCTGTGTCTGCTAATGTCTCCAATTTTCTAATAAGTCTATAAAGTTAGTTTTCATTTCAGTTAATGTGTTACCTAGTTCAAAGATGTCCATTTGTTAGTTTCCACACATCTACTAAGATTCTCTACCCTTTCATTCCCTAAGACCACTTTTTCCTTTACTTTTTAAACATAGTTTCTCTTAATTTCTTAAACGTGTCAGGCATGATACTACACACTGTTAATTCTAGAACTCAGGAGGCAGAGACAGGTGGATCTCTGTTTTCCAGGCCAGCCTAAAATACATAGTAGCAAGTTACAGACCAGTCAAAATTACATATTAAAATTCTGTCTCAATTTTTTCTCCAACATGATTAAAACAACTACAGCATTAAATTCATGTGTGTGCGCACACATGCCTGTGTGTGCCTGTGTGGGCAGTGTGCATGTGTTGGTGCTCACCCATGCAGGTACATGTGGAGGGCAAATGATTCTCCATCTTATTTATTTATTTTTTTTAAAGACAAGGTCTCTCCCTGAACCTGGAGCCCTCTGTTTGGCTACACTGCCTAGCTAATGAGCACTCAGGACTCACTTGCCTCTTCTCTCCTATCTCACCCCAGGAGTTACAGATATGCACAACCACAACCAGGCTTTACATGGGTTCTGGGAATCTGAACTCAGGTTCTCAGGTTTGCTCACCAAGCACTTTATCCACTGGGCCATCTCTAGCCCACTCCCCCAAGTTTTTATGACACAGTTTCACTGTGAAGCACAGGCTGGACTGGAACTCACATTCCTCTTGCCTCTGTTTCCCAAGTGCTGGGATTACAGGTGCAGACAAACACTGAGCTGTTTTAAGGTCTTAGATTTTCACACTGCCCGACATTTATGTCCTGTTGAGATGCACATGCCACAGCGTGCTTATGGTATTCAGAGCACAGCTATGTAGAGTCAGTCAGCTCTCTCCTTCTAACTACATGGGTTCCAGAGAGCAAAGCTGGGTCCTCAGGCTAGCAAAGCACATGCATTTACCTGCTGAGCCATCTCATTGGCTCCTAGATATTTTAACACCGCACTGTTTAACATTGAATTTTCCTTTTTTAAAAAGTATTGATTCTTATGTTATCAAGCAGTTTAATGTCTCCATACTTTAAAGCTGAGTAGATGTAATGGTATGCTTTACTAGTGAAGAGCCTGTGAGGTTTCTAAAGCACCACTAACTAGTAGAATTTAACTGGTTTCTGAATTATGTTTCCCTCTGGTTATCGTTATGCTTATTTACAGGTTTTACTGGGATGTGTCTGTAGACCATCCTGTGGGGCTTGGTTCCCACTGCAAAGTCTCCATAGACATTCTTGGCTGACCTAGCTTATGTGTAATTCTCAGGAAGAAGAGAAAGACAATATACTTGACAAGGAGAAAGTGTTCTTCTCATAACCCAGGCCATGTCTTCCTTCCTCCTGGAACACTTGTTTTTGGGGAGGCCAGTGACTCCTAGGATGTATAAACTCAGAACTAAGTGCTTTGTAGGGTTCTTTAGCTGTAGTGTGTAGTGGGGTGCATGTAGATGAGACTCCAGCCTCTCTAGTACAGCTTTCCTGGGTCCTGGAGGACAAGCTAGACACAGATTATAGACTTCTATTTACACTTCCTGCCCATTCACAAGTAATAAGCTTGCCTTGCCTGGTGTCTTCTACAAATGCTCTGTTGCACTGACTATAAATTTTTTTTCTAGGAACTTCTGTATTTACAAAGTATTGAGGGGAAATTCTGTCTGTTTGAGAAAGTTTGGAGTTCTACTGTGCCCTAGAACAGCTAATTCTAAGTATTTCTGTGCTGTCTCAATCCTATAGCAGATGCTATCTGGCAAGCTTCAAGTGGCCCAACTCCCTGCAAATCAAATTTATCCCTCTGCCTGAACTTTTGAGGACATTCCTCACAGCCTTCTTGGGTTTTCCCTGCACAGTTCATTTTTCTCTGATTCTTTGAACTAAAGATTCCAATAGCCCCAGCTACCAACCTGACCTTGCCTCCTCTGTTCAATGGGGCCAGCATGTAGTGCTTGGGTACGTTCTCTCTACATAACCTACAGCTGGGAAAGACACTGTTCTCATGCAGAGCCTGGACTCACCTTGTGATCAGACTTACACCACCTGTCATCCAGTGCCTGAAACCAGTTGCTTTCTGTACTTCATCTAATTTTACATTTATTTAAAGCAGGAGAGCTACTTATATATTAACATTATAATAAACCTCAGTTATTCCAGTCGGGGAGCTATACCAAAACATGTGAGCCATTCTTCTTTAATATTAAAGCTCTTTAGCCTGGGTATATGTTAACAGGTAACTTGTGAAAATTAAATGAGTGGCATGTTTCAGAAGGAAGTTTAATTATCAGTGCTCGAGTTAAATCTGTCTTGGATAATACATGCTATCAAACACACTAAGAATGCACAATGATAAATATCACTAAATGGTTGGGCTTAGCCTTTTAACACTCTCTAACCTCTCTTTGAAACTCAGCACCTGGTTTTGGAGATTAAATAAATCCATAGGAGGTTTCATTTAAGTTGGTTCACATAATAAAAGAAATCAAATTGCTTCTAAAAATCATGAATGTCCCTCCTGCCAAGCATGATGGTTAATCCAGCATTTGCAGGGGGGTGGGGGAGGATGGCGGGTGGGTAGAGTCAAGAACATCCTGAGTTCAAGGCCACATTGGGCTACATAGTGAGGTCCTGTCAAAGTAGAGATTTTAAAAGATTACCCCCCTGCTCTGTTTACAGTGTGGCTTGGGCCAAGAATCCAGAATTCCTGTTGTGCATTTGTGCTTGACACAGTCTGAAATCTCTTGGGGAAAGTCTCAATGAGTGACGGTATGGATCATGCTGGCCTGTTAGCGTGTCTGTAGTTAACATGTCTAGATCATGTTAACTGATATGGGTAGAGCTAGCTTAAAAGGGGGCAGCACCATCCCTAAGCTGTGGATCCTGAGTTATATGAAGAGCAGAGAAGGAGACTTGAGCTGCAGGCATGCATGAATGCATGCATTCCCTCCCTCTTCCTGGCTAAGGATATGCTTAGCTGCTTAAAGTTTCTGCCATCTTGACTTCCTGGCAATGATGGACTATGTCTTAGTTAGGGTTTCTATTGCTGTGAGGAGACAACATGACCACAGCAACTCTTACAAAGGAAACATTTAATAAGGGCTGGCTTACAGGTTCAGAAGTTTAGTCCATTGTCATCATGGTGGAAAACACAGCAGCCTGCAGGTTGCAATTGACTTCAGGGATCAGCCCACCAGGAAACAAAGCACTGGTGGATGCATCTCAGATAGGCAAGACCCTGAGAGCCTCAGCCCCAGAATATCTCTTGCTACTGCTGTGTCTTTGCATGTTTGCAGCCGCCATTTTTTCTCTGGTATCTGGCATAGTGAGAATTTGTGCGGGGAGGGTCCCCATTGACCTTAATATAATGTAATCATCTCATGGAAATATCTCATTCTATTGTGTAAGCCCCTCAAGCCGCATGAACAGGCCCCAAGAGCCTCTAACTGTCAGGTTCCACCCACAGAATACTCTAACTGCCATAACTGCTGGACCCTGCTGCCCCCATCCTACAGAGTAAAAGGTCCAATCTCTGGACATGAAATCTCACCAATCTCTACCCTGGAAAGCTCCACCCTGAAAAGTTCCACCCCCTTCCCAAAAAACTCTATATAAGCCCTGTATCCTGTTCAGTTGGCTGCTGTTTCTCACCTGAGCAGAGACAGCCACCCTCCTAGTTTTTTTCCCTCCCAATAAATCTCTTGTAAGTTTTGTTGTGAGGTGTGACTTTGTTGTATTCCTTGGCTCCTGGCTGCCAGGATACCTTTACATCCAAGCTGTAATGCTTACATACTGGGCACTTTTACCTGTGGATTAATATGAAGATGATTTAAACCAAAGCTGTGCTGTTTAACTGAAGCAATGACTTTATGCAATAATAGTATTAGTTTAAATGGGATTTTGATGATTGAGGGCCTTTAGTAAACATAGGAAGAGATTATGATAGAGGTTAGTTTAGTGGGAAAACTAATATAAACTAATATGGTGTTACCCCCATCCCTGATAAAACAGGGGCTGCAAAGGATAGAAAATAAGAACAAGGAAATGTCACCAAGCTAGTTTCTCTTGAGGCACCATATAGACTGTGACTTAGGTTAATGATTAAGAAAATTGAGTCCCAGAAGCTAAGTTAGCTCAAGTTATTTTAATCATGTTGAGATATATGTTCACAGGTTTCAGTGTGCACCATAGCTAAAACAAAGCTTTAAATAATGACTTAAGGTTAGGTTAAGATGTTAATAGCTTTGAGGTGAAAAACCTTGGGAAACAATATAAAGTTTAGAAAGGCCCATAATTGAGTGAGGGACTCATTAAGATCAGGGAACAAGAACAAAGCAACCCATTTATTTTTAGCCTTTCTTGCTAGGATTGATTGGTGATCAAGGGTGATGATTGATTCCTTGGACCCATTTCTGCCCTCAGCTTCCTGATATATAAAAAACTGTTGATGAGCAGGTATACACCCTGAAGATTTAAAGTAGAGATGACTGATTCTTTTTGATATATAAAAGTTTAGGTTTTTATGTTTGTGATTCTTTTAAGATTCCTTATAAGAATACCTTTTGAGACAAGTAATAAAATGATTGATCCTTTCTTTGTAACCATAAAATTCAACCTGTCAGTTAAAGAATTGGCTGAGAAAAACATCTTACTTGCTTATACTCTGTTAATCTATAACAAATTACTTGGGTATGAATGTGTGTGGGTTCTTAGGACAACTTGTTTTTGTAGTATGTAAAATATTTAATCATGTAAGGAATATGAAAAGCATGCTGGTTTTTACTTGTATTCATGGTAATCATTCACTTGAAGAATAGAATGTAACCAAGTTGTAATTTTTATATTGTGTGAAAGATTTTGCTAGAGTATATAAGCTGTAAGAGAATAAAAAAAGACAGGAGAGAAGGAAAACACCAGGAAAGATGTAGAAGGAAAGCGAGAAGGAAGACACCAAGAGAGACAGAAAGGATACGTCAGAGTAGAAAAATAGAAGAGAAAAGAAATAGAGTAGAAGAAACATCAGTAAAAATAATAAAATGAAGAACTAAGCTTTGGCCCTGAGAAAAGTCCTCATGTGCTTGTCTGTCCAGCAGCTCACCTGCTGTGCATCTCCTCTTCAGTTTCTCTGACCTACTGAAGGCCTGTCATTCATCAGCAACCCAGGTGATGTGTTAGAGATTTAGAGATTGTGTGTGTGTGTGTGTGTGTGTGTGTGTGTGTGTGTGTGTGTCTGTGTGTGTGTCTGTGTGGTGTCTGTGTATGTGTGTATTTCCTCAGATAGAAAAGTCAAGTTGAGTGATAATCTTCTGATTCCACTGCCTCCACCTCAAGTCTTGAGTTACTGGAGGCAGCAGTAATGGTATGGGAGGAGGAACTGAGAGTTCTACATCTTGATCTGAAGGCAGCAGAAGGAGACCGAGACTGTCTACCACACTGAGCACAGCTTGAACATATGAGACCTCAAAGTCTACCCCAACACTTCCTTCACACTTCTTGACACACTTCCTGACACTTTGGGTCAAGCATTCAAACCTATGAGTCTATGGGGGCCATTTCTATGCAAACCACCACAGACTGTCACTCAGGGTTGTGAGCTAAAACAAACTCTTTTTCTAAGTTGTTTTTATCACAGCAACAAAAGTGAAGCTAGAACAGTATATAAGAAAAGAGGTGTGGGGTGACTCTCTGGAGACTTGTTTTTCTATCCCTGCTCAGATACTCCATTGACTCTAAACCCACCTTAATTAGATCACCTCACTCCTTATGTTTCAGTTTCCTCATCTGTGAAATGGGTACCAAAACAATCCCTACCTCATAGGATTTGTTTAGGGTTAAATCAAATACTAAACAATGAAAGAAGTTATTGTTGACTGAGGAGAAAAGGGGAAGTGCTGTGGATATCGCTCTGTGTAAATAAAGTTCTGATTGGCCAGTGGCCAGGCAGGAAGTATAGGCGGGACAAGAGAGAAGAGAATTCTGAGAAGTAGAAGGTTGGGGACAGACACCGCCAGCCGCTGCCATGAGAAGCAACATGTAAAGACACTGGTAAGCCACAAGCCATGTGGCAAAGTATAGATAAACAGAAATGGGTTAATTTAAGATAGAAGTAGATAACAAGAAGCCTGCCACAGCCATACAGTTTGTAAGCAATATAAGTCTCTGTGTGCTTTCTTGGTTGGGTCTGAGCGACTGTGGGACTGTCGGGTAAGAGAGATTTGTTCTGACTGGGCCAGGCAGGAAAACTCTAACTACAGAATGCTTTATTGTGTGGGCTTTATTCTACGGTTTTATTTACATGATCGTCTTTTTTAAATATCCATAGGGAAAAAATTCTTCTGATAAAATGTTTCAAAATATTCTAATTATCTCACATTACAGGCCAGGGGTAGAGAAAGGACACTTAGAGATCAGGTTAACTTGTCCTAGATCTTTTCCCTAGATTGTAAGTTCAACAGCAACTTGGTTTTCTTTTCATTTTCTTTGTATTTTAAAATGTGTGCACAGAAAATGTGTTTAATTACAAATGTGTTGAGTTAAAATTCAGACATCCTATGGCAGGGGATGGGGAAATCTTTGGTTCCCATGGACCTCTTAAATTTCAGCCCTTAAATTCAGACTAACATGGGGCTGTTGCTGTTTTTGCTACTTGCTACTTCAGTGACCAGGTCTCATCTCCTTGTATATATGCAGTCCATCTCTCATACTTCCACAGGGTGAAAAGTACCAGGCCCAGGATAGCAGGAAACAGTACCCCCAGGACAGCAGTGACCTCAGGACAGACAGCAGTGACCTCAGGACAGACAGCAGTGACCTCAGGACAAATAACAGTGACTTCAGGACAGCAGTGACATCAGGACAGACAGCAGTGACCTCAGGACAGACAGCAGTGACCCCAGAACAGACAGCAGTGACCTCAGGACAGCAGTGACCTCAGGATAGCAGTGACTTCAGGACAGACAGCAGTGACCTCAGGACAGATAGCAGTGACCTCAGGACAGACAGCAGTGACCTCAGGATAGCAGTGACTTTAGGACAGACAGCAGTGACCTCAGGACAGACAGCAGTGACCTCAGGACAGCAGTGACCTCAGGATAGCAGTGACTTCAGGACAGATAGCAGTGACCTCAGGACAGACAGCAGTGACCTCAGGACAAATAACAGTGACTTCAGGATAGCAGTGACATCAGGACAGACAGCAGTGACCTCAGGATAGCAGTGACATCAGGACAGACAGCAGTGACCTCAGGACAGACAGCAGTGACCCCAGAACAGACAGCAGTGACCCCAGGACAGCAGTGACCTCAGGATAGCAGTGACTTCAGGACAGACAGCAGTGACCTCAGGACAGACAGCAGTGACCTCAGGACAGACAGCAGTGACCTCAGGACAAATAACAGTGACTTCAGGACAGCAGTGACATCAGGACAGACAGCAGTGACCTCAGGACAGACAGCAGTGACCCCAGAACAGACAGCAGTGACCTCAGGACAGCAGTGACCTCAGGACAGATAGCAGTGACCTCAGGACAGACAGCAGTGACCTCAGGATAGCAGTGACTTTAGGACAGACAGCAGTGACCTCAGGACAGACAGCAGTGACCTCAGGACAGCAGTGACCTCAGGATAGCAGTGACTTCAGGACAGATAGCAGTGACCTCAGGACAGACAGCAGTGACCTCAGGACAAATAACAGTGACTTCAGGATAGCAGTGACATCAGGACAGACAGCAGTGACCTCAGGACAGACAGCAGTGACCCCAGAACAGACAGCAGTGACCCCAGGACAGCAGTGACCTCAGGATAGCAGTGACTTCAGGACAGACAGCAGTGACCTCAGGACGGACAGCAGTGACCTCAGGACAATGGGCTTGAGTTCTCTCCTTTCTATTCTCAGATCAGCACTGCCCAGATCAGAAGTCTTCTGAAGACCACCAGATGTAGTTTGAACTCTTTGAGCTAGTGGTCAGCCCTGGATATGAGCATCCTGCCTCAGCACAGAAATGACGTGTGTTCACTCTTCCCTCCATGCTGTGGCTGACTCCCAGGTGTTCCTTCTGCCACTGCCTAAAGTCTGCTGCTCGTCCCCGAGTCCTGGGCATGGAGCTGTGGAGAAAGAGTGAGTGTGAGAGGCAGCACTTTTAAGCCCAGGCAACACTGAAACAGAAGTGGCACAGCTTCTGAATTCCCCTTTTATCCTTCAGGAAACTTCCCAGGAAGCAAGTGCAGTGGAAAGTGTGAACCCTAACCTCACTACCTCACTTAATGAACACTTGAGATAAAGTTTTCTTTTATCATCTCTATTGGGCATTTATTTAAAGTGAGGATGATAACTCAGAGCAGCCAGCCAATCAGAGGCATTTTAAACACCTCTATTTATGACTGACAGCCGATTACAGGCATTTTGAACACCTCCATTGGTGGCTGACAGCCAATCACAGGCATTCTGAACACCTCCATTGGTGACTGACAGCCAATCACAGGCATTCTGAACACCTCCATTGGTGGCTGACACTGATCAGTATTCAGTATCTTTCAGGAAACTCATCTCTAACAACCATTGTCTTCATTAGTAAAAAGAATTGTAACAGCAGCAGCCACTGCCACTACTCACTGATACTGTGTATCAGGCTTTGCACAGGTGCTTTAGGAACATAATGACATTCCTCACATGATTCTGCAAGGCTTCAGTATTCCTACTTAACAAAACAGTAAGCAAAGTTGGAATAAATTAGCTTACCCAGGAACAATGACAGTGCCTGGCAGAGCAAGAATTTAAAGTTAAAACTGTCTTAATTCAAAGGCAGCCTTCTATTTACTATAATGATGATTCTATATTGTGTCTTATTTTAGTATTATGAGTAAAAAAATATGCCAATTAAGTGAGACAAAATATACCAAATACTCCTGATAACTGTGGTCATTAGTATATTATTATCACAAAACAGATGTTATGAAAATAATTTTATGGACAGGCAGTTGTGGCACACTCCTTTAAACCCAGCACTTGGGAAAACGTGATCAGCTATCAGTCACCAATGGAGGTGTTTAAAATGCCTGATTGGCAGAGGCAAGTGGATCTCTGTGAGTTCAAGGCCAGCCTGGTCGACAGAGTGAGTTCTAGGGCAGCCAGAGCTACACAGAGAAACCCTGTCTCAAAAAAAAAAAAAAAAGTTATGATCTTCATTTGAATTCTGTTGTTAAACACATGCCCCAATCATCTATATTGAAAATTCTGTGCACCTTATAGGAGAACCATTTCTAAACCTTTAACACTATGCTTAGTTATCACTAAGAATACTACAAAAGGCTTAACAGAGATGATTATGATTTTTCAAGTCTCTGATAATTTGTGCGGACAGACAAAACAGATCCTGAGGAGATGGCTCAGTCAATAAAGTTCTAGCCATGTAAACATCCACATACAAGGCCGGGTGTAGTAGTACACCTGTAACCCCAGTGCTGGGGACACCAAAATGGAAGGACTCCAAGGAGCTTGCTGGCCAGCCAGCTTAGACTAATCAGTGAGTTTCAGGTTCAGTGAGAGACCCTGTCCCAAAACACAAGGTAGAAAGTTGTCCAAATACCCATATTGACCTCTGGCCTCCATGCACACATGCACATGTGTGCCCCATGCATACTAACTTGCACAGACACATAAAACACACTAAAGCAGAAATCACTTTGTTGTAAGAATTTTATTGTACAGAGCAGTATGAATTGTACCCTTTGGAAAAAATGCATTTGGGCTTAAGATGTATTCTACAATTACATGTAATAATAGATGCCCAGAAGAATGCTTTGTTTTATTAACCTTGTCTCCCTTAAGTAAGATGCTAGCTCAGTCAATAAGAATTAGAGTACCATGCCTCTGGCTGAGCTTTAGAAAGTAATAAGCCAGTGAAGGATCACATCCACATTTTTATATGACAACCTCAGGGTAAATAGGCATGAGTAACGAGCCAGAGTGGGACTGGAGACAGAAGAGCACACAGTGAAATTTCGAGTCCTAGGTACAAACCACTTCTAGGAAGTGGGCATGACTTCCGACCTAGCAGAGGGCCTCTTGAGGCCCAGTCCTACTTCTCCATTATAAAACAAAGAGCTTGTCGACACAGTTCTCACGGAGCTGATAAGAGGTCTACATTTTAATCAGTGTGAATCGCTATTGTCTTCATGAGATGAGATTAGGACTTTGACTCAAACTGTGCACAACCTTGTGAAGACAGCCATTTACACACTAATGAAAGAGGCTTCTTCTAGTTGCTTCCTGTTGCTGTGATAAAACACCAGCCATGAAATGACTTGGTGAGGAAGGGTTTATTTGGTTTATTGGTTACAGTCTACCATGAAGGGATGTCCGGGCAGGAGATGGAAGCAGGTACTGAAGCAGAGAGCATAAAAGAATACTGCTTACTGGCTGCACCCCCCCGCACACACACACACACACATGGCTTGCTCAGCCTACTTTCTTCTGCAACCCAGGACTGATTGTCCAGGGATAGAACCTCTCACAATGGACTGGGCACTCACACATCAGTCATTAATCAAGAAGCCTCCCAGATTTGCACACAGGCCAATCTGATGGAGGCACTTTCTCAATTGAGGTTCCGTCTTCCCAGATGACTCTAGCTTGTCAAACTGACAAAAAGGAGAGAAAGAGGGGGGGAGGGAAGGAGAAAGGAATAAAGGAAGAAAGAAAGAAAGAAAGAAAGAAAGAAAGAAAGAAAGAAAGAAAGAAAGAATGAATGAAAGAAAGAAAGAAAGAGGAAAAAGAAAAGAAAAGGAAAACCTAGTCAGCAGAATTGACCCTTTGTCTACTTGACACACCACTATTGAATCATAAACTTTCCCTTCTTGTTTCTCCCTAAGACCTCATGTTAATATCACAATAAAAGACAACAGTATAGCTTTAAAAGTTCACCATTTTTTAACAAAAATCCAAACACTTTAAAGGTTCGATCTCTTTTAAAGATTCAATGTCTCTTTTAAAAAAAGTACAAAGTCTCTCAACAGGTAGCTCCTGTAAAATAAAAAAATAATTTACAAACTTTGAAGCACAGTCCTAATTAGTCCTAACAATAAAAACCCAGAGCCAGATATTGAGGATGAAAGCTGAAAGATCAGAGAAGCAGAGCTTCCAGCCATGAGATAGAGACTTCTTACCTCTATGAAATCTCAGAATGAAAGGGGAATCTTATCTGAATGGGCTGAGATCCTGTCTCCACCTCTCTAGTACTGGGATTAAAGGCGTGTGCCCCCACCACCCAGCTCTGTTTCTCTTTTAGACTGGTTCATTCTTGTGTAGCCCAGGGTGGTCTTGAATTCCTGATCTTCCTGCTTCCTCCTCCCAAGTGCTGGGATTAAAGGTGTGTGGCACCACTGCCTGGCCTATATGGTTAACTAGTAGCTAGCTCCACTATAATCTATAATCCTCACTATAATCCCCAGGTAAGCTTTATTTGTCAGAATACAAACAAAATATGATACAACAAAACTTCTTACTCATGAAGAAAGCACCAAGATACAGCCATAATTAAGAAAAAGCAAAAGTGAATACCAATAGTATATAAATAGCTCAGTGTCTAACATCTGGGACTTTCTCATGAGCTCCACGGTTACAAAAAATTTGGGAAGCTCTGCTTTTAGTACATACAGCTTGTTTAGTAAGCTCAGGCTGGCTCCACTCTATATCTGCTGCTGTCCTCAGTGGTCATCCCACAGTCCCAGCATCTCCAATATCCTGGAGTCTCTACTGAGGATACCAAGGTTGCACTTTCACTAGTAGCCTGCCCTGGGCCCTCTTCAAGGACTCCAACCTTGCCTCATAGAGCCAAGCCTCAGCTTCCCCCACCCCATGCCTTCTCCAAACTCTGGGGCCTCCACTACAACTTAAGCTGCACTTTTGCCAATAGCCTCTCCTGGCCTCTCATAGTGCCTCAGTTTCTCTCCATGACTACTTTAATCCAGCAGACCTCATGCCACCAAAGCCAGTAATCTGGAAGACTCATGCACATTACAAAGTTCAGCTGCCAACCCAAGATGCAGCCTTGATCCCTTCTGAACCACAGATTCTGTGTGCTGAGCCTGAATAAATATTTCCAGGAAATTTCAGCTCAGTGATTCTGTTTTCTTATTCATCACAGCTGAATTCTCAGCTCTACCTAAACAGTATAGATTGTATCAGTAAAGCAAAGGTTTCTCTTCAGTGGTGCTGGCCTCTTGTTGATTACAGCTGAATGTTCAGCCTTAGCTGACCAGAAACCAGAAAATCACAGCTCAAAACATCATGCAAACAGCCTAATAGAGTCTTTACTTCACTCTAAAACATCTCAAGCAGGCCTCAATTTTCTGCCTTTCGCTCAGTATTCTGATCTTCAAAGCTTCCACAGAATACCCAGGAAGCGAAAAGCACTCAAGGGTCTTTCCATCGTGAAGTTCCAAAGCTCTTCCACAGTCCTCCTGAGAATTGTTATGCCCAGATCATGGGGACTCCCAAAAGACCACCATGGAGACAGAATCCCTTATGTAAAAGCAAAGAGACTTTATTGAAGGTAGAGCTTGGACCCTTCATGTGTCAGATGCAGTGTTACAATCAGAGTGTTAAGCTCAGACAGTGTGTGGTTTTTATCATAGTAGAGGTTGAGGGTGGGGGGATTTTTAGGGTCCAGGACCCTGATTGGCTAACATTTGTCTAGGGGTATCTTGGTAAAAGGGAAATGGGTGTGTGCTGGGCTTTTTTTTTTTTTTTGGTTTTTTCTCTGTGTAGCTTTGCACCTTTCCTGGAACTCGCCTGCCTCTGCCTCCCAAGTGCTGGGATTAAAGGCGTGTGCCACCACCACCCGGCCTGCCTGGTAAATCTCATAATGGTTGGAATATTAAGTATTTCCTCTGGAACATTAGGTATTTTCCCCCGGGATGCTGATTAGCCTATTCCTGGTTGGTGCCAGTTTATGGCTTTTCCTAGAAACCAGGTTGGTGAGTCTGTCATGATAGCTGTGTCTGGGCCCCTATGCCTGTCATGACACCTTGTGGTGAAGCTGTTTTGAGGCTCCCCACAAAAACAACACATGTCTGTCACAACACTACTCCACAAACCTGCTATAAATTTTTGTATGAATTTGTTTTCAATAGCTGTGATAAATACTATGGCCAAAGCACCTTGGAAATGAAATGATTTATTTCAATTTACAGATTACAGTCCATCATTAAGAGAAGATAAGGCAAGAATTCAGGAACCTGGAGATAGGAAGCGAAGCACAAGCCATGGAGAAACACTGTTTGCTGGCTTGTACCCCATGGCTTGCTCAGCCTGCTTTCTTCTACAACCCAGGACCACATGCCCAGAGGTGGCTCCCAACAGACTGGCCCTTCCCCACATCAATAAATAATCAAGAAAGTGCCTCATAGACTTGTGCACTGGCCAATCTGTTGGAGACATTTTCTCCATTGATGTTCCCTCTTCCCAGATGACTCTGGCTTGTGTCAAGTTAACAAAATAGTAGCCAGCATTGGACATCTGAAGAAAGCAACTTGACCCCTTTGATCGAAGACTTCTGTTACTTCTGTTAAGCCATCCAGTCTCTGGTAATTTGGATGACAGTCTTGGAGACCTAGTATAATACTAACCTTTTTTTTTTATTATTCCATTGAATATTTTCATCCCAAAATCACTCATTCTCTGAACTCCAAACATCACAGGCTACACCTCTCATGATTCCAAAGGGATTTTTTAAAAAATCATAATAGCATGGAGCATAGCAAAATACCAAAAACTTAGATAAAATGTTCTTACTTGCAAATAGAAAATTCAATTACTTTTGCTTACAAAATAAACATTCAATTTTCTCATAAACAATCCTGAGGTTAGTTGGTAGTGGGCTACTACAGAAACTTATTATATTTGGAAATTCAGGGTTTTTCCATTTTTCCCTTTTATGAACTGTAGTACTTTTTTTTTAATTAAGTTAATTCTTTGACAATTTACTCTCTCTCTCTCTCTCTCTCTCTCTCTCTCTCTCTGTGTGTGTGTGTGTGTGTGTGTGTGTGTGTGTGAGGGGGGGAGGGAGAGAGAGAGAGAGAGAGAGAGAGAGAGAGAGAGAGAGAGAAACTGCTAATTCTTCAAGTGATTTCACTATGCAGACAGGTTGAGAACCACGGAGATAAATCATGTTTGATCACCTGGAAGAAAATTGAGATTCAAACAGCAAGCAAAATAGGAAAAGTAATAGGTAGTTACAGGAACTGGCATGCTGTGGCAGACATAAATGGATCTCATTGCTCAGGACAGTATGATCCAGGCATGTTGGGGCATATGTAAATACAAGGTTAAAGTGGATAATCAATCCCTTTCTTATCTGTATCTTTCATTCTCCATTTCTTCCTCTTCCATCACCTTTCTTTTTTACCTTTCCATTCTCATCTATTTTCATGTCTCTCTCTCTCCCACTCCATGTTTCTACCCTTTGTCTGCTTCTCCATTAGTCTAGCACTTCTTCAGAATGAGATCATAAATAGGACCAGAGGTACTCTCAGACTGGGCAGATGGATCAGTGGGTAAATGCAGCTGCTACACAAGCATGGAGATGTTATATTTCCTAAGTTGTTTTATTACCAATAAAGACTTGGGAGTCAGATATTGGGGGGAAACCTGATAGATCAAAGAAGTGGAGGGGCGACCAACTGACCTTCATGCTGTTTTATCATGCAGTGTTGCAGTAGGTTCTGGTCTACATTTCTCTGTGTCTGAGTATTTTTCTTATTTTCATTAGTAGCTCTTTCTAAGGCTTGTATCTAATCAGTCAATTTCCCATATTTGACACAGTTATCAAACCACTTTTTAAGGCTAAAGTATGAATTATCAAACTGACAGTAATTATAATTGACAGTATGTCAATCCCAGTTACTGACAGTATGTCAATCCCAGTTACGTTGATTATCACTTCATTTATTTTCTCCATTTTCAAGCCATCCATTGTGGCACTATACCAAGTCCTAACTCCCTGAATTGTGATGTACCACATTCTTAAAGTGAGATTTTTCTTTAGACTTCCCAGATGTCTTACCAAATTGGTTGACTTTTCACTTTGTCCACAGCAGCAGTGACTATGACAATGATGATGGATGACACATGGCCTAACATGGTGGGTTGCCCAGGTAGCCACCAGACTGGCACAATGGGTGGTAGGGGTGTGGCCACTGGGGGCAAGGTGGGAGAACAGGGCATAGTGGGCTCAGCACAGGGGCCACCTGGATGACAGAGCAGTGGGTGGGCAGCTGTGGCTGTGGCCTCTGCAGAAGTGTGTAGGAATAGAGTGTTCTGTGTGCATGTGTGGAAGATTAGCAGCAGCCAAAGCCTGAGCAGGCATTGCAGTACAAATGTGGCAGGTACATGCCCTGGGAGTAGATGCAGGGGGACTGTAGTGGGAGAAGCTGGTGACTATTGGTGAAATTTATTAAGGCCACTCCACATAGTTAAAGGGAGGTTTATTTTGTGGGGTAACTTACAAATGGTGCAGTCCGGCGGTGTTCTCTGGAGAACTCTGCTCGGTCTACCTCCTGTGTCCAGCATCCCAGAACCAAGAGAGACCTCTCCTCTCGATCCTGGGTCTTCTGCTTCCTCCCTCAGCCACGCCTTGTGGGCGTGACCATTACCAAAGCCTCAATGGGGGTTGGAACTTCCAGGCCAAGGCTGAGATGGCTACCCACTACATCTCTCCCTTTTGTCTAAATAAGAAGATTCTAACCTAATACAAGACTATATACAAAGAAATGGTTATCAAATATTGTCCAGGAGTAATGAGGGATAATGACTTAGATAAGTTGGAATTACAATAAATGCAATCAATATCAAGCAAAAAACACATACTAAAATCCAGGAGAGTCTAGAGTGTGGGTAGGTGGCATGTTATAAAGATATTCCAAAAGGTGTCCTATCCTAAAGAACCTGAGTCTAATACTTAATATATTCTATCTAAGATATTATATATGTATATATACTAAGTTGTAACTATAACTGCTAGTCTTCAACCTCATCAAAGACCTGAGAAGGAATATAATAATACCTGAGAAATGGGAGAAGGATGCAAGCAACTTTTGGGAGTCTTGCAAGAGTAGACAGATGGCTGGCAGCCTGGACAGTCACCTAATGTTTCTCAGCATTGTGGGTGCATTCAAATTGGCTACAGGCCTAGAGTATCTGACAGACCATTTTCAGAAACAGGAATTCTGAAAGACCATCTTACCCTGTCTTGGCAAAGTATAGTGGTCACCTTCCTTGTGTCCCGCTTGTCCAGAAAGGACAGCATTTGTACTGTCAGCAGTTGAGGCAAGGGCAGTTCTTTGCCCAGTAGGCCATTTTGTGCCAAGAAGACAAACTTCCAAATGGAAATGTCTTAGAAGCCCAACATTCTCTCAGGATCAAATTGGTGCTGCCAGGAGCAATTGTGTCTCATGTCAACAGAATTCTAAATTATTTAAATGCCATATTCTCTAGGTCCATGAAGTGTTTGAAGATTACCTGTCCATCTGACCTATGTATTTATAAATCTGGATAACCTAACATAATTATAAGGATGACAAGCATAGGTGACAATAAATCTATAAGTCTTATCTACCTAACAACCTAAGGACTAAGGCTTCCTATAAATAAGGCAAACAGTCTGTAAGCAAAAGTACAGTAAAAAGACAATGACTTTAAATTGTGACAATACACAAAATATCTTTAACAGAGGTAGGAATGTAGAGTGCAATATGCAATATAATAATCCTAAATGTGTATCAGTATACAGAGTATCTTAAACAGAAGTAGAACATACATACAGTATGACAGATATAAATTTACATTTGTATCAATATACAAATATTTCAAATAAGAGTAAAAATATGTGTACAATATAACATAGTTCTGTATTTGTATCAATATACAAATTATCCTAACTAGGAATATAAAATGTTTATATCTGTATCAACATATAAGAATTCATAACAGTGCAAATTATCTAAGGCTGCTATATTACTAAATTTGTTTACTAATGCATATGATAGTCTACCATAATACCTTATACCTATCCATTCCATTTCTTCTTTCCCCCCACTTTTTTTTTAGACATATTTTCTTTCCTTAAGGAGAGTACTGAGTTTAACAGTTTCTTCCACCCCTAACCCTAGAACCATTATCTATAACCCTGAGAAATATGAAACCTTAGGGAGAAGGGGTGTTGTTTTCTTAGAACTGCTTCCTGCAGTTTAGGGGGTGATGGTATCTCTGTTGGGTATTGTGAGAAAGCTCAGATAGTTAAATCTCAGTTAGACTAACTGTAGATTCTGCAGCAACTCTCAGAGTAATGGGTAAGATTGTCTGAAATTCTGGCAAGAAGTGTAGTATGATAATGATTACCATGGCATCATTCTGGATTGGGTTGAGTTGTTGTTGGGGCCCCATCTTCCTTCTGTAGCTTCAGAGATTGCCATTGGAAAAACTTATTTTTTAATCAGAATGGAAGGTTTGGATTTAAAGATATCATGACATGTAAGAAAAGATTCCAAGAAATCAAGAGTAAGCATGGACAGAATCAGAATCTTGAAGACAATGGTCCCTTATAATTGGTTTCCTTCTGTCACACATCAGAGGACTCTTCTCATATGGGACCGAAGAATCTCTCAACCTTTTCTTTTATCAATATGCTTGGGTTTAGAGAAGGAGTGAGCCAATTCCATCTCCAAAGTTGAATTGGAACCACAACTATTCTAGATTGATAGAGATATAGATGTTAGACAGTTGATATGTTACCCTGTGTAGGTTGGTACCAATAGATTCTTTCTTTCTGCTGTAAACATCCGGATATCCAAGGCCTTATGATTTCTGGAATATGGGTATTTCCATTATCCTGGAAAGACAAAAAAAGAACCATACCCCAACCTTTGATTGTTAAATTTTTCTTACAACCTGAAGAGATGTCACATTGGCGGATGATCTTTTACTTCTCCTCATCAAGGGGATTCTCCTGTTCTAATCAAATTTTTATTAATTTTGTTGGTATCCATAGCTTTTCCTCTCCTGTGGAAACAAAAGCAAACCCCCTTCCCCAACATAGGACATATCCAGGTTTCCATTCTGAGGTCAACACATCTTTGAAATAAACCGGGCTGAGGGAGGGAGCCGCTTAGGCCTTTGGAATTTGCCCCTTGTTGGGCACCAGATATTGGTGAAATTATTAAGGCTACTCCATGTAGTTAAAAGGGAGGTTTATTTTGTGGAGTAACTTACAAATGAAGGGATAGGTTGTAGGGTCTGGCAAAGGTATGGTGCAGTCCAGCGGTGTTCTCTGGAGAACTCTGCTTGGTTTACTTCCTGTGTCCAGGATCCCAGAACCAAGAGAGACCTCTCCTCTCGATCCTGGGTCTTCTGCTTCCTCTTTCAGCCCCACCTTGTGGGCGTGATCATTACCAAAGCCTCAATGGGGGTTGGAACTTCCAGGCCAATACTGGGATGGCTACCCACTACAGGTGACCCACTGCAGAGGATGGGCTGAGGGTGCGGAAGAAGCCACCACAGAATGGCTGTGGTGGTGGGGAGAAGTAGCAGCTTCAGAAGCTGCCATGTAATCTCACAGCCCACATTGGGCACCAGATGTTTTATGACCTTAGTTGTTTTATTACCAGTAAAGATCAGATATTGGAGTGAAAACCCTGATAGATCAAAGCAGCAAAGGAGTGACCAGCTGACCTTCTCTCCTCACTTCCTAGACCAAAAAGGAAGTCCAAAAAGCCCATGAATCTCCAAGTCCCTGCCTATCCTTTCCTGTGCCTCTTTATCTATATCCTGGATCCTTCATATACTCTGACTGATTCTTGTCAACTAGTTGCTGGCTCTACCCCCTGATTCAAGGTTAAATTTGTTAACACAGTCTCAGCTTGTCACAGTGTGATCAAATATCCTGCAACATGAAGATCTGAGTTCAGATCCTAGCTTCCACCTAAAAATCTGCACATTTGTAATTTCTGTGCTGTGAGGGACAGAGACAGGATTGCTGGGGGCTGCTGCTCAGCCAAATGTTGAATTATAGGTTCAGTGAGAGACCATCTTAAAATAAAAAGGTACAGAATGGCAGAACAGGACACCTGATGCCCTCTTCTGGCCTCTGTGTTCACACATGCATGGATACTGTCACACATATGCACATATACCATCCCATACCTACACACAGATGTATCCTCTGTCAAATCAAAACATAGTACTACTTTATTAGTTGAACATTCCCTGTAACAACCTATTGCCCACTGCATAGCTTCTGTGTAAGACAGTGAAGGTTCATTTTGTGAACCTGCTTGAGATGGTAAGTGCTTAATGTCTGGGCACTAGCTATGTCATGTTTTGACTTCCTAGAGAAAGAAATACCTTTTTAAAAATTCACATGCTATTGCCACAGAGGCTTCTGGGGCCCTGGCAGTATGAGGCTTCCTTTTCTGCTCTAATATGGCTGTGACTCTTCCACAATGAGGCAAAGGCTTGGCCCAGTGGCTACTATAATGGTTTGGAGCCTCTTGGAACCCATTTGCTCCTTCCTCTTCAGTTCCCATGACATTTGGTTTTCTCCATGTTTTTGTGAAGCCTTGGTTTTGTCAGCTTGGCTCAACTTCTCAGCCACTTTGATCCATCCATAACTAGTGGCCCTCTGAAGCAGAAGCTATGTAGCCAAAAACGTGTAATAGAGACAGCTTGCTTAGACATAGGGTGGTTTATTACCAAGGAAAATAAAAGCCTCTGTTTACAAAAATCAGTTTGTCATGAGAAAGACATGAGTAGGCACAAGAAATAGCCAGTTTCAGGAATGGAAGACTATGAAGAAATGTCAAATAAGGTAGCTGAGAAAGCATGAGCAAGTGTAGGAGAAAGACAAGCTCCTAGATGTGTGTGAGTGTGTGTATGTGTGAGTTTGTTTGTGTGCTAGTATGTATGAGTCTGTGTGAAAGAGAGTCTGGATATAATTGTGTGTGTGTGTGTGTGTGTGTGTGTGTGTGTGTGTGTGTGTGTGTTTGTGTGTGTGTGAGTGTGTGTGTATGTGTGTGTGTGTGTATGTAAGTAGGAGACACATGAGTAGGCTTATTGACTGAGCAAATTCATGCAAAAGAGAGTCTAAGGTCAAGGCCAAGAGAAGAAAAATTGGCTTTGAAGCACCAGTCTGGTACCTTTCTCAGAGATGGAGGGTTCTTTTATAAAGTGAAGTTATTTAAGTGCTCATGTGTCCCTCCTCCTGTGTTTCCTCTCCCTTCTTCCAACAGGACCCAGTACCATGCGTAGGGCAGTGCTGTGAGATGTTCTGTATGTCAAATGTGTTGCTCTGATTGGTTAATAAATAAAACACTGATTGGCCAGTAGCCAGGCAGGAAGTATAGGCGGGACAAGCAAAGAGGAAAATTCTGGGAAGTGGAAGGTTGAGGCAGAGAGACACTGCCAGCTGCCGCCATGACAAGCAACATGTAAAGATACCAGTAAGCCACAAGCCATGTGGCAACTTATAGATTAATAGAAATGGGTTAATTTAAGATATAAGAATGGCTAGCAAGAAGCCTGCCATGGCCATACAGTTTGTAAGCAATATAAGTCTCTATGTATTTACTTTATAAGTGGGCTACGGGACTGTGGGGTGTAGCACGAATCTTAACAGGTCTTATTAATAAAATCAAACCTGAGCCAGGTATTGGGGTGAATGCTGGAAGATCCGAGAACAGAACAAGCCACAGCTTCCTCACCTCAGCAGTTCCTCAGCTGATCCTGTTTCCTCAGGCTGGAAGCCTCTGAGTCCTCATCCTAATGGGTCTTAGCTGAACTGCTGCTCAAAAGCCTAAAAGCTTAACCTGCCAAATGCTGCTAGTTTCTGGTCTTCATGCCTTATATATCTTTCTCTTTCTGCTGTCACTTCCTGGTATTAAGGGTGTGAGTCACCATGCTTGGCTATACCCTTGAACAGATGGATTTCTGCCTCTGGAATGCTAGGATTAAAGGCGTGTGCTACCACTGCCTATCCTCTATGTTTAATATTGTGGCAGTTCTGTCTCTGACCCCAGATAAGTTTATTGGGGTGCACAATATTTTGGGGAACAATACCACCACAGTGGGGCTAGGCAAGAGCTGGTACAGGGCAGAGTTAGGGAGCCTCCCTATTCAGGACCCTAATATCCTATTTCTTTATTAACAATACATGTGTTTCATTCCCTCATCATTTTGTCCAAGCATACAGACAAACACTGCTTACTGGGGAGATGAAGGAAGAGAACAAGGAGTAAGTATACACTAAGTTGGAAGGATAATTAGTTTGAAGCAGATAGATTAATCCCGCTTTTGGAAAGAACTACTTTGGCTTGGAGAAATGATTTTATAACTTCCATGTGAATGTGCAGAAGAAAACCCAGATGATAAACATAGAATTACCTAATGCAGTCAAAAAGAAAGAAAAAAAAAAAAGACTGGAGGACTGGGAAGTGTCAAGTGCTTGTTTTGCAAGCATAAGGACTTGTTTGGATATCCAGAACACATAAAAGAAGGGCATGGTGTTGCAAATCTGTAACCTGAAGTTGGGAGGGGGAGGAGGACTTGAATAGGCAGCTCCTAGGGGCTCAATGGCCAGCTAGTCTTGCCAAAGCAGTGAACTCTTGGTTAAGTGAGAGACCCAATATCAAAATGTATCATAGAGAGAAATAAAGGAAGATCCCTGAAACTGACTGTTCACCTCCATATGCACACACGAGCACATGTACACATACACACACTTATGCAGGTGTGCACACAGGCACACACATGCCCATGTACCACACATATAACACATGCACAAATGAGAGCAGTGTAAGGATAGACATGTTTTAATGAAGTAGGTGATAAATTCAGAGGTTTGGGTATAGGGAGGTGGGTGTTTGAGAGGTCCCCTGTCTTAAATTACTTTCTATTGTTGTCATGAAATACTATGACCAAGGCAACTTATAAAAGAATACCTTTAATCTGAGGCTCACAGGTCTAAAGGACAATAGAATCCATGACCATTGTAGCAGAAAGCAGGCAGGCATGGCTCTGGAGCAGTAGCTGGGAGCTTATATGTTGAGACAATAATCATGAGGCAGAGGGAGTGAGCCAATTGGAAATGGCTTGAGGTTTTGAAACTTTCTCCCAGAAGGCCACACCTCCTAATCCTCCCAAACAGTTCCACCAACCACCAACCAAGCACTCAAATATCTGAGATTATGAGGGCCATTCTCATTCTCAAACCACCACACATCCCATGTAAGGAAGGATCAAGGGATGGACGCACTGTTGAGAGAAAGCAAGGCACAATGAGATCCCAAAAGTCATATCTGACTAAGAACCAGAAGGCCAAAGTCTTGCAGTTCTGATGACACTGTGTCATTGTTAGTTTGTGTTTTAGTTGGCCTGGTGGCCTTTGATGGTCTTACATGTTCTTTTCTTTGTATCTCTATTTCTTTTGCTGAAGTGTTTCAGTTTTGATGAAATTTGAAACTTATTTAATTTAGATAACTTCTTTTATTTAATGTGTGTCTGTGTCCATATGTGTGTGCATTCATGTAAGGATATGCATATACATATATGTGAATATGTATGTGAAGACCAAAGGTCTAATTCTTTTGGACAGGATCTCTCACTGAACCTGGAGCTGTCCAAATGGCTAAATAGCTGGCTTCAAGCCCCAAGGGTCCTCCTGCTCCCACCTCCCAGCTCTGGGATTACAAGTGTGCACTGCCAAGTTCATTATTTTTTAAGTATTGAAAATCCAAACTTGGTCCTCAAGCTTGAATTACAGAATGTGGTATCTTCCCAGCCTCAGGATGTTCCTTTACAAAAACAATAAAAACATATTAATAGAAAATTGACTCTAATAATGAATATGTATTTATAATGAGAAAATAAATCAGAGATTCATTTTTCAATCTCAAAGTCCAGGAAAAAATGTATTAACTTTATGAACTACCAGTTGTTGTGAAATATTAATTTAAGATGTGTTATATTTGTTTATGCTGTAGAACATTTGTTTAATGATGCAAAGATGGTTGCATTCTTTTGTGTTGCCTTTGTTTAATTCTGTGAAGCTGTGTTACTGTGCCTGCCTAAAACACCTGATGGTCTAATAAAGAGCTGAACAGCCAATAGCCATCAGGAGAAAGTAGAGGCAGGACTGGCAGGCAGAGAGAAATCTGGGTAAAAGAAGGGATCAGATCAAGGTTCGAGAAAAGAAGGAGAGGAGGTTGCTGAGGGCCAGCCATCCAGTCACACAGCCAGACGTGTAATAAGAAGGAAAGAGAAGATACATAGAAATAGAGAAAGGTAAAAGCCCAGAGGCAAATGATGGAATAATTTAAGAAAAACTGCCTAGAAATAAGCCAAGTTAAGGCCAGGCATTCATAAGTAAGAATAAGCCTCTGTGTATTTACTTGAGAGCTGAGTGGTGGGCCCCCCAAAGAGTAAAGACCAAAGAGTTAAAAAAAAAAATCAGTTTAATACATTTCTTCTTATAGTTCCTGGGTTTAGTCTTTAATCATATCTTGTTTTGACAATTTTTGTAAGAGCATTTTCTTTTTCTTCTTTTTCTAAATCTCTGTCTTTGTTTAATTTTGCTTTGTTTGTTTCTGCTGAGATGGGAGTTACTTGATGGAGTCCATGCTGGCCTTGAACTTGTAATTCTCCTGCCTCACTTTCCAAGCTCTGGAATTAAAAGCCCGCTGCCACACCTGGCTCTCCTTTTATTTTGAAATAACAGAAATATGCCCAAAACTTCCTTCTATCATGATGATCAGGATTGAAGTTTTCTTTTGTAGTTTATTTTAGTTTCACAGCTCCTTAACAGTTATACACCATGGTTTTCACGCTATTGTCTTTTCCAACTTCTATGAATTTTGCTTATTGTGACATTTCAGGGCATTCTAACATCCGAGTGCAGAGCTAATCTTACAGGGTCTGAATTGACTGCATTACCTAAGCAATTGGCTTCCCCTTGTCTTTATTGTAGAGACTTCCCTGTCTATGGGTCACAATGCTGGGCAGGCCAGCTGAGTGGGTGTATCTGAATTTGTGGAAGATATTTCTACTTTCAATGGGCTGAGTTTTACTTGGCAGGTGACTGTAAATCACATGAATATAGCATACTAAGCCCAGTCTTCAATTCAACTTCCCCTCTGCTTGATCTCAACAGAGTTCAGGGCCACTCCATTGTCACCATATAAGAGAGAGACTGAAGTGAAGTTAGCTAGACAAGGGTCTGTAGAGGACTGCCATTCTGATATTGTCTTTTACAGTTTTCAGGAACAGTATCAGAGGACAGCTTGTAGAGAAGGCTAGTGCAGGTCAGAGGCCTGGGGACTCCTTGAATCTACAGTAAATCTGCTGATTGGTCCTGGGTCCTGTCATGGGTACTGCCACTTAGCAGGAACTCCAACAGTGATTGAATAGATATATATGAAAGCCAGGGAAAGGTAGGAAGAGGGGAGGGAGCTGAGAAACAGCACCAGTGCCTGTAAAGAAGACACAGGACACAGTTGGCAGTTGGTGAAGTACTGTCAGCACCCGCCTGACCTCAGCCAGGCAATGTGTTGCACTCATAGCTGGTGCTTAGAGCCCCCTGGATAAGCAAACTGTGTTCTTCCCCCTGCCTCACCTCTAGCTGTTCTAGCCACACAAAGAGCTATATTCTCATCACCATGGTAGGAAGGTTGCCAATCACCCAGCCTCCCTGTGTGTCTCTTTGATTTGCAACATTTAAAGGGCCTAAAGAGAGGCATTCAGAGGCAAGCTTTTAAAGTTGAAGTTACCCTAGTGTGAGTCCCAACTGCAAGGTCTTTGCTGGCAGTAACTGCTGAGCACAGCTGGGCGGGTGGCAGCGCTTGCCCTATAAAATGTTTGATACTTTGCCAATAAAGTGTAAAGAGGAGAAGAAAGCCCACGTCTACTTTGCAGTCACAGGGCAGCTCTGGAATGTGCTTGCTGAAGCAAAGCATGACCCTTGCTCCGTCAGAATGCAGTACTCCAGCCCTGCTCAGAGAGGGTGTCAAGTTTCAGAACTTCAGCCTTTCTGGTCTTCACTTGGCAACCCCAGAAATTCAGAGCTTGTCCCCCAACCCTCCCTCCCAACTAGTTTTGATAGTTAAGTGTGTGCTTGTGGCCCACTAAAGCCATCTTGCCACAGGACCAATGACTCTTCAGTTCACTTCCTTGTGGTCTTGTTTGTCAATCTGCTATTCTTATGCCAATAGGAACTGCACCCACACACACCTGCACCCGCCTTGTCCCATGTAGTACTCTTTACAGGTGACCCCACTCCTCTCTCCCTAGAGCAAAGAATCTTTACAGCCCTTCGAACCATTTTCCTAGTCACACTTCAGAATCTGGGACATCTACTGAAAACTGAAAATAACTGCAATTTGGACCAAAAGTGCTACAGGCATGCTGAATAATCTACTTGCTTGTAACCCCAAGAGGGAGACTGTGGCAAGAACCTTACAAGTTCAAACCCAGTCTCCAAAATATAGATAACCAACAGAAAGCTTACCAAAGGTAAATGCTTTTCCAAATTCCATATCCATTTTTAAATAAATGAAAGTCAAGTATGTTTGTATTCATCTGTCTCTCCCTTGTTCCTCCCTCCCTCTCTCTATTTCTCTGTATCTCTCTCTCTCCTCAACATGCCTCTCACGGATGTTATATGTGTAGACCAGAGAACAGCCTTGGATGTAGTTCCTCAAGCACCGTCTACCTTTTATTTTGTAGGGAGGACATGACACCTGTATTCCCAAGAGGTGGGGTGGGCGGTTTTGGGTCATTTGGTGGATTATGGATGTTTATTATCATTCATGGGGGTTGGTTACAAGTTGTTATTGGTCATAGTCATGGAGGAAACTTACCAAAGGAGATTAGATTCAGGGATCTCATTCTAAAAAGAAAAGGGGGGTATAGGAATGACAGGAGAAAGGGGTAAATTATTGAATCTAGTTTTAAACTAAAAGAACAACTGTTAGTCTTAAATATTTTACATAGAATTTTTGTATATTGATACAAATTTAAGGTTATTTTTGTTATACCATATATATGTTTCTACTCTTGTTTAAGGTATCTGTGTATATTGATACTAATTTAAGGTATTTTTCTTATAACATTGTATATATGTTGCTACTCTTGTTTATAGTATTGTACAACTAATTTAAAAATGTAATGTATAGTTCTACTCCTTAAAAACTATTATTACAAACTATTAAGAATAATTAAAAAATGCAGGTTAGTCATTAATCATCTATAACAATCAAACTTATAGTCATGTTAGGTATGTTTTGAAGATCAAAGAGAGATATGTTTTAGATAGATAGGTAGTCCTCAAACACTTCAGAGATCTATAGAATATGCATTTAAGATGTTTTAATAATCTAAGGCTTTTCACGACAGTGAGACATGTCTGCTCCTGGCAGCACCAATTTACTTCAGAGAAGATGATGGGTATTGAAGAACCTCCATATGTAGTTTGCTTTCATTGTGGCAAATATAGCTACTGGGCAAGAAACAGCCCTTGCACTAACTGCTGACAGCATGCTGTCCAAATTGGACAAGCAGGATACAAACAAATGTGACTGCCAAACTTTGCCAAGGCAAGGTAGGATGGTCCTTCAAAATTCCTGCTTCATAGAAAAGTCTGTCAGATATTCTAGCCTGTAGGCTGAAGAGGGATGTCGCAGCATTACAGAGGAACCTTGGAGTGACTGTCTATGCAGCCAACTGTTTTTGTCCTTTCTATAGTTTTGGAAGTTGCTTGCTTTGCACTTTCTGTTTACTCAGGTAATAACATATCTTTCTTGGGTTTATGATGGGGTTGAAGAATAGATAGTTACAGTTACAATTTTCCTTGTTACCAAATTCAGAAAAGGAACTCACAAAAGAGGTGTAAACTGTATAAGGTTGAGAGACATAAAAGCTTAAGTTGTTTATCTAAGAAAATATTTTGAGGTATTAAAAGACAGTTTTAATGTTGGTAATACAAATTATGATATAAAGTAAATTAGGTACAAAACTTTGGACTACCAAGATAGGACAGATAATGGAGTATTTTTCTCCCCAAAACTGCCAAATACAAATGGATTGATGGACATTGTGAATGTCATTCTTACCTGATAATTGTTCTTGTTGTATATAGTTTTACTGTGTTAGAGTTAAAACCTCCCCTTTTTATTTAGACAAAAAGAGGAAAATGTTGTGAATATTTTGATAGCACTCTGACACTCCCGAGACAGATAATCAAGTTTACCTTGAATCATAGGGTAAAGCTAGCTACTAGCTGATCAGAATTAGCCATAGAGATTTTGGAGGACATATATAGAGAGAGGGGAAATAGTAGGGAGGGGCTTAGAAAGATTCAAGGGCCCTTTTGGATTGAGAAAGGAGAGAAAGAGATCGCTGGTTGCTTCTCAGCTGCTTCTCTGAATCAGATTTTTACCCCGACATCTTACTCCTGAGTTTTATTTAATAATAGGACAATATAAGTAATCGTTTCACAGGGTCTGTCACGGGCCTAGAAATCCCCACAAAAGCTAGGATGCCTGGCCAGCCAATGAACTTCAGGGATTCTCCAATACCCCATCACCCCTAACATTGAAACCACAAGTGCATACATACTACATGGCTTCTGGGGATTGAAATAAGCCCTCATGCTTGCAAGGCAATCACTTTACTAGCTGGATCTCCCTACCCCTCATATTTATTCTTGTTAAGTGTGATTCATATTCTCCATGGCTAAGTTGGAAGACATGATTGAGGGTGTCTGTCAAGTATATTATGACATAATACCTCCCTGCCAATCTACAAACTCAAACATTTCCCAGTCATTGACCTCTCCCTTTAAGAGGCATTCCTTGAAATTCTGTGGATCTTGCTTCAAAGTATCCTGTGAACCTCAGTCTCAGCCACTAGGTCCCCAAATCTCTTCCTCTTTGTTTTTCCCTGGCAGATCTACAGATCTTTTTACACTCAGGATTACTGGAGGCTTTGTTCTCCCAGTATTCCTGGCTTTGTTTAGGATTCCTAGAGCCCTCAGTTATCAACAAGAGCAAGTAGTTTACTGGGGAGATGACCCTACATAACACCAACCAGAGAAGAAAGTGGATCAACCAAGGATTTGTCATAAAGCAGGTTTCTCCATGGGCAGCTGGGACTTTATCTCACTGAAAAGTAGTGAGAGCTAGTGTAGAATGTACCCTCAGCGTTATCTTGCCCTAGTATCAAGGAATCTCTGCCCTTATCCACCCCTTCTCATCAGCCACTGGTAAAGATTAGTTCCGGCCCTTCTAATCTATCATTGCCAGTTAGCTCTGGGAGAAACTGACCAAAAGCTGTAAAGCAGGATATAAAGAGCAATAGATGGTAATGATCTCTCCATCTATGCCAGGTCAGGGCTTTAAACAGGGTATAAAGATATTGACAGTCAAAGAAATAGGATAAAAAAACAAAAAACAAAAAACAAAAATGACAGGTGTTATGTTGATTGGCTAGGAAAACTCTAAACAGTTTCAGAATATCCCTGCTATGTGAGGTATGTACACAGAACAAAGGCCCTTTCCTCTAGAGAACTTCTCTACTCTAGGGCGGTACTTCAACCTCTCTCTATATTCTTGTATTTTATACATCTACATGTAAAAGAATGTATTCTGAGTAAAATGGACTTCTAAGCAAAGTGCATTCCTTCCTCTGAAAGTTCCCACCCTTGGGGAGGAGCTAGGGAATAGAAAACAAGAAAGGAGAAATGTAAGACACCCATGCCTGCCAAGATTAGGTCTTGCAGTTCTGTCCAAACAGCTTTTCTCCTAAGGAGTGTATTCTGTTCAGTACCTACTCTAATTAAACTCTCGACTGCTTGAGCTATAACTATGTCCCAGGTAAATTCTTCTCTATTTGGAGCACAAGAATGGAAGTTTCTGGTGGGGTAGAGACAAGAGGAAACTCTAGTCTCCCCCATAACACCCTCTGGGCAGTATGCTCCCAAAAGTCCAGAAGGCAGAGAAATATGGGTACTGACTGTTAGAAGTCTGCCTGGTGAGCCCAGATATGGTGTCATGATACTGGGCTGGGACATTAGTCCCTTGAGACACATGGGGTCTACTGTCCCCCACATGACCCACTGAAGTCAGAAGTGTGCATGATCTGTGGAGAGAGAGGATCCCCTGGATGATTCAGATGCCCAGACAATCTGTCTAGACAGGACCCTCTGGGAGTATACAATAGGACCTGTCCTCCAGTGACCGTGGATACTGGCAAGAGTAAGGCAGGGAGTTAGGGGTCACAACAGAAATTCTTAGAATGGGGCTCTAAGGAGGGAGAGCAAAGGCACAGGTCGGTATTGTTCTGGGGAAGTGATTACATGAGGCTGATTTCACCCTGATGGCCTTTCTGAGTGGGCCATTTGGAAATGGTGGTCATGATAACTACATGATGCTTCCGAAATATCCTTCTGTCAAGGTAACCCCATGCACCCATGCAGTCAAGAATAATGCAGCAACCCCAAACCCTGCCCCTTAACTTTTAAGTGAAATACTGGCTTATGAATATCTGCATGTGTAACTTAACTGTATTACACACACACACACAGACACACACACACACACACACACACACACACACACACACACACACACACACACACACACACACAGTAGTCTTCTCCCCATGATTAATAAGAGCATCTTCCAGCAATACTACTTCCTTCTAAATCAAGAGAAGACATATTTTGAGATGTCTTCTCAATATTAAAACAGAGATATTGTTTTGCTCAGAACACTATCAAGAGTTGCTCTGAACTTTAGAACGTTTTAGCACTTGCTGCTTGCTGTGGTCGATGCTACTGACTTTCAAACAGGAAAGCCGAGGAAGAGGTGAAAGCGTGTTAGCTTTCATTAAATCGGCTTATTTTTTTCCAGTGTGTGTGTGTGTGTGTGTGTGTGTGTGTGTGTGTGTGTGTGTGTGTGTGTGTGTGTGTGTGTGTGTGTGTGTGTGTTCACACATGTATGCACAGATGCATAGGCTGGCCAAGAAATCCTGGTCCAAGAGATTCTCCTGCCTCAGCTGGGACTACAGGATTAATTATGTCTTTTTACGCCGTCATGTCATATGACTTAGAAGCAGACATGCGTAATATTCTCCTGCATGTTACACTTGGTTTATTTCTCCTGTGTATTACAGTCAGAATATTGTATATATTTTTGAAAGCTTACTATACACGCAAGTATGTATTTTATGTGACTTTCAGGTAGAAGAAGGTGTTCAAAATACCTTCGTATAAAAAAAGGTAGCCCTGGGAGAGCTGAGCTGCTCTACGTTTACAGGAGAAAAGCGGTATATTGAGCAGAAGCTGCGATCGCCCCCTGCTGGAAACAGGGACTCCTTGCCACTCTGCTGGCTTCCCTCCTTCAGATTGTGGTGTCTGAGTGCTTCCAGACTGGAGTGGCTAGATCTGAAAACCTCGTCCTAAGGGAACTGGTGGGGAGAGCGTGGGAAATGTGAAAAAAAAAAAAATCTTAGGAATGTGATTTAAGAATATGTAACGTGGAACATGTCCTTTTCTTTCCTAAGAGCTGACATGGACTAGCTGGTCTGAACTAGAGAAAGAAGAAAGCTAGGGGTTGTGACTCACAGACTCGAATGCTATCAAAATATTAGGCGGGAAATGTATTCCCTTTTTTTTTAGTTAACTAACAAAGTCTCCCTTCTCTAACTTCTCATGGCCGCAACTTCCTGGCAGCTCATTGTTTCTTTTTGAGTCGGCGCTTCATGGGTTTAATTAACTCAATCAAATCCAAAAGGACTTCGCCGTTCCTCTCCTGCAGTTTCGTCTTGATTCCACGCGGTGGCACTGTACTGTGCTGTAGGCAGCGCTGCAGAACGCCAGAGAAAGGGAGAATGTGTCTGTGTTGAAGAGTGACCAGTGAGGTTTGCACAGAGTGACAGAGGACAGCAGGAGCCTAAATAGTTCCTGCCCCGAGGCTCAGACATTTTCAGCATTTGCTCTGTTGCAGGTTTTCCTGAACTCGGCTTCCTGGAAGACACATAGAACATTCTCAAAGCATAAGCCTGCCTCATTTGCCCTCTGACCCTGTGGGACTTCACACAGCCGAATCTCCTCCACACTTTCCCTAGTGTATCCCGGGTGTTTGCCAGCTTTGTCCTGTTGACTTTTCGTGCCCGCTTCAATCTCTTCATTCCACTTACCACTTCTGTCCTCGTGCCGTTCTCAGACATAGCTGAGACTCTTCTGAGGACACTTCTATTATTACGCCTCTGGAAAACATCTTTTCTAGCAGAAAATGGCTACAACCGTCCTAAGGAAAGGGACAGAGCCTATGTTATGTAAGGAAGAACTAAAACAACAACAACAACAACAACAACAACAACTTAGCAGTCTATAATGTCTGCCTCAGGAGATAGTGAGTTTCTTGTCTTTAGGAATACTTGGAGCAGACCGTTCTGAATACCCCTCACACCAACCTCCCAACAGGTATGCACTGCCAGCCACCTGTACTATCACTTTGGGGTGGTTCAGGAAGGACATGAGGCCCAGGGTCTCCGAATGTGCCTACCACCACAGTTTCCTCCTCTTTTGTTGAAACTAATGAGTCACGATCAGAGTAATGTTTTTCTGTGACTCCAAAACCATTTTGCTTAATGAGGTACTAAGTCTTTATAATTAGGCCCAGAAGGAAATGAGGACGTGGCCCTTAAGAGCAATAATTATTTCAGTTATTTATGGTAATAAAAAATTGAAAATAGGAATTCTTCCTCAGAATGCGACTATTTATTCTTTTACATATTGCCTAACAGGCAATTACCCTATTAAGGCAGCATTTTGTTGCTAAAGACATTAATTGAAATGTAAATTAAATGTAAATCAGCTAATTAAATTGATATGTAATGAACTTGTCAGGCAGGCCTCTCTGATCAGATGCATTCCACTAATAAACAAGCATTGCAGCCTGCCCAACACACAACTGGGGCAAAGGGTTCCCAGTGGATCTGCACCTGGCACATGATTAGAAAGGAGGGCAGGCTCTTCAGAACTCCAGGAGGTGGGAACATTTGGTCATTGCTCTCGGGGACACTTGTCTTGGGGTACCTATCTGGGCTTCTTTTTCTTAGGATACAGAGCTTCATATGCAAACACTAGAAAATTCAATGCAAACTGCGACATGTAAATGGTCTGCCTGGAAGTATGATGTATCTTGGGAGTGACCAGCGCTTTCTGATTCCCTGAGTTGCATGCTGCTCCCTGGGCTGTGTCATCCTTAGGTTGACATCTTATGGACTCATTTCCACACAGGGGAGCAAAGTTAAATGAAGTTAAATGTTGAGGTTTTTGTCAGTTGACCTAGGGCACTTTTGCAGCTAGCATGAACTGGCACAGCTGAGCCAGTTGTTCAAATATTGAAACACTCAGTTGGCAAATAGCTACTTTTCTACCTCATGGCTATTTGTATCTCAGATGTACATGTCTCCTTTGCTCTGGCCTCTCAAGATTCTTTCCTAGAGCCGTTAGCATGGAAAGCATTCATGTCTCGTATAAGAAACATCTCTCAGGGCACTGGGTTGGTATCTATTCTGACCAACTGATACCCCTGTACACCCTGTAGTGGGTCACTACTAAACCAATCTTGTGATGGGGAAATTCCATCCCATTGTAGCAAGTAGGAAGACACTTTCTTGGTTACTGTACCAGGTGTGCCCAACTGTGGCCCATAGGCCACAGGCATCCCAGGACAGCTATGAATGCAGCCCAACATACTGTAAGAGATCATGTTTCACAATGTCAAAAGGTTGGATACCCAAGCCTGCTAGACTTGGTTAACAGAGATCCTCAAAAACGGTATATACACTGAAATCACCTGAAGGGATTCTCAGAACAGAGGACTGAGCTCCACTCCCAGAGCTTCTGATTTGGGGATCGGTCCTGAGTTTCTGTGTTGCTAGGTGACACTGATGTTGTAGGGCTGGAGACCACACCTATATCCACCCTTAGAGGATTGAGAGCATCATCGTTCAAATTGTTTTGTGGTGGGTAATACAGGAGAGGAACCACGGGTAAGAAAGGTGTAGGTAGAGCCACAGATTTGGATAAATAAAATTGTTTCAGTGCTCAGCTGTGTTCATTTATGTCACCCCTCTGGTCACTGATTAAATACCTCCCCAAAGGAACTCAAGAGAGGAACGGTTTTGGCTCATAGTTTTAAGGACTTAAATCCATTATGGCAGGAAAGACGTGATAGTGGGTATGCCTATGACATCTGGAATATGCAGAAATTGCCTGCCAAGTTTTCAGTGGACCAGAAAGCAAAGACAGGGCAGGAAGTAGGGTCTGCTATAAACTGCAAAGCTCATCTCCAGGGACCCACTTCCTCCAGTGACCCACTTCCTCCAGTGAGGCTCCACCTACTAATGGTTCCACAACCTTTCCACACAGCACCACTCCCAGGGGCGCCAAGTGTTCAAACACAAGAGCTTGTGGGGGACATTTCACATTCCAAGTGTCATACTTATCTACAGCTGCCTTCGTGTTACCACTGGGTGAATAGGACAGACACTTTGTGGCTTTTGAGACCTAAAATATTTACTGTTTTTGTTGTTTTGTTTTAGGTGCTTGCCACCGTTTGATCCTTGGAACACACATGGTGGAAAAAGAAAACCAATTCTTGCAGGTTGTACTATGGCCTCTGCTTGTATGCTATGGCATGCTCACCAATTCCCCCCCCCCCACACACACACAAACACACAAAATAATTTTAATTTAATTAAAAAGAGAGATTTAGTTATCTTAGCAGCGTTTCCTACTGACTAGCTAGCTGACTGAATCCCCAGTCCGGTCTTTAAATCTGGAGAGGCTCCAAGACCCAGGGAGCCCAAGACCTTCTCCCAGCTTTCTCAACACGTTCCTGTCTGGCTAGAGAAGCACAGATGGTTCTTGTATCTGAAAAGATCCATTCATTAGGGAAATCGCTGACCATGGTTCAAGAGGCGAGGGATTTGAGCAGTGAACACAACTGCTCATTCTCCAGCCAAGTTCACCCACAGTTGAGTCTTAGCACCACCCTTCGAGCTTCTAATCAGAGTATTGGCACCTATGAATTTTAAATGTTTTCCTAGTTGCTAAAGTATGGCATATTCTCTTGAAGAAACAGATCATTTATAGCAGAGGTTCTCAGTCTTCCCAATGCATCGACCCTATAATATAGTTCCTCATCTTGTAGGGACTCCCTAACCATAGAATCATTTCATTGCTACTTCATGACTGTAATTTGCTACGATTATGAATCATAATTAAATATCTGATATGCAGGATATCTGATATGTGATCCCCAAAGGGATCATGGCCCACAGGTTGAGAACCACTGATTTACAGTTTCCTAGTACCATCCCCAGTAACTCTGACTATGCAATCCTTTCATCCACTTTCTCCTCTCTGAAAAAGTAACTTCTGCCTTGACTCTTATGAAATTGATCTCATGATGCCCAAGCAGAAAGTCCTAAGTCAGGATCCTCAACACCCAAGTAAAATTTGGGTGTGGCTGCACACACCTGTCATCTTAGTGCTGGGGAGGTGGAAACATGTGAATTCCTGGACTCATCAGTCAGCAGGTCAAGCCAATTGGTGAGCTCTGGGTTCTTCCTTTCAAACATAAGGTGACAACAATAGAGGAATACACCCAGCATCAGCCTCTGGCCTTCACACATGCACACACACCCACAAATATATATGTATTACATGCACAAATACTACACACACACACACACACACACACACACACACACACACACACACACAGTGCCTCGAACTGTATTAGCTAATACCAGCTTGTTCTCCAAAACTACACCACATGATATACTTAGCAAGAGAGCATTACCAACACTATCTTCTGATTTTTAAGTTCTAATTTTTAAATTAAATTGAATTATAGAAAAAAGAATTATCTACCCTATCAACTATTTTATAGTACTGAGGATTGAACCCAGGCCTTTGAGTACACTAGGTAAGAACTCTATCACTAAGCTATATTGCAAGGCATCCTTAACAATCTTTAAGTATATGTTATGGATGACCTGTATGATATTGAACAGCAAATCTCTAGAGCTTATGCATCCTCACTGAAACTGTATGCCTTTATATTAATACTTAGCCATCCCTTCCTCCCCCTAAAGCCTGGTACTTACCATAACGCTCTTATCCTGTGAATTTGATCACTTCAAATACCTTGTATATGGAGACTCATGTAGTCTTTCTGTGACTAGCTTATTTCCCTCTGCATGATGTCTTCAAGGCTCATCCATGTTACTGTGTGTGCAGAATTTCCTGGTGAGTACTCCATGGGGTATTCAAACCACATGTTGTGTATCTAGTTACTCTTCAGTGGACACTTAGGACATTTCTACATTGTAGCCCATGTGAATAGAGTAGCAATGAATATGAGAGTGTCCACGTGGCTTCTTTATTAGAATGGAGACTAGAGAAACTGGGAATAAATTGAATCCTGGTCCATGTTCATTGATGCGTATAGACTTTGGGGCTGGGTTAATTTCAGTGGGTGAATTTTTTATTTACAAATTCTTTATAATATATTTTAATAAAGATAAAAATTATTTTAAAAAAACATAACAGTTTAGGAATTGTTTTTGCCTGTACTGTCAAGGGTTCGGTGTGTGTTTACTTGGCCCTTGAGCTTGGGCAGAGCATCACGGGGTGAGAAAGCTTGTATTTTACTTCTTGGTGGAGAGAGAGCTGAGAGGAGGAGACAGAGGAATTTAATGAGATAAGAAATAGTCCCCAAGTCCTACTTTTTCTAATTCAACCCCACCTCTTGACCATGTCCCATATATCATCTGTTGTCATCCATCAAAGGGCTAATCCATTCATGAGGTCAGAGCCCTCATGATCTGCTGTCATTGTAAATGCCATTAGAGGACACATAGAGAGTTCTGCTTCACTATCAAGTAGGCCTTTGTTGATCTAATCAAATTGACAATCAAAACTAACCATCAGGAAGCTGTAGAGTCTCAGAATAAGCCTGTTAATTTATAGATCCAAATCTTTGCAATATTAACTCATATTTCATATTACTAACAAAATACTAATAAATGTGCATGCAGGCATGGGCTAGGGCGAGGCTGACTGTTGACATCTCACTCTGGGGAGCTGTCACTTAGGAATGACTCAGAGCAATCAAGTCAATCTTGCTTCCTAACACTAAGCATGGTGGTTCATGCCTGTAATCTCAGCATTTTGGAGACTGAGGCGGGATTGCCTCATGAATGAAGCAAACCAGCTTGGGCTACATAGTGAGTTCTAGGCCAGTCTGGGCTACAGTGAGAACCTGCCTCAAAAACACAAACAAAAAAAAATATTCGTTTACCAATGACTGATAAAATTTTAGAACGTATTCAGGAGGAGAGAACACAGAGGTGGATGACCTTGGAAAATCAGCATGGACTTTGCAGTTAGTCCACTCAGGTGTTGCATCCCCAGCTGGCTTTGATCTTGCCCTTTCCTGTGACCTTAAGTTGGGCGGGAGGGCTGTGGGAGTGCTGGTTTCCATCTGGAGCCTTATTGGCATCAGCAACCCACATTGACTTCTTCAGAATCTGCACATTTGATAAATGTGTCACTCGCTATCTTTGTCACTTTTACTTTCATGCAGTTCGGCAGGAGTTTAGCACTGAGGAGCCCTTGAATGCGAAGCTTATGGAGCAATTAAGCCCTTTCCTTGGGGACTGCAGACCTGACGACGGCCGGTGCATAGAGATGAGCCATTGTACATTTGTCTCCCTCTTGCCAGAGGAAAAAAAAAATGAAGTGTTCCAAAATTCATCAAGGACTTTTGCTGTATTTCAATGAGCCGTGCGTATCTTGTATATTGTGTAATTAATCTGGAAAACTACTCATCTCATAAACTCAGGGAACAGGCCAATTTTCTATTTAATTTCTTTTAATTAGCTATTCCCAAGAAAGCATGGTATGTCTGCAGGATGATTCCCACCTACCTGATGAGAACGGTCAGTAAGGCTGAACAGATGACGGCCTCGCACTTAATCCAAATGCCCAGAGACACACTCTGTGGCCCCTCGTGACCAGGTTTCCAGTCAGATATTGTCTGAAACATTATCCTCATCAGATCCTGGAGTTCTGACAGATGAGGTGACTTGCCCAAGGTCACAGGGCGGTTTTCTCTTTGCAAAGTCCAGTCACTTAAGTCAAGCACGTCTGCATTCAAATCTCAGCTGATGGTGGCTAGCTGTGTGACTCTCTGTCAGTCTCCAGGTTCACCCTGAACTCACTACTCTAGGGAATGCTGCCCACTTCTGATGCCCTACACTGATATAGCCACTGGGGCTTGCTTTCCCCCTACACTGAACGTCTGTCTCTGTGCCACAGAATGGAAAATGATAAAAATTAACAGTCTTTGAAAGCCAAGACTGGGGTTGGTGAAAAACACCCAGAGCTTCAGCTGGCTAACTCTGAGATAGGAACTCTGCGCTGTCTCCAAGTGTTGCAGCAGGATTAAGCTTTGCCTACTAACTTACTTGACAATAAACACTTCATTGTCTATCCTTCCTTCTTGTTTACATTTTCCTGCAGAGCACTTCTTGAGAACTCTCAAGTGTCTTGTACTTGGATCCTCATCCAAGGTCTGTTTTGGGGAACCCAAACTAGGGCAGTGATCTTTCAAAACATGCTCTCTAGTTCTTAGTTTCCTCATCCATCAAAAGAGGGTGTGTGTAAGAAATCGCCCCACAGGTTGGTAGGGAAATGGGAAGAAAATGGTGCACATAAAGGGTTTTATACAATTCTACCCATATCGTTCTAATTTATAATAGAGAAAAAACAGAAGAATTATCTATCCAACCAAGAAGAGAATGGGTAAATAAATTAGGATTTATCTATATGAAATTCTATTTCACCATGAGTAAAAATTAATGTTTCCAGAAACTTTTCCATGACATGAAGAAACGTGCGTAGAAGCTACATTGTGCTGTCTAACCAGGGGGCACTGTGAAGAAAGGCGTGGAAAGGTGGAAATGCAGAGTTAATTGGCTTTGTTGAAAATGTAAAGGTACATAAAAGCCATTTATGTATCTCTTGATAGTGACAAGTTATTTATAATTTTCTCTGATTTTGAAATTTCAAAGTTTTCAAAACAACATTGTTAATGAAAAAGTATATGCTATTTAGAGAAATTGATTTTTAAAATTTCAATTACGTTTAAAAAATGATGCTAAAACCCAAACTACTAACTTTCTAATTTCCTTGTTTTCTGGTCAGAGGCTCTGGTTAGGCAGGAAGCCATGCCTCCTCTATTATTGGTGTCAGCAGCAGGGTGAGGCTTTGCAGAGGCCTAAGGAGGGTCTAAATCTGACTTATTTTGAGTGCCAGCTTCTGGGTCCTGGTCCTTCTGAGCTTTCCCCCCTCTTACTCAACTCATGGGCTATTTTTCTCCACAGTGTCACCTCTGCTTCTCTTCTGGGTCCTATTTGTGATATTGATTCCAAGCTGGAGCACTGTATGTGCCAAGTTTTCAACAGGTCCAGTATTGATGGTTCGTTTGACCCAGCTATAGATTAATTTCTCCTGAGAACTATCTGACTTACCTGCTCCTACCCCAAATTGATTAAGCTAAGTGAAAATTCATATACACCCAACCTTCATGCATCACCTCCCCATTTATAGACGCATGTCATTCTCACACTATAAAGGATAAAGTCTATCTACCCATCCATATGCCTGTCCATCCACATCTGCCCATCCATCCATTCATCTATTTTTTTTTTTTTACTAAGTAAATATTTACATGGTGCTTAACTCTTCAGGACTGTGCCTGATTCTTAGGGTTCAATGTTGACTCCAACACTGACCCCATTACACTTCCTAGTTATAGCATAGCAAAGGCAAGAAGCTCATACTCACTGACCCTCCTGTTCCCAAGAATAGCAGATACCTCCCACATCTCAGTCTACCTGACTTCAGCACAGCATTGTGGACAGTTTCATGCACTTGGCCAGTACCACTGACCTAATGGATCATCAGCTTCACCAGAGATCAGCTTTGCAGAAAAGCAGTTTATACTAAAGAGGTGGAAACACATGAACTATGAACCAATAGCTGAGGAGCCCCCAACTAGATCAGGCCCTCTGGATAAGTGAGACAGTTGATTAGCTTGAATTGTTTGGGAGGCACCCTGGCAGTGGTACTGGGACCTGTTCTTAGTGCATGAGCTGGCTGTTTGGAACCTGGGGCCTATGCAGGGACACTTTGCTCAGCCTGGGTGAAGGGAGGAGGGGACTGGACCTGCCTTAACTGAATCTACCAGGCTGAGCTGAATCCCCAGGGGAGTCTTTGCCCTGGAGGAGATGGGAATGGGGGGTGGGCTGGGGGGAGGAGGGAGGGGACGTGGGAGGAGGGAGGACAGGGGAATCTGTGGCTGATATGTAAAATTAAATTAAATTATAAAATTAAAAAAGAGGTAACCCTCAATTATAAAGAGTGTTTTTCTATATTCTTGCTAAGAACATCCCTAAAGGGTCTTGAGACCCCTATCCTCTTAGTGGTAATTAGCTCAGTAGTACACACCTTACTTTACTGGATTCCCTCTTTGCTCTTACTTCTGCCTCTCTGTTATTTCTGTTTCCTGATAACATTTAACAGATGAATTACTTGTCCCAGGTCCCTGCCTCACTGCCTACAATTTGAAAAAAACAAAAAATAAAAACTTACTTATTAATATACTGTAGTAGACATCACTAATGAACATATGAATGCAACTGACATTATAATGAAAAGGGAGAGAATATGTTGCAAGTAAGCCTGCTGTTGATAAAGACTCATCATTACCCATCTGTGAAGAGAAACCACAGCTTCCAAGTGTATGTTAAGGTGATGGCTTGGCTGACTCCTATAGAAATATTCAGTATTAGGATCTTGAGACATAAGGGACTTTATTTACATCATCTCATTTATTCCTTGCTACCTTCCCATGACACAGGCAGTAATTAACCCCATTATATAAATATAGAAATTGAGGTCCATTAAGACAGCTGAAAAGCCACAAGATGACAAAAAGAACTCTGAACAGGTCTGTCAGATGACAGCGTCTACACCCTTGTACCTACACTTCAATGTGAATCCATTACAACATCCATTCAGGGTCCTAGTCTCCAACTTCTTGACCAGTAGTTTCTAATACACATCATTCTTGGGCAGCCACAGCTAGTCTGTACACAAAAATATTACATGTAATAAATGAGTCTTTTACTTTCTACTGACACTGAAGATTAAAGTACTGTTTTATTTATCCTGACAGGTCAAGTGTACTCCTTGGTGCCAATACCATGGTGATGTTAATTAGGTCTGTGGCATTGCTCTTCTCAAATGCAGTTTGCCAGGTCACCTTCTGGTCTCCTCTAGAGGTATTTGGTTCAGCATCAGGTCAGAGGACAGAGAATCTGTTGCTGAGCTGAAACTGAAACTCTATCTTCAGGAAAATGGAGGTGTAGAAGACAACTTTCATAAAGCCACAGAAATGCTGGGAACAGATTGGGATTAGATTACAGATGTTTTTCCTTCTAGTTCAGCTGTTGTATGCGGTGCTGGGGGTGAACCTATGAAGCTCTGGTGTAAGCATGTTCTTTAACACTGAGCTACACCCCTACCCTTAGTTCAGTTGCTTTCTAATAGTTCATCCCTGGGCTCCTGATGTCCCCACTTGCCCTAATGGACACACACCAATGCCTGCTTCTAGCAGGAACTCAGAGAACAATAATTGTTCCTCTTCATATACATTCGTTCCCCTCCCCCCCCACACACACCCCAGAGTTCCTTAGCCTGTGATTTAGGAAAGGCAATCAAACTTAACCTAGTTCTATAGTGGGGAAACTGAGGCTCAAAGAGGGGAGATGGTAGGATTTCAGTCCCTGCTCCTGGGTTAGTTAGCTCTCTTCAACTTAAAAAGAACAAGTTAGGACATATACCACGCTGAACAAGGCTTAAGGTTTGTAGAGTCCCTGTCCTACATATTTGCTTTTTAATGAAGTTGAAGTCTCAAGCTGCCAGGAATTGTTTTATGGGCCAGAACAACAAAGTATTTCACAGTTGTGCACACTCTACCTTAAACCACCTGTTAGAGTGAGTGCTTCTAAAACCTGGCAAAAAGAATGATCTGGAATTACCAATCCCCTTTGCTGGTACCCATTGTATCCCTGGTTAGTTTTTTTTTTTTCTTTTCTTTTTTTGGGGGGGTGCAATATTTTGGTTGGTTTTGCCTTTGGAATTCCTCTTCTTAATAAACACTAACAGCTGCTGCTACCAGGATCAACAGAGACACCTGTTTGACTGTGGCTGAGGAATTTCATGGACACTCCCCAGTGGGGACTGGGGAAACAACACAGCTTTAGAGAAAGATTGGACGGACTATTTCTGTCTTACTTGCTCCTGTGCCCTGTCATGGCAGGAAGCAGGTCTGAGAAGATAGACATCTTTCTTCAGAATTAGGGGAAGGTGGGTGGTGAAGTGGACTTAGTACTTCTCTTGGCTTGAGCTACACACACACACACATACACACACACACACACACACACACACACACACACACACACCACTCACACACACATACACACACCTTTCTCTTAACAAAGCACGTAGGAACTTAGGATCCCCTTCCACATTGAGCGGAGCATACACCCTGCTCTAAAGAGTCAACACCTTAGGAACTCTTCTTTGTAACCAAACACATCCTAAAATCATACCCTAAAATTAAGGACACGGCTAGATTCAGCCCAAACTGGGTTGGGGTATATGTACAATAAAGCAAACTATGTCCCCTGAGCAAATTCCTGGGAGAAAACCCCTGTTACCCTCTTATGGCGATGCTTGATTAGGTGTGAATAGGATTAAAAAATCGAAAGGATCTGCACAAGGAGCAAAGACTTTTATGACCTAAACCTGTCAACTAAAACCAGGAGGCCATCTATCCCTGCCCCAACCACTGACTCTCTCTAATGAAAGCCCAGGCTGTTATCCAGGAGCTCTAAGAGAATCTCACACGTGGCAGCACGAACCTGCACTTTCGCTTCTGTGTCTGCTTCTTTAATTCTCTACACAAATTGCCAAGAACCTGGAAATATCCCATCCGACTGAAACCAGTGGCAGCAGTAGAATCAGGAAATGGGGCCTTTGGTGAGCTCCCCATCCCAGAGAGACCAGACCAGCCAGGATCAGCTTTCATTGACATTGGGAAGGAGAAGAGATGGCCCTGACATCCTGCTGGGCACAATCCCAAGGAGGCTGGGGCAGAGGAGGTGATCCATTAATATGGATGATATGTCAAGAAAGTAGACAGAATTTCAAACAGGAACTTAACCCAGGACCTCTGACTACAGGTTATGTAAAACTGTGCTTAGAATCAATAATAATCTGTCACCTCATACTCGGTAATAGAGTTACACAAAATCACAACCACACGGCCTCATGCATTTTACACATGACCTCCGAGAAGCTACTGATACAAATGTTACACAACACAAATTCACTGGCACGTCCGCACCGCATGTGAAACCTGCTCAGGCAGGTCACCTATCACCCCTCCTGGTGTTCCACAGGCACTCTTAAAATTTGACAATTTTCAATGTGGGCTTGGAAGCTAGGTTTCTTTTATTTTCCCTAGGTTTGCTTTCATTTGGCAACTTCTGGAGGGAGAAGAGTATTGTTGGTCATAGAAATAGCCTGCTCTAAGTAGGCCTCTTCATCTTCATCCCCTCCTCTTCCTCCTTATTGTCTTCCTCATCCTTGCTTTGTCTCTTTCTCTTTTATTGAAAATAGATTTTTTTCATACACCATATCCTAATTATGGTTTTCCCTTCCCTCCCATCCGAATCCAAATCCTTTGTATCTCTCTTAGAAAACAGTCATCTAAAGAATAATAATAAAATAAGATAAAATAAAACAAACAAGTTGAAATAGGACAAACAAACAAACAGAAGAAAAAGAGCCAAAGAAAAAGCACAAAACCACATATAGACACAGAGACACACATGTTCACATACACAGGAAATGTCATGAAAACACAAAACCAGAAGCCATACTATAAACACAAAGAACATAAAGATAAAATGCTCCAACAAAAACGTTTAAAGACAGAACCTGCAAGGATGCCGTTGACTTTGTGTTATGTTAGCCACCTACGGTTGTGCATGGACCCTGCCCTTAAAATAGTTTGGACACCCACTGAGACTTCATTGGAAAAGACTGATTTTTTATTTGCAAGTGCCTATTAGAGATAGCTTCTGGTTTAGGGATGGGAGCTGTGTACCCTTCTTTCAGCACCAGGATGCCATCAGGTGCAGCCTGGTGCAGGCCCTGTGCTGCTGCCACAGCCTCTGTGATTCATGTTTAGAATGTCAGGCCTTGTTGTGTTTAGAAGGCTTTGTCTCCTTAGTGTCCTCTACTCCCTCTGGTTCTTACACTCTTTCTGCTTCCACTCCCACAGAGTTCCCTGAGGCCCCAGGGCATGGATTTGATGTCTTCATCCCATTTGGGAATAAGTGCTCCAAAGTCTCTCATTCTCTGCACAGTGTCTGGCTGTGGGTCTCTGTATTTGTTCCCATCAGCTACAGGAGGAAGCTCATTTTTATCCTTTTCCTCCTCATTGTCATCATAATCTTCATCCTCCTCATCCTGTGTCTTGGTTTGCTTTCTATTGTTGTGATAAACACCATGACCAAAAGTGTGGGGAAGAGTTTATTCCATCTTACAGATGACAGTCTATCATCAAGGGACATCAAGGCAGGAACTCAAGAGAAGAACAGAAGCAGAGACCATGGAGGAATGCTGCTTACTGGTTCGCTCCTCATGGCTTGCTCACCCTGCTTTATTATAGAACCCAGGACCAGAATAATGGAAAGCTGAGTTGGAAAACAGAGCTGATATCTAGAGAGAGTAAAATAATAGCCATTGCAAAGTGCTAGATGAAACGTTTGAACAACAGTTGTCTAGAAGCTCAGAGGAGGGGTTACCTACAAAGATCAGGGGAGACTTCCTGCCACAAGGACTTGTGGGAGGAGAGATGATAATCGGGGAGCAGGGAGGAATGGGGGAGTTACCTGGTAAACACAGCTGCCTCATGAATTTCATTGAATTTCTTAATGGCAAGAAACTCCGGATTAAAAGTGAAGTGTGAACACAGCAGAAGCCTTTCAGAGGTCTCAAAAGAAAGGGTGGTGGCGGAAAACAGTGTTCTAAACACTATACTTTCCCTTTCATCTTTTCATTTGATCCTCGCCATACTCTTGGGGAATATGCTGATTGAGAACCACATCCTCATATCAAAGAATAAAACTGAAATCAGCTGAAGAGCTAGGGTAACTCCATCAGGTAAGAGATGTATCACATGTTGCACAGCCAGCAGCATCAGAGCTGCAAGCAGATCCCACTTTCCTAACATTTACACCTTTAAATCTGTTTGGTTTCCAAATTTGAATCCATAGAGTTTGCTCTGGGAGTGGCTTGGGGCAGAAGAAGAGGAAGTCTTCAGGATAGGTAGTGGGGAAACTTGCTGGCTCTTGTCTGCTTTATCAAATAAGTGAAAGGGGCAGCTACAAGGAACTGCCCCTCCCCCCACTCCTCCTACTCCCCCATCCTGTCTCCTGGCACCATAGACATTCCTCTCCTTGCTACAGCTCCAGGGTGGCACCAATTCTCCTGTTAAGACAGTCCTTTTACAGCTGCTGTTTCAAAGGAGGAGACTCAGCTCAAAGGACATCCAGCTGCAAAGAAGAAGGCCTAAAGCCAGGCTCAAGGGGATAAGGCAAAATGAGGTCGCGCACAGAAACAAAAATGAACCAGTGAGCTCCCTGAGGCTGAGGCTTTTTATAACCAGCATTAAATATTTATTGTACTGTCAGTCTTGGGATTGTATACAAAAGGACAGAGGAGAAAATGGAAAGAACATGAATGTCAGAGTCTGATGGCATCCAGGCGCCTCCACAAAGCTCTGCAGTTTTAGACAGATTACTTAGCCTTTCTAAGTTTCTCTTTCCTTATGGGGGAAACAGAGAGCACAGCACCCATTGCACAGGGGGATTGCAGGGATTGTGGAGACTGCACAGGAGCCAGGCGGTGGCAATCAGTTAGGGCCGAGAAGAGGCAGCAGCTGCAGCAGCAAGGGTGGCAGCAGTGGAAGGCATTGGAGGGCAGTGCTGGCAGCAAAAGCAGAATAGCCAGTCATTGCAGGGATCTCAGGCCTTCGTGGGCAGCGGAGTGATGAGCAGCAAGGGGCAAGAAGGTGGCTTGGCACTACGCGACTCAGTAGCCGGGTCAACGGAGTTTGACCCCAACGGTTTTATTTTAGACATTTTTAAGCACAGCACAAACTGATGAAAACCATTCTTGTAGATTAGCTCAACCCTGCATGCACAACAAAGCATACTTAAATCTTTTGGAGGAACAAAGTAAGCTAAATACAGATCAGATCTGACTACAGCGAAATGCTTTGTAAAGTACATGTGACACCTTGCATGAAGATGGGTTCCATAGACTGGCTGAGAAAAACAAGCTTATGAGAAGGATCTGGTGGAGAGTCCTGTGCCAGAAAGTCTCCGGTCACACAGATCATGAAAAGGTCATCAGGCAAGAAAGCATGTCTGCTTGAGCCTTCTGGATAGAACATAGGTTTTGCATTCCTTTCCTTGAAGGAACAATCCTGTAGGCTTAACATCTCAGATTCCCTTAGAGCATGTCTGAGAGTGCAAAGACCTCCATCCTCCACTAAGTAGTCTTATGGTGGTTGATTCAGCAGGAGTGGTAACAGCAGTCGATCAGCAGGAGTGCAGATGTAGCAGCATTAGTTTTAGGAATGGTATTGCTGGCATTGATAGCATCAGAATTAATGTCTGTGATAATAGGGAGGGCTGGGGATACCCCTCAGTTAGTAAAGTACTTGCCACACAGGCGTGAGGACCTGAGTTCATATCCCCAGAACCCATGTAAAAGCTGGGTGCAATGGTGTGCCTGTGACCTCAGTGCTGTGGAAGTAAAGACAGGAAGAACCCTGGATGTTCATTGGCCAGCCAGCCTAGACGAATTGGGAGCTCCAGGTTCCATGAAAGGCCCAATCCCAGAAAATAAAAATGTGGGAATAATCAAGGAAGATACCCTCCACATGTCTGAGCATATATGTGTGTGTGTGTGTGTGTGTGTGTGTGTGTACACACACACACACACACACACACATACACACGCCATACACAAATATATACAACAAACATGCACATTCTCTCTCTCTCTCTTTCTCTCTCTCTCTCTCTCTCTGTGTGAAAGAGAGAGAGAAAGAGAGAGAGAGAGAGAGAGAGAGAGAGAGAGAGAGAGAGAGGAGAAATTGTAGCAGTATTAATATCAGTGGTAGTGGCAATAGCAGTGCCAGGAGTGTTTGCTAATTATAGCAGTAACAGCTCTGAAAAGGTGGCATATGGGAAAGCACTGAGAGAGACGGAAACCCCTCCTCCCCACTACCCCACCAAGACCATAGCATTGAAGGCCAGGCAGGACTCCTGACTCTATGTCCGAAATCACTGCACCAAACTATGCTGCTTTCCCCATTGCGTTAGAACTTAAACCTATAGGCCTTGGCAGTAGCCTGAGCAGCAGGATGTCTCAGTGGAGGTCATTGTTTGGGAGGATGAATCCACATTTAGGATCTGGTGACAGGACGAGATCATGCTGGAGTTTGAGACTTGAGGGAACTTTTATTCTTTCTTTGATCCTGTTGCATTTGCTGACATCTCTGTTTCTAGGGAACTCTTTTCAGGTGCTACATAGTTATGAAAACAAACTCTGTTCTCAAATAAATGATCACAGAGGAGGTGACTATCACTGGAGAGAAACAATGGACATATTCAAAAGTAAAGATTAGAGGGATGGCATGGAGTTGGGATGTACAGATTGAGTGTTTGTTTAGAAACAAGGTCTTGATTACAGCATAGACTAATGACATCATGACCATTATGACCAGCATAACTTTAGTCTTAAATAGTAAAAATATTCTTCCCTTTTTTAAACATTTTATTCCTTTTCATTTATCTTTGAGATTAATACAATTACATAATTTCTACCTTCCTTTTCCTCCCTTTAATCCCTCCCATATACCCCCTGCTCGCTCATTTTCAAATTCATGACCTCTTTTTCATTAATGGCTGTTACATGCCCTTATGTATAAATGATGTTCTTTAGTTAAGTGGAATCAAGCTGGTGGATGGGAGAAAGTGAGCAGGTGGGATCAGAAAGCCCTGGCAATTAAGCAGAACATGAAAGACAGACATAGAATGGTATCTAGTCTTGCCACACAGGCGTAAGGACCTGAGTTCATATCCCCAGAACCCATGTAAAAGTTGGGTGCAATAGTGTGCCTGTGACCTCAGTGCTGTGGAAGTAAAAACAGGAAGAACCCTGGATGTTCATTGGCCAGCCAGCCTAGATGAATTGGGAGCTCCAGGTTCCATACACACACACACACACACACACACACACACACACACACACACACGCACGTGCCCCCCAGTACACATACACGCCGTACACAAATATATACAACAAGTCTCCTGGACTGAAAACCTGCTCTGAGAAAGGTATCACAAATATGAACTCATGCTTTATAGAGATCCTGGAAGCTTCCAATAAGATAGTAAGTAGGTTAGCAGGAAAGCATTCAGAGGCAGGAAGATCAGTTAGAGGCCATTCCAGCGATCAATTTAAGGATGGTGATGGGAATGGCTAGGAGGGAGAGCATGGAGGACACAGGACAGCTGGAGGAAGGGAAATGAGTGGCAGTCCTCTTGACAGATCTTAACTGCCCCATTTCAGAGTTGGGAAGGTAAACTGCTCTGAATGATTCAGCCAGTGAGCAAGTGTTGGGGTTGAGAGTAAAACTCTGTCTGACTCCAACATCACTCCACAGCAGTGTTTAATGGCAGACACATCACCAGACAGAAATGATGGGCCTTGGAAGCTGGTCATCTGTGTGGGAAGAGATCGAGAGGGAGTTCAAAGCAGCAGGCTTTGCAGCCTGGAGGACAAGGTAGAAAATGAGGACATTAACCTCCCGGGTGATGCTGGGGCAAACATCAGATCTGTGTTTAAGACTGATGTGAGGACAGCCAAAATAAATCTCAGATCACTGGGGACAAGTACATTTTAGCAGTAAGGAGCATGTTCAGGATTGACTTCCTGAATTGTCAAGGCTTTGCATTGAGGTCTGGGGTGAACTAGAAGGGCTTGGGGTGTGGCAGAGCTGAGTGTGTGCCTGGGTTCTGTTTTAGTGACTTACTGGCTAAGGACCATGAGCAGGGAGCCGCCTTTTCATTTGCAGAGTGGAGAGATCACCCTGACCACCACATACCCTGAGTTTGTTTAGAGTAGTGAAGGCACTTCGGAAGTCCTGAGTACAATCTTGCCAAGCTTGAGAGTCTGGTTGCTTCATAATGTCCCTGAAACACTGTTCACCATCTGAAAACAGCCCAGGAAGAGCCTGGTACAGGTCCTGTTAGGATTTGCTTGCTGCTGTTTTAAGAAACCTGGGATGTTATGGAGCTTGGCCTCTTTCTTTTTAGTCAGTTCTGTATCCTGACTTACATTGCCTCTTCTCTCCTCTTCAGGAGTTCGGGGCCTCTTGCCCATGCCACTCCATCACTGTTCATTCCACTTAGTGAGATGATGCTGTTACAGGACCTGTGCTATGTGCTGAGGCCACAGGATGGATACAATGCAGGTGAGGCACCTCTCCTGACTCTACAGTGCACCTGTCAATCCCCCTGGGCGCTTCTCTCATGTCTGACCTTTCTTCAGGAGGTGTTCCTTCTTCTGTCTGCTCTTTGGCTGTAGAAAAGGACTTCTAACTCTAACAAGCGGAAGAGAGGCACAAGGGGCGGGGGTACTCAGGAAAGGGGCTTCACTGTGTCAGATACTGTGTAGACATTATTACACTTAATCCTCAACTTAACTGTGGGAAATAGGTATTTATCACTCCTATTTTGCAGATGATGATGACCTGGAAGCCTAAAGAGGCCAAATCAATTGTCAAAAACCACACAGCAAAGTAGAGACAAGCAGGGATTCACACTTAGACTGGTTTAATTTACTGGTCCTGTTAAGCTGTTTCTCCTGTTCTCTCTGATCCTTCAGCCTTTATTGGTTGGGCTGAGGCTTCCAAGGAAAAGCTTCAGAGGCTGATGTCTATACAGTGCTCAGGAGGCAAGGCCTGTGACACAGTAGGCTCAGTTCCTATTGCCCAGAAGTCTGGACTGATAAGGAATCTGCTAAAATAGTTACCCCAGTGGCTTCTGGGAAAAGCCTTGTAAGACCACATTGCTGAGCTTCCAAGGGCCGGGAGAGAGCTGGAAACTTCTGTGTGACACATGTTCAATGAGCCCCTGGCTTTGAAGGACCCTGGAGTTCAGGATTTCACACAGGAGTTTTCTCATTCAGGAATGAGAGATGAACAGGGGCCCATCTGCAGCAGCTGCTGGGAAGTTCTGACATTTTTCCATGTCCCTCTATGCCTGACAACCTACACTCTTCTTCCCTCAGTTTCCTACCAGTTCTAAATAGCAGCATGGTTTGCACTACTCTGTTTTAGCCTGTTTTCTGTTGTGACCAGACTTTACCTCTAGCTCAGTGGAAGAGGTTCATTGTGGAGTATTGAAGATCCAGGTTGGTTCATATGAATGCAAAGTGAAGGCAAAGAAAGAATTTTCAGAGTGCTCCCCTGGAAAATGCAGCAAGTGCACTTACCTCATGAGTCTTCAGAGAATATCCAATAAGGAAGCAGATTCAGAGGCATCTGGCACCACACCTGGCACACCCCGTGTGTTCGACGCCTAACAAATGTTAATCTCCCACCTCCCTACTTGGTTCTGCTCTCTCTATTTAGAACAATGAGCTGTGATTCTCCAAGGCAGGCCTTGGGTATTTCACTGAGGCACACTGACAAAACACAAGCTTGTCACGTGCCCTGTCTGCTGTCCCTGTTGGAAAGGACAGGGATGTTCCTAGCTAAAGGAGTCTCCTGTGCAAGGAAACAGCATCCTCAAAGCAGGTGATTTGCTTCCACTGCTAAGGGCCTCGGCATCCCAGAAGCTGGTAGTTTGCAACTTGCTGGCTGCAACTTCGGAGGGCAAATGCATATCAGTTGTGTTTCAGAGCCCCTGAAATAAAGAGCAGAACTTCCCTTGCCCCAGGATGGCCCATGTGTGAGAACCAGCCAGAGACGAGCATGTCCCTTCCCACCTTTCTTTCTTGTACAGTTAGTTATTTCACTCCCTTTGTCAGAAATGCACTGGATTGTGCTCAGGTCTACCCATGTGTGATTCTCCTCTGGGAAAGAAGCAAGCCAGATTACTTCTCAATAGGCTCAAGGGCCTTGTGATAGGTGGACCAAAAGCCTCGATCTGGTTCACCTGTCTGGTGCTATCTTCTTCCTCCAAGCTGAAAGCCTTTGCCAGCTTGGTGTCATAGGTATGACCTTATCCAAGAGCACTGTGGAGGAAGTGATCTAGCCAAAAACTCAACAAGGGCCACTGACAACCCCTGGACAGTCTTTTATTGTCTGTTTTGTTAACACAGAGAAGCAGACCATTGCAAGCCTGTAGTCTATCTTATAAGAACCTTTTCCCTCTAAGGAATGCTAGACATAACATAGTAAATATGCTATAATTCATAGATACTTATGCTCCTGTGTCTGGTGTTTAATGATATTGGATGCTGTAAACTCCCATTATCTGACAGAAATGTAACCTCCTGCCTCATGTCATTTCTTTTCAGAGCCACAGATGAGGGATGATGTTGTAGAGCACTCAGCTTCAAACCTAGCATTCACTTAAGGAAGGTAACCCTTCTTTCTCCATAATAGATGTCCTCTGATAATAAGAAGGAGCTCACTCCCTTCCAAGGGAACTCATGGTTGGCTGCTCTCTTTAATAGAAAGCTTTCTTCAGCCTGAGAAGAAGTTTATCTTACTGGATAGTATTTACTAGATTTGACTAAATTAACTCTGGGCAACATAGCATAAATTTATTTCTTTTGTCCCATGATGTCCCTTAACATTATAGAGATTGTAACCTTGCTTTCCCACCTCTACAGTTTTATCTCAAGAAGAAACAACTTTACTCCCCTTGTCCACTTCTAATGGGAAGTGATTTCCACATACCTCTCCTTATTGGTCACGTTTCACAGGATCAGAGCCGTCATTTTAATGAGCACATAAACTTTCTGACTGGTGCTTCCCACACTTAAATTCATCAAATCTTCACAACTGCTAGAGTGAGATGGGTGTTACTCTTCCCATTTTACAAGTGTGAGAACTGGGATTCATGGAGGTAAAATGACTGTTCTATATTATGTCAATGTTGAGACATAAAGCCAGGGTTTGAATTCTGAATTAGAACCTGGATCGCCTGTCTCCAAGTTTTAACCTGGGTTCTAGTTAGGCTTTATAAAATACAGTACCCATGTGTGGTCCCAACACCATGGAAGAAAGCAGATCTAAGCTATAGTCTTATTTTACACAACCTACCCCTGTCCAGGACATCTAAAGTGATGCAAAGCTGCCTCATGGTGGTTGTGTTGAGCCAGGTACACTCTTAAGCTCCCCAGAATTCTGACACAGGAACTGCAGAGAGTTCAAATCTGACCATTCTTCTGCATCTTGACAGAGCCCCTGACTTCAAAGAGATTAACTCTAATTGGAGTTGGCTAGTTGTTCTCCAAGGAGTAGGAAACCAAAAGGGAAGGATGCCAAGAACAATCAGGAGCAGAGGTGCTGCACAAACCACTTTATTTGGACAATAAAAACCCAGGAAGGTTGCTATATATACAATGGAACATTCATAGCAAACTAACATATGGCTCTTTGTTACTATTTCTGAAAACCAATATGTGAAAGAGAAAACAAGCTTTGCTCTCAATTTTTGCAACAAACTTTGAAAATCGCTGCAGCAAATGCAAAAAATGTTTAACTGGAATTGTGTGTTGAAGGTCCCATCTCCCTGGAGCCTCCCTCCCTCTCCCTATCTCCTAATCCTCATTTCCGGGAGGTCATTTTAATTAGCAGGCTGTCATGGTGACTCAGCCTGCTGCTTCCACAGACAGGAAGGGAGTAGACGCCCCTGGACCCATTCATCACACAAAGGCCCTTTAAGCGTCAGAAAAATGCACAGTATTTGGCTTGCTTTGCCTCGGGAATTGCTTCTGCTGTCATTTTCTTTTATCACTCCCACCTGCCTAGGGTGTAGTCCTTTGTCTCTTGCAGCCCCCTTACCTGGTAGTCACCCTGTCCTCAAGTGCAGATTATCAGCGCTCACCTCCCTTGATTCTTGTCACCAGGGACTACTGCAGGACCTTATCCACAGTAGTTCTTCAGAATGAATGAGCAATGTTTTATTGTCTGGGGAGCTAGAGTTTCGATTAAACTACCCAGGAAGTTGAAAAATGGCTTTCAGAACTGCTTTCTGAAGTTGCATGCTGGGGCTTGAGGGAGTGAGGGAGCATGAGGCTTATAGATACAGTGACCATGTTCCTAAGACCACTCTGATTTCAAAAATTCTACCCCATTGTTCACAACAGCCTGTTTGCCTTTGGCGTGTGTGTGTGTTGCTGTTGCTTTGGATCAGAAAATACGGAGACTGCATTCCTAAACTAGAAACAATTGCAACCTGTTTTAAGTCAAGGCACCTGTGCAGTGACCATACAACTGTCAAAGGTGAAGCAGAGCTTACAGAGACCTCAGCCCTGTGGGACCTCTTGAGAGGGGTGTGTAGGTTTTCCTATGCTTACCTGGCTCCTCTCTCCTACTCCACTCAGCCTCTGAGTTGAAGGCTCACAATTGATTTCCCATTGATAAAAGGAAAAAAAAAAACATCAATGATAAAATGTCTCCCCGCCCCCTTTCATTAGCATGTGCACAATGCTGAAAACCCCTGTCTTGGAAACCAGGGAATGGCACTTAATTTCGTGCCCCAACAGGAAATTCGTGTTCTTGCCCCCACAATGCCTCCAGGTGCCATGTCTTTAAAAGGGGGTTGAAGAGTCTTTGTGGTTCAGTGAGCTCTTCTTATCCCCTTTGCTGTTGGGGACATTGCTGGCTGAGCCCCGCAGGGATGGGTGCTTGTGAGGAGTGGGGGTTTCTTTCCTGCAAAAGGGAAACAACAGAAAGAGAAGACAGCCCATATACACAATGCAATGAGTTCATCTGTGTGTGTGTGTCCATCTCCCTCACTGGACAGGGACCTCGTGGGTACAGTGACCTTGCTATCTTCTTCTCTGTGTCCCCAGAACCCAGTCCAGGTTTGGTTTAAAGCAGTCATAGTAGCTCAGTGAATGTCTGTAGGATGGGTGACTGGCCAGCCAATGGATGTGTGGATGGATGGATGAATGGATGGATGGATGACACATTGCTTCATTCTAGGCCTGGAGAAATTTAAGTCTCTTACAGCTCCAATTTCATATCTTGCCACTTGTGTTCCAACTAATTCAACACATTACACATGGGAAAAAATGGGAACACAAAAATCTATAGTTTGGAAATTTGGAAGGAGGCCAACAGGTTTATGCTACCTGTCTTAGAGTCTTGTGGGCTTGGAAAATCCCTTTTGAATATGAGAGAGAGAGAGAGAGAGAGAGAGAGAGAGAGAGAGAGAGAGAGAGAGAGAGAGAGAAGAAGGAGAAGAAGAAGGAGGAGGAGGAGGAGGAGGAGGAGGAGGAGGAGGAGGAGGAGGAGGGGAAAAAGGAGAAGGAGAGGAGAGGAAAGAGAGCTCTTGGATGGCTGGGACACCATTCTGCCATTCCATGTATGGTATATGACCACCAAGGACTTTAGAATCCCAGTTTTATTATTTAGCCTCATTATAACAACTCATGATGTCTCCAGGCATGTCTTCCTAGCATGCCTGGAGATCTCAGAGAGCAGATGTATGTCTGTTTTACCTCTATGTCTCCGAACTCAGCACCCAGCACCCAACACAGTAATCTTACCACCATCATTCAGTGTTTCTGTTCATATAAGAGATAATGAGCTCCTGTGGAGCCAGAACCAATTTTATTCACTGTTGCATTTTACCTTATTCATTGCTTTATTTGTTATATTTTTGACTGACAAATTGATTTATATAGTCACTGGATTTAAGATTTATTCTCAGTGGGAAGGCTGGTCTTAATTTTAAGTCCCAAAGAACTGCTCTGAATTCCCAAGTTGCCTGACTTCAGAAGTGTGGCCTTGGGCAAGGAACTGAACTTCTCTGAACTTCATTTGTACAATGAGAATAAACTATTCCAGTCTTCCAGGAGTGTCGTGAAGTTAAATTAGAGAATATGAATGAGCACCCCAGGAGGCTTTGTTAATATTCTGATCCACGCCTTGAAATCCCACCCTTTGGTGCCACCCTACGTCCTGCCATAAAAGCTTCTTTTTAAGGAAAAACTCTGCCCCTTCCTCTCTCTCTCTTCTGCCGTTTCCTCCACAAGGTGTGCACCCCTTGATCCCCCACCTCTCTCTCTCTTTCTCTCTTCTCCTCTTTCAAATCTTTCTCTTCATTTCTCTATTGTAATAAACTCTCCATGTGGATGCAGCATCTGGATTGTGAATTACTGGCTGCCACCTCAGCCTGCATGGGGTGCATCTGCCCAGCCCACCATTGCATCTTCTCAGCATGCCAGCAAGTTTTCCCTCAGGTGTGGTATATCCTGGCCTGGCCAGCTGGGCATTCCCCACTTGTGCATAATTCATGACAGGCTTCCCTTCCCTTCTGTAATGTGTTGACTATGGCCCCAGAAACTCTAGACATGTCAAAGATACAGACAGGCATTGATGCTGTACTTAACTTGTTTAGGTTTAGTGGAGACCATAACCGTGCAAAGCAACCACTCAAATTCAAGACTTCAACATGAAGTCAGAAGTGGTGAATGCTAGAAATAGAAGTGGAGGAGGCTGTTTGAATTAGGACTGAAGATGTGTCTTGTGGCCATTGTGCTCTGGCCTTGGCACAACGACTTTTACTCATGGTTGATGAGTCACAAACCAAACGAAGATGGAGTAGGAGTCAGGACACACACAAAGGACACCTGGCCTTGACATACCTCCCCGCCCCCCAGTCTCAGTGCCTGAAAACACATGTCCCTTGAAGATCTGGCCAACATGAGGAGACTGTCTAGTGCAGGTGAGATGAGCCTAGACCCAATGCCCCTTAACACTCTAGTCTTACAAAGCCCATGCTTGGATTACCACCCACAGATGGTGTGATCTTTCCGAGTTTGTTTTGTTTTCAGCACTAGCAATGGAAGTCAGGGCCACACACATGTAAGTGAGTCGCTATAACCATATCCCCAGCCCTGAGACAGTATGATCTTAAAGGAATCCCTTTCTGGATGTAGGAATTTAAGGGGAGAAAAATGCTTGTTCTTCCTGCCTCGTGGACTCTGGTGAAAGGAGAGTTGGAGAAGAGGTACTTAGATTACAAGGTGCCATCCATCCATAGGTCATTGAGGAGAATAGTTCTTCACACCTCAAGCATAGGACACGAGGAGCATAGGACACAAGACAGGTTTGTTTTTATAGGACAAAGAAGATGCAAAGTCCCTAGAAGACAGGCTTGGGTGTATTGCTACGGGCACAGCTATAGGTAGATGGTGTCATGGCACTAAGGTGTGCAATGGCTAGAGAGGGGTATGAGATTGCAGAAACAACTCACGGAGTGGCTTGGAAGGCAAAGTGTCACTATAATAAAAGATGAGGGCACAGAAAAGGAAAGGAGGCCCTAAACAGCAGATGGCTCATACCTCTGTTCCCTTCTCTATTTCTTTAGACTCATCTGCTTTGAAACTCAACTTTTCAAGGCTTCTTTAGCTCTTTGGGCACCACTTAACACCTACACCACAATTTCCTGGGAGGTTGCACATCTATACATGTCATAAGACTTTGAACTGGATGTGTTGGCTTTATTCTCTAATTCCTAAGTCAGGCTAGGTGTGGAGCAGGTGCTTCTGGGGCGAGTGGTAAATGGAGATGGACTTTGAGTCTTATGATTACTAACCTTTCGCCGCTTCTCGGACCACATTGGTCTCACCAGTGCTGCAGGCTTTGTTGGGTCCTGTTGCATTTTACCTTATTTGGTGCTTTATTGGTTATAATTTTGACTGACAAATTGATTTATATAGTCACTGGATTTAAGACTAGATCTTGGGATAGCATCATTTTCTTTCTACTCCATCAATCTCAACTCTTCATGTCCTTAAAAACTAAGTCCAAATCTCACTTTCTCCCTGAAGCCTTCTTGGCATATGCCTGTCAGCTGTCAAGGACTTTCCAGGTTGTGTGTGGGAATAACAACATCTGGTTGGCACCTCTCCATAGGGCAAAGAGCTTGAGGGAGATGGTTTGTGAATACTCCCGCCCAGTTCTACTACTGTATGTTCAGTTGATTTCACAGCTTATTTAGGCCTTAACATGCACAAGCTCTGCTCCATGAGCTAAGGATTCAGGAATGAGACTGTCCAATGGAGAAGCCAGACCTGCCTGCAGAGATACCAGACAAGACAGCATAGGGGGTGTGTATGAAAGTCAACTAGAAGCACAGCTGAGGAGATAGCTCTGTTTTAGCAGGAAGAGGGACAGGAAGATAGGATGTGACATTTGGATAAAGTTTTAATGAGTTAGTAGGAATTCAGCATCTACAAAATGAAAGAGATAAAGGGAAAGGAACATTATAAAGCGTAAAAATGGGCAACCTGTTCAGGCTGATGCATATAGCAGGAAGTGGTTGGAAGCAGGTATTACTAAGGTCAAGGGTATGGTAAGAGGCAGGATAGGTGTTCCGAATGTCAAGGGTATGGAAGGGGGCAGGATATCAAATTAAAAATATTGGTTAAGGCCTTGAGTAGCAAAGAAGAGGAGTTGGAATATTACTTTGGAGGTAACAGGGAGCCATGAAGGTTTGTGAGTGAGGCCACATTTGACATGTAGTTGTGTATACTTACTGTACACTGTTAAGTGCTGTTATATTCTGCATGTTGCCAATGTGCTGATGCTAACTATGCTCCCCTACGACTCATAACAGGCCTAGCACAGGATGTGCTCCTTATATACATATATCATGATGTCACTATGCACAGTCAGGTGCACGTGGTGCCCAGGTGCAAAGCCTGAGTCTACTTGGTCAAGGCCAGCTTACTTCTGTGTTCATGCTGTGCCCACCCATAGAAGTATTCTTGGTCCATTCATTTTCTCTGTCTGATTTTATCCCCTTCGGTTTTTAGCTCTATGGCCGTGACACTGGTTAAAAATAAATGTAGGGTCTCAGCTTTCCTAATCAATGCTGAGCCTGAGCTCCCATGCCCACATTTCTGCCTCTCCCCAGGACTTCTTCCTGAGGGGCGGCCCAGCACCCCAGGTGCCAACAGCCTTTCACCAGCATATGAGTAGAAAGTGACATATGGCAATTATCCATGGAGATGGGAGAAAACAAAGATTAATTTTGAGTCAAAACATGTAATTTTCCTTTACAACCAGAACTGCTCTTTCACTTAAGCTTTTTGATGCTTGGGTGGAAAATAATACAAAAGAGGAAAGCATTCAAATTCAAATAGGACCCTATATTTCCGGGAATTCATTCTTAAAGGGTTACTTACCAATTTGGAGTTGAGTGCTGCTCACAGGGGCTTACCCAGGCCCAGAAGGAGGGGTATGGGATAGGAAGGGAGCTAATTTGTTTTTCCTAATTTAAAATTGGGTGTATTTGCCTCAGCTCTTCAAATCCTAGTGAGTAAAGACGTCTTTGCTGAAGAAGACCTCAAAGCTCAGGGTCAGGGATGTCACGAGCAGAGGCTCTTGGGAGGTCAACTTCCCTGCATCATTCTGACTCAGTTTCAAGTCCCCTCCCAATCTGGAAGATCCTCTCCAGACTGAGGCTGAGTATCCCATAGAGGGGTCAGGCCCTGGGCTCCAATCCTGGCTCCAACTCTGGACCTCGACACCCATTCTTCCCCCTAGGTCTCGATGTCTTCTTTTGCCATACTCTCTGATGTACCCGTAAACTGTTAGCACTCCTTCACTGATCTGTGACCATGACACAAGCAAGGAAAAAAAAAGAGGTGAAGGAGGAAGATCATTTTTATGCAGGCTGACAGAGGACCCAGAAGAGATAATCCCTAAATTAACTTGTAAATGAGATGCTAAGAATTCTTTTGAGTTTTATAAAGCATTAAATGTTTAAGAACTTTAGCCAATCAAGAGTGACTTCTAAGAATGAACCAAGCACTTTCCTCTGGAGGTGAACTCCTCAAAGGCAGGGTCATACCTTAATCTCCAACTCATCCCATACCTCCCTCCCCACCAGAGCCGGGTGCAACGTGCCGTCTTCCATAGGTATATGAGTGATGGAATGGATGAGTGTATCCATGTAAATATGTTTAGGGCAGACTGGTACTGCAGGGGGTAGAGAAAGAACAGACAATCCTCCTGTAGAGGTTTTTAATGCTGGTGGACATAAAGTCCCCAGATGATCGGTTCTCAGTCAATGAGACAGGGTGATGGATGATGGAGCCTGGGCCAGCCCCTAGGTAAGTCATGGGACTTGTCACAGGCTATCATAAACTGGCAAAAACTAGAAACCAAAAACATTTGGAGGCATCTACTATGTGCTGGGCATTGTTCTAAGCTTGTACCTAATCTTTAGAACCATATTAAGTGGTTGCTATTATTTCTGTTTAATAGGCAGGTGTAGAAAGGTTTTAAGAGGCCAAGAAACTTGCCTAAAATCCCACTACTCATGAAAGCCTGAGACAGTCCACTGATGGAGCTCTATTGCAGTAGAGTTCAGATGGTTTTAGAATAGGAAACTCTATTTGTGTTATAGATCCTGTGACTTCAGGCAATCTTCTGTTCCTTTCTGGGTCTCCTTTCCTTAAAGTGCAAGACGAGACACAGATGGACTAAATAAGATTAGGTACACAAAGTGCTTCATACAATAAGTAACTGTGACTTATATATTTATTATTAATAATAGATGATGGAGGAAGATTCATTGTGCTAAGCTCCTGAGGCACCAAAGAACATAGCAAGCATCAATGGAAAGAATGGTCTGGCAGGAGCAGAGAGTTGGGCACTGCCACGTCATTCCAGGAGCCTGGACCACTAGGGGAACAGGAGATGAGGCCCAGAGGTAGGGCAGTGCTAGAACATTCCAGATGCCACTGGATGTCACTGCCCTAATGTTCATTGAGTGCTTTACCAGCACACATGGGAACTCCCAGAACTTCCAGCTGTTGGTCAGCCCTCAGACAAGATGGATGATCCCATCCAAGTCTTCTCTCCTCCTTGAATCTACAAGTGGGTCCATCAGAGGAGCAAGATTGGACTTCTTAGGGTGTGTCCTCTGTAGCCCAAACCTTCAAGTGTTAAGGGAAGGGACTATCATAGACTTATGGGATACTCATACACCTGGTACTAGTGTTTCAATGCAAAGCCCACAATAACCTGAAAAGTTTGTACAACGGTGCCTGATTTACAGACTAGGGGGCTGAGGAATGGAAGTTCATTTGGGAACCTTAGAGAATAAGTGATCATATGGAGTGGAATATGTAAACAGCCAGGCTAACTTAGATCAGTGGCTGATCTTGGCTCCCTAGCAATGCCCCATCCCTGAAGACACTTATGATGGGCCTGAAATGAGATGACACACCATGCATGACTATATAGTTATGCAGACTGTGGACTGGAGCTCAGCTGTTTAGTTTACTGCGTTATGAAAGTGGACCCTGAGGCATCATTCACCCTGACCAACCTGGTGAGTCAAGGTACTTCCTTGCTCTGGACCATGGGAGGCTGTTTGGCAATCTGGGCTAACATCCCAGAAGCTAGAGGAGATGAAGCTTTACGGATGCCTGTGCTTAGGAAACACACCTTCTGGGCCCATACTGATTCTTGTGGCAGAGCTAGGGTTGCCCTTCCTGTGGCACAGATTGGAAACTGAGGGGCATCAAAAAACTAAGAGAAGCTTCCCTGAACACAGACCCAGTTAAGCAGGACCTGAGCCTATTTGCTTGGCTCTATCACTTACCGAAGCCTTGGCATGGGGACTGTCATCCTCTCAACCAAGGAATTCAGCCGGTAATAGTCTAGAAATGTTCTCGCCACATTCCTCCCCAGTTTCATATCTGCAGGTGTGTGTTAAGAAGCAACTTTGAAAGGAGATTGAGAAGGATGAAAAGAGGTCTAGTTATAAAGAATAAAAATGCAAATAAAGCAGTGGTAAAGAGGGCTCCATGCCTCTCCAGGCTAGGGTTTTGGCTGCATTGTCTTTGTCTTCACAAAACCTTCAGTGATATTATGATCCTCATTTCAGGGACAAGGACTCAAATGCACAGAACACAAGTAAGGGAGTGGAGTGGGGTCTAAGCAACCATACCCCCAAATCTGTGTACCAAACTTTTAGGTAAACTGGGATTTTCCAGTCTGGTCTCAAATAGTCCAGAATGAAACCTGATGAGTAAGACACAAAGCCAAGAGACCCTTTGGTTTGCCTGACCTTCAAGGACCAGGCATCTCTCTTGAGAGCAATCTCAGGAAAACTCTCTGACTCTAAATATAATCACATTTCCCCTTGCTATTTGGCAAATAATAAACCCCTAGGGTATAGATTGATAGCCTACTTATCAAATCATAAATTCCCCAGGCAAGGAGAAAGCTCCAGTTCTATACTAGTATTAACACTCTGGGATCAATTAATACAACAATTGTGTATCTACCTTATGCACCATATCCACATCTCTGGCTCTGCTATTTCCTTTGCCTGAAGGACCTCCCTAACTCTTCCTTAGCTAATATATAGTGTGGGTTCTCCAATTAGCTACTATCTCTTTGTTAGATTTTCCAGGCTCTTCCCTGCTGTCATCCCAGGGCTGAGAGTGTTCCCTTGTTCCCTACCACCATGGCTTTAGAATCGACCTCATTCAGAGTATGTGTCATTTCTCATAGGGTGGAAATTAAGTGTTTACTGACAATGGGTCCTCCACCCCACCCCCATCAGCTACAAACACCCAAGCTGTCAACCTTCCCCCTGAGATTTCCATCCCCCAGAATAGGTCAACATCACCTTTCCCCTGGACAATTGCCATCTTGTCCTCTAGGCCTCCTGTCCCAGAATAGCCCTCTATAGGATGTTTTCAATAGTGAATTCAGGGGCTGTGTTCTCAGTGCAGACCCAATAGTGTTACTCGGTGACTAAAACCCTTCTGTGTCTTCCAGTTGCTGTTTATAGCTTGGCCCTTAAGTATGTTCTCAGCTCTCCTCTTGCTACCTCCTGCCTCTTACCCTTTTGCAGTTCCTCCTCTTCTAATCCTGTAACTCTTGGATCTTTGTTCATCATGCATCCCACTAGACCACCATGCCAAGCATGCTTTATAGGACCAGATCCTTCTCAGCCTCCAGACCTACATCCAGTTATCACTTTAATAGGAATAGCCTCCTTTGCTGGGATAGGTTTTCCATGGCATCTTTGTATAGTTCTCTGCCAGTCAGACTACTCAGCAATACTGAATTTCAGCCAGCCTTTCTTTTTAATAGTCCCTCTAGCCTAGACAATTTATAGAGAAGAGATCATCTTTGCTTGACTCAATCATCTAAATACCTATATCTCTGCCTGGCAGTAGCAGGAAAAGAAAATGAATAATGACACCCAATAGCTAATCAGTGCTTAGTATGTGCTAGGCAATCTCAAAACAATCCAATGAGAGAAGTCTATTATTGTTCCTATTGCTCAGACAGGGTAAGTGACTTCCCCTAAGACTAGATACCTTATAAATCCCAGAGTTGGAATTTAAACTCAGGCCTTGTTTCTCTGGGACCTATACCATATCATATTTTTATCTATCTTCCTCCTACCTGATAAACTGTCCAGTGGAGAAGATTCACAGCCCTGACCCAGGAATATGTGGAGCTGAGGCATGTAGGGTGACATGCACAGAAGCAGCAGCCTGAGGCTGCTAGTTGGAGGGAGGCTTTGGAGAAGGATCGCTCCTAGCTGGACTATAAAGACAGGACAGCTAAAGAGGCCTTCAGACAAGAGTGCAGAAATGGTTTGCCATTCACACATGCATCTAAACAACATTTTCTTTATCTTTGTTGGGCTGTGATAGGAGAAGGAACTTATCCAATGCCACATAGCTGATAATGGTAGAATCAGGCGTCCCATCCAGGCAAGTCTGATTCCAGCCTTTGAGTTTCTACTGCCCTGGGCTGTTTCTCAACTTGGAGGCACCTTTTCTGTCAAAGCCTGAGTCATCCCAGGTCAGAAGGTGGTGGGAGGAGGAGAATCAGCAGGCAAGGTGTTTATGACAGTGAGCCACACTGCAGGCTTGCTGTGCTCTGGGGCTGCTACTTGCTTTCTTTCTCTGGATGTGTCTGACCTTCTCTGTCCCCTCTCTGAAAAGTCCACAAGCTGGCACTGAGCATGGCCTCTCTGACTAGCAGCCCCCAGAGGCTGTCTCATGCCCAGGGCCTGCAGAGACAAGCTGGCTGCTTGAACCCAGACAGTCTCTAGTTGGCTCGGAGAGACAGAGTTGTGGTTATGTGTGTTAAAAGGAATAGCTGCAGGGCATGGGAGAAATAAGAGGTCCCTGTGGACTCAGCTGGTATGCTGCAGCAGACATTTTTGGAAGCAGCTGTGTCTAGCCCAAATCCTGGTTCTGCCACATGCTATGGAGAGAATAGATTTTAATTTCCAAAGATGTCTGCAACATTGTCTCTGGTCTCACATGCTCTTCTAATATGACCTTGATACTCCTTCCACTGAAAGGCATAGTCTTTCTGTTCTTTCCCCTTGAATTTTCACAGACTTTAAACTGGCCTCTAACCAAAAGAATGACACAGTAGAAGTGACATTGTGAGACTTGCATGGCAAGGTCAGATAAAGCAAAGTAACTGAACCTTGTGTTGTTGAGTATTCAAGCTAGGTCCCAAGCTTGCAGACAAGCAGAGTGACCACCCCAAGGTCCCGGGTCTCTGCACAGAAGATAGGCTCGTGGTCATCCTTCACTTCTATAGCACTCTGTCATTCCAGCCCTAGTTACTGTTTACCTACAACTGAATCAGACTCCTCAAAAGACCCTCCCACTGAGGCTCACCCAAGGTCTGACCCACAGAAAACATGAAGGGATAGCATTGTTTTAAGCCACAAATTTTGGGGGAAGAGTGTCTAACACAGAAATCGAGAACTAGACACCACGTGACCTTACGCAAGCCACTCCATCTCCCTGAGCCATCTTGTCTTTGTGAAATGCCTGATTCACAGATTTGCTGGACAGCAGTGTGTGGTCCGATGTAGGTGGAGAGTAGCACAGGGCTATTGAATGGTGAATGAACGAATGGATGAATAAATGAGGGAGAGAGAAGCTTCATCTCTCCCTGACTGTCTATACTAAGAGCCAGACCCAAGGCACCACAGAAGTAGCTGCCTTTCTCACCAACAAAGGAGTCTACAAAGGAGTTAGTTGGGCTGTTCCACAAAACTGGAGCTAATCACTTTGGATGGGCTCTGCTGAAAAGGCAGTTTTAAAGGTGGCTCTTGTCTAGGAAAGACCTCTTTCCCTTTCCCCCCCTCTAACCACAAAGCCTTATTCACTCCTGAATATTTCTTACACTGGCCCTGATTGAGTGAAGGGGCAGGACAAAGGTGAAGGAGAGTGGAGATTGATTGAACATTTTCAATTAAAACAAGATGTCTTGGAAGACAGATTTAAGATCCAGGTAAAGAGAAGCAGTAGTTTTCTTGGCTGGATCATTTTCAATATATTGCAGTATTAAGAGAGGAAAAACTGGGCTGAATGCTCTCAGCTATTCATTATCTACAAAAATCTTGGGATAGTCTGTAGGCTGAATTTTTTTCCATCCTCAATTTCAATTCATTGGTCTGTTTCTTACAGACAGCAAGGAATGGTCAGCCAACGGGGCAGGTAGGCCTGGGAGCCTAAAGTGCGGAGGATGGAGAATGGATTCAGCTGGGGTGATTAGAAATTTGGACTAATCTGGTGACTTCTACCAAGAACTACCTTGGCATAGAGTAGCTCTAGTCCCCCGTTTCATGGGGCTCTTTAACAGGGATAGGGGTTAGATTCGTTCTATGATTTTTCATCCATCCATCCATCCATCCATCCATCCATCCATCCATCCATCTTATGCATGCAAGCATTGATTCAAACACTTATTGGGTCTTCCTTGGAGTTAGCGGAGATGAATTAGAGAAATTCACTTTTAAGTCTAAAGGAGGAAAATTGCCTAACTATATCCCCAAGCAGGTGGCTAGTTACATTGTCGCCTTGACAAAAGCAGCTCCTAGAGTGTACTGTGCAATGCAGTTACTGTCACCAACGTTCACCACAGCTTGACAAGACCAAAGCTTGAGTCTACATGTATTTCACAGATAAGAAAATAGTAATTAGGGCTTATGTTATTAATCCAGAGTCTTACTCTTTGAAAGTGATAGAGGCAGAATCAAACCCCAGGGTCTTCTCAGCATGTGTACTATCTCTGCTCTGGAAAGTGATAAAAGATCCAAACACAAAATGCTCTCACCCTGTAGAGGAAGACTGAATTCCAAATGGAAAAACCATGAAAGGCTTCATGGAGGGAGATGTGTAACAAAGATTTGAAGGACAAAGACGACCTTAAAGAGAAAGCGGGCTGAGAATACAGCCCAATGGCAGATCATTTGCGTAGCAAGGTCTAGTGTTCAGCTTTTTCTACTTCCAAGGAAAGGGAATGGTGGAGGCACAAGTGTGGCCAGGGACCATGACATGACACAAAAGACAATAGGGAAGGTCGGAGTCTCATCTAACTGAAGTGCAGATTGGAATGTAAGGCTGGGATGTGGCAGGGGCCAGACTCACCATGGCTTTAACTGAAAATTAAGGAACTTAAACTTCTATTCTGAGTGCTGGAGAGATGGCTCTGTTGTTGTTAAGAGCACTGGCTGCTCTTCCAGAAGATCTGGTCATAATCCTAGTACCCATACAGTGACTCACAACTACCTACAATTTCAGTTCCATGTGATATGATGCACTCTTCTGGCCTCTGTGGGCACTACAAATAAACACATGCAAGCAAAACATTCATATACACAAAATAAAAATAAATGAATCTTAAAAAAAAAAACCCTTCCACTCTATAGGGGTTGTGCCTATCATTCTTTCATTAACCTATATAGGCAATTAAAACTAATGAATACAAGGGGTTGTGCCTATCATTCTTTCATTAACCTATATTCACTGATAATCTACAATATTCAGAGTTTTTGGAAGGTTCAGGGTATAAAGACTAAAAATAAAACAAAAACAATAACTGTTAAGGCTAGAACTAGTGACATGTTACAAAGTACAAAAAACATGACAAAGTATGAAACTGTGATTCTAATAGTGCTATGAGAAAATGTAGTCAAAACCCAAGGATGATGGAGATGTGAACAGGCCTCTCTGAGAAGGGGACTGCTGTGGTACAATCCTCCTGTACACTGTGTGAATATATGTCACTATGATTAGTTTAATAAATAAGCTAACTGACCAATAGCTGAACAGGATAAAATTAGGCAGGAAAGTCAAACTAAGAATGATGGGATGAAGGAGGGCAGTCAGAGGAGACACCAGCCACTCACTGAGGGAGCAGGACATGTAGAAAATGAGGTAACAAGCCATGAGCCACATGGCAAAGCATAGATAAGAAATATGGGTTAATTTAAATGTAAGAGTTAGGTAGTAACAAGTCTGAGCTATGGACCGAGAATTTATAATTTATATTAAGTCTCTGATTCAGTTATTTGGGAAGCAGCTATCTGTTATTTGGGAGCAGGCAGTCAGGACAGGAAAACTTTGCCTGCAGGGGACATAAACACCAACAGTGAGGACAGGTGCCACATCACCTATGAATTGAGAAAAGTACAGTAGAAGGGTTGTCTGCGGGAAGAGAGAAACTAAAAGTGGCTGGAAAAATGATAAACAAGGGGGAGATCTCAGAAGACCTTGCTATAGGCCATTGTAGAGCATCTGATCCTTCTAGGTGACAGAGAGGCTACTGGACACTCTGAAGCAGGCAAAGAACACAGTCTAATTTATACCTTTAAGAGATCACTGCTATGTTAAATGTCTGAAGCAAGTGTGGAAGCAGAAGAGTAATTACGGTCCAGGGAGTGGGTGTGGGGATCTGGATGGCGTAGAGGTAAGCGGGACTGCAGGGTTCTCGAGGGCTCTAGGAGACAAATAGTGACTGAAGGAGCCTCTGTTCTCCTGTCTCAGGCCTCAGATCTGGAGCACTGTGCGAACACATGTGTGAGGACTGAGAGCCCACAGGGTGGTGACCTGGACCATTTCCCTCCTCTGTATTCTATGGGAGTAAAAGCAATGTGATTAGAAGTCTCGTCTCCTCATCCTTCCATTCAACAAACATTACTGAGGACCAATGGTACTAAGAGAAAACTGGCAAACACCCCCATCTTTGTGGAACTTACATTCCAGCCACAGGAGACAAACGTAAACCTGTGGAATATGCCAGAAGGTGATAGGCACTGAGATACAGAGCAGGGGATAGGCAGTGAAAGGCAGAAAGAAACCACAGCACTAAGCCTTGCACTATCCTGCTCCTTCCCTCACTACCCCACAGCTCTGCTGCCTTTTGTTCTCTCCCTTAGGCTCCATCAGAACCACCAACAGGCTCACCCGCCAGCCCTGCCCTGCACTGCAGAGTGCTAAGGTCCTCCCAATTCATCTCATCTCCTCCTTCCCGCTGTGTGTGCTACATGCTGTGTTTAGGTGGAATCCCTGCTGGTGCTATATACCCAAGGAGTCTGGGATGATTAGGTGGAAGTCCCACCTCTCTCTCCCAAGACTCTGCCCCTAAGAAAGTCTGCCCAGAGTCAGTCCCTCTCAGGGGCTGCTCAAGACCACGCCCACAGACTACTTAAGACCTTGTTGGCCATACTTGCCATGTGTTCTCATGTTTCCTCCCCTGCCTTCTCGAGGGTCACCTGGGAGTTGCTTTACTCTGAACTCCAGGAAGGCTACCTAGAAAATGGGACCCTAGGAAAGACCCAGGGATCACCCAATGACAGAGAAATGGATGAGGTCTACATGAACAACCTAGATGACAGTGGGAGAAATGAAGGGCAAGATTTGAGGGAAAGAAAGCTTAGGGGAGCAGGAGATCCCAGCTGGATCAAGAACAGAAAGTGAGAATGAGAAATAACAGACCATGATAAATGATGACCACATGAGAACAGGAATAGGCAGAGTGCTCGAGAGGTCCCCAGAAATCCACAATGATATATCCTCTGTAGACTGCTGGCAGTGGTCGAGGGAGGGCCTGATCTGACCTAGTCTGGTGATCAGATGACTAAACACCCTAGCAGTCGTCTTGGAACTCTCATCCAATAACTGATGGAAGTGGATGCAGAGATCCTCAGCCAGGCCCCAGGTAGAGCTCCAGGTGTCCAACTGTCAAGAAGGAGAAGGGACTGCAAGAGCGTGAATTGTTGAATCCAAGATTGCAAAAAGCACAGGGACAAATAGCCAAACGAATGGAAGCACATGAATTATGAACCAATTGCTGTGGAGCCCCCAGCTGGATCAGGCCCTCTGGATAAGTGAGATAATTGAATAGCTTGATCTGCTTGGGAGGCTCCCAGGCTGTGGGACTGGGACCTGTCCTTGGTGCATGAGCTGGCTGTTTGGAACCTTGGGCTTACACAGGGACACATGCTCAGCCTGGAAGGAGGGGACAGGACCTGCCTGTATTGAATCCACCAGGTTTAAATGAGTCCCCAGGGGTGTCTTGGTCCTGGAGGACATGGGAATGGAGGGGAGGGGCTGGGGGAAAGGTGGGGGTGGGAGCGGGAGAGGGGAGGACAGGGGAACCTATGGCTGATGTATAAAATTAAAACACATAATAATAAGAAAAAAACCTAAACTTAATAATTCATCTTGATTGGTTTATTACATCGGTGGTGGAGGATATCCAATAACCAGGGATCCAAAACTTATCACTGCTCCCTACCCTCATTTTGCTGATGAGACATCACAAGTCACTTGTCCCATGATGCACATCAAGTATTGGTCCCAAGGAAGACTGAAGGTCATTCACTTATTCCTTCATTTGCATGTTTGCTAAATGCTACTGTACATCAGACACTTTTCTAAGAATATCAAACTTCATGACAGTCTCTCCTTGCTATCATATTGTCTCTAAATCAGAAAGCTTAACACCTACATGTCCTCTATCTGGAAACCTCCACTTAAAAGTCTTCCTCTGCTCACACTGCTATCCCTGGCCGCTATGGGAGATCATCACTAAGCAGGAGGATTAATTCTGCTGATGGGGATGCCAAAGACAAGCCATTTCTCTTTGGTAAGGCTGACAGCACTGCTAGAATATTAAGAGGCAGCTATCTAGGGGCCTCTAGGTAAAGCCTGAGGAACAATGTGACAATGAAACATCCTTTGTCTCTGCTTCCCTTGCCAGTCCTCTACAAGGTCAGACAGGAGCATGACTAACCAGCTGAATCCTGCTCTGGAGTAGGGGTGCAGGCTGCTGGGATAATCATAGAAGCCTCTGTCATGGCAAGAAAGTCTCCCAGACAGCTCTGAGAGCAGGAGGTCTAAGAAATAGGAAGGTGGGAGGAGGAAGAGAGGGAAGTGAGTGTGGGGTGGGGCAAACAAAAGAGAAAGATACAGACACATAGCTACTTAGAGAAGCTCATCACAGGTGAAGCTGGAAGATAGGGAGAGAAAGATAATAGAGGGGCAGAGATAGAGCTGGACTTGAAGACTGAAGGAGTTGGGGCAGAGATACGGAAAAATAGGAAGCAAATGGCAGGAAGGAAGAGAATATGATTGGAAAGCCATATATACAGACAATAGAGAGGAGGAGGGACAGAAGGAAGGAAGCAGATGATGGGACAGTGTAGCATGAATCTTAAAAGGTCTTGTTAATAAAAACAAACCTGGAGCCAGTTATTGGGGTGAATGCTGGAAGATCAGAGAGGCAGAACAAGCCACAGCTACCTCAGCTGATCCTGTTTCTTCATACTGGAAGCCTCTGAGTCCCCCATCCAGAATGAATCTCAGCTGAATTGCTGCTAAAAGTCTAAAAGCTTAACTAGGCTTTAGTTCCTGGTCCTCACACCTTATATCCCTTTCTGCCTCCTGCTATTACTTCCTGGGATTAAAGGCGTGAGTCACCATGCCTGGCTGTTTCCAGTGTGGCTTTGAACTCAGAGAGATCCAGGCAGATCTACACCTCTGGAATGATAGGATTAAAGGTGTGTATGCTACCATTTTCTGGCCTCTGTATCCAGTGGCTGTTCTGTTCTCTGACCCCAGATAAGTTTATTAGGGTGCACAATATTTTGGGGAACACAATATATCACCACAGGACAGGAGGGGAAAGCAGGAGGGGGAGGCAGGGATGCAGTGTGAGAAAAAGAGAAACAGTGGGAGGCAGTGGACAGACTGGAGGGAATGATTTACTGAGGGGAAGTCACCTCCCTGGGAAGGACTGGTGTCCTCACCCCACCCCCATCCTGAGGCTTACCTCACCAGGAGGCAGCCTACCTGTGACTGGGGGAAGGGGCTTGAATAGCATCATCCAACAATGAATTAGAATTCAGGATAAATCGGAGGCTCCATATTAGTTTCTATTTGTCATTGTAACAAGTGATCATAAACTTAGTGCCTTAAAATACTAGACATGCATTTTCTTACAGCTCTGGGGGCCAAAAAGAAAATGTTGCCAGGGCTACACATGCTTGGGAGGCTGCAGGGGATAAACCCTTCATTTATCCTGGCTGTTGACATTCCATGGCCTGTGGCTACATCACTGTGGGCTCTGTCTCATTGGTCTACAGGCTTTCCCTTCGCTGACAGATATCAAATGTCCTTCTTTCTCCCTTCCTTTCTGCTCTCAGAGTAGTGCTGGGACCAAGCTCTGCATCTGGAATGCCCTGGTTAGGTGGATGCTTTGCCGCTGAGGCACTGCTTAGCCTGGTTGAGAGAAGCTGTATTTTATTCCAAAGCCACAGCAAAGAGAAGTAGTATGATCATTGTGGATATGACATTTTGAGAGACCTTAGCACTGGTCACTTCCAAGGCCTTTGAGTACACAGACTGCTGACAAACTGGAGGACTAATCCTAGAAGGCATAGGTGCTGCCTGTAACACATGGGCCTGAACCACCACTCTTGAGAGACCAATGGAGAAAGCAGCTACCTTAGGCCCCAGCATAGCACACATGCTCAAACTGGCTAATCACAGCTAGAAAGCCATAGAAAAAATACACTATGGAGCCCATTAGAAGTGAATGCAACATTACATAAGCAGACCCCTAAGAATGTCTGTAAAGACTGTTTCTGTGGAAACAGCAACACGTATAGGTCCCAGGAATTGGGATCTAGGTGTCTTTGGAGGCCATTATTCAGCCTACTCATTCTTCCTGAGTTCATCTGCTTAATAAGAGCTGAGAATGGAGACCCTGGGGAGTGTCAGGAGAAATGCTCATGTCCTTGTCTCCATGCCTCAGCCTTCTGGGCAGTCTCTGGGCCTTTGGTTTCATCCAGCATCGATGAGAATGATGTTCCCACAATTGCTGATCTTGTGACTCTTTGACTTTCAACCCTACACTGTTTCCCTGACATCTACAGGGTGAGATTCACATTCACAAATCTGAATTTCATGGCTTCCCATTAAAATGCTCCATGTCTTGTCTCCTGACAATATTTTTTTTTGGCTTCTATTTAGAATGTGGGTCTAGAAAGCATGGCCTTTAATCCTTCTGTGCATTTAGCTGTGTGATTGAAGATGAGCTATTTTTCCAAGCTTCAGTTTTCTCATCTGCTAAATGGATAATGCTGTCCACACCCCAGGATTATCACATTGGGCAATATCCAATTACATATCCAATTGTGGCATGCAGCAGCTTTTCAAACTGTCACTACAATCTATGAAACTGTCATTTCCAACAAAGTGCGAACTCTTCAAGAACAGAGCTTTGTCAAGTTCAATTTTGTCTCTAGAGATAACGAGCACATGATTGACTTAATAACAGAAGCAGCGAGAAAGAATGAAACACCAAACACCAGAGTAGGGGGAAGAAAAAAAAAAAAAGCCAGAGACATGGAGAAGGAGAATTGAAAACAAAAAATCCTCTGGATATCCAGGATAAGACCTCCTAAGTTGTTTCCATTCTGTGTGCCCAGGTTTCCTCTCCAGTAAAACCGGCTTCAGGCTGAACTAGATGACCTGTTCTAATCCCCGCTCTGTTCTTTCCAAGGACCTGAGATGTCCTTTCTTACCAAGCAGATGAGAACAGTCTTAAGAGGCTTGAAGGTGGCTCCTACCACTCTATTAGGGAAGTCAGGTTAGAGGTTGCATGGACGAGAACAGGGGTGTACCTGAGCTCAGGGGTGACATGACTGATTCTAGTAGAGTGACTTGGCAGGGGTTTGGGGTTTCAGAAGGCATCAGGCAGGTTGGGATCATTTGTTAGTCTTTCATCACTGGTTCATTTAGCTGGCATCTATCAGTCACTTTCTGCCTGCTGGGCCATTTACACACAGCAGACTATGTTTACACAGAGTGAACAGAGCAAACACAGCTCTGGGTTGATCAGCTTACAGTCCAGGCACTACAGACAGAAGCTGGATGCTTCTGTGCTGTTGGACTGCCCTGAACACAGTAGGGTGTTCAGCAGCATCCCTGGCCTCTCCCACTAGATGTCAGCAGTGCTCACCCATTGTGAAAACCAAAGCTGTCCTTAAGCATTACCCAGGATAGTTCCATGGACTGGGGGTGACGGGAGGTGGTGGGGGGATGGATAATACAACTCCTAAGTAATCACTGGGCTAGAGGCCGCAGAGTATCTGATATACTACAGGTGAAATGGAAGAGGTGAGCAACAGCTTCACTGTCCAGAACCTTAGCTTCTCTAACTGGAACAACGGCCCCTGAGTGGACTGCCACATGCTACTGCATTAGCCCCCTGGGAGGGCTAGCTCACCCCTTGTCACTGTGGCTTCACAAAGGAGCCTCCTCCCATCTCCGGCATGGGTCATTTTCTGTGAGGTCTGACCCTTCTCTACTTGCCCCACACTCCTAGTCTTTGTCATTCGCCTGTCTAATTCAGACCCAGTTCTCATCCCGGAGGGACTTTTGTCTTCTCTCTCCTATTCTTACACTCCAAGCCCCAGCCATTTCCCAGCAGTATTTCCTTTCCCCAAATTGACTAGAAAACTGACTGCAAATTTGGTTCCCTAAATCCACCATGGCTGCCTCTCTGGGCCCCAGTTCAGGGACAGCTGGGGCTTTGATGCAAACTCAGCCCGAGGGGGGCTCTGCTGCTCTGAGAGATGCTCAGGCCCTGCTTGTCTTTTCAGAAGCTTCAACTGATACTAGTTAAGTCAAGACTAAAGATCAAAGTCAATGTCCATGCAGTAGCATCTTGGGAAGGGAGAAGGACAGGGAATAGAGGCGAGAAGCATGAAGGGAAACTACATTCTCTCCTGTTTGGCTTCATTTGCTAGAAACTTGATTGACAGCCTTGTGTGAGTCAGGTCCTCTCCGCCTGTCTCAGTTTTCTCAGACATACAGTTAGAAGAAGGACTGATGTACTAATTTTTCTCTGGGTCAGGAGTTTCTACCTAGGGCCATTTTAGGGGATCTCTGTCCCCTTTGATATTGTAGACAAAGCGATGTGTGTATATTTGACCTTTCTGAGGGAGAGTACTCATAATATCCTAAGGTTTTCAATGTCCTTCTAAAAGTCAAAAACCTCTGCTCTGGACCCGTGGATGTAGACCATTGAGTTTGTCACCACCTTCCAAGACATATTCCTTCTTGTTGCTTCCTTTTGGAAGATTTTTTTATGTGTCTGTGTTGGGGTATGTATACTTGTGTGCAGGTACTCCTGGGGGCCAGAAAAGGGGGTTGGATCTCATGGAGCTGGAGTAATAGGTGGTTTTGGGCTACCTAGTGTGTGTGCTGAGAACTGAACTCAGGCTCACTGGAAGTGCACTTAACTGCTGAGCCATCTCGCTCGTTCCTCTTGGCACCTTTGACCCTTTCCTCACTCAGATTCTGCCTCTGCTGGAATTAGGAGGGATCTAATGAAGAAAAGTGAAATCAAGTTACATGTAGTATTGGAGGAACCATGGGTAGACTATTCCAAGCACATTTAAGGGCTGGAGAGATGGCTCAGAGGTTAAGAGCACTGCTTGGTCTTCCAAAGGTCCTGAGTTCAATTCCCAGCAACCACATGGTGGCTCACAACCATCTGTAGTGAGATCTGGTGCCCTCTTCTGGTCTGCAGGGATATGTGCATAATAAATAAGTAACCAAACAAACAAATAAATTTAAATTAATGGAGACCTCAAAGGCCCTGGTAACTCAATCAATTTGCTGCAGAAGTCACAGAGCAGTGCAGCAAAGACAGCTTCTAACTGGGTGACTACAAAACACACCAGGGTCCTGGCTGTTCCATAACCAAGGACTGGGGGAAGCAGCAAGCTTTGGGTTCAGAACTACTTCAGGTCCAGTTCTGGATCTTTGAAAGAAACCCACTCTCCTTTGCTGTGTCTTCACTCCAGCCTGGCCTTGAGTCTGCGGCTCCCACTGGTACTTGTGGAATGAGCCAACACTGAGTAAAGTTCTGTGTTGAGTCTCAGCTTGCACTGACGTTGGATGGACCACTGAACCCCCAACTCCAATCCTGAGCTTCAGTTTCTCCATTTCACAGGGGTGATGGGTTTATTTCACAGACTAACTATTATAAGAGCTGATTATTGGTCACCTAATGCCTGCTATCCCAGCTTTGGGGCGTTCTCTCCACAAAAACTAGAAATAATCACATTCCGAGGAGGGTTGGATGTTAGGCTTAAAATTAACATTTATTACAGTTCTCCTGGCTCTGATATTTTAGGACTTTCTTTGCTGCTTGACTTTCTTTTTACCTATTGTCTTGAACTTGAAATTTAGGAGATATAATTAACATTTGTAACTGATTACTCTCTTCCAGGCATTGGGAAAGTTTCATTTGTTGCTCATATGTGGGTGGGGTATATTATTACTCCCATGTTAGAGTGTAAAAGACAGGGTCAGAGATGTTAGTTGTCTGATAGCACTCAGCTAACAGTTGCAGGGTTAGAACTTCAATCTGTCTGACTAGCTACAAGGCCTGTACTTTTAAGAAAATTATTACTATGCCATGGTTCTTTATTAACTTTAAAAGGTGAATTCATTATTTATTTGATATTGATTGAGCATCTTCTGTGACACGTACCATAGTGTATGCTGAGGGTTTGAAGACAAGTTTAGGTCCTGCTCTTGAATAACCCTTAGAGACAACAGATAAACTTTCAATACAGGACAATGGCTACCATGGCAGAGGAAAGCAAGCAAGCAAGGCTCAGGGGTGGAACTTAGTGTTGAAAGGATCCGGGAAAGCTCTCATTCTCTCTCTCTGTCTCTCTGTCTCTCTGTCTCTCTCTCTCAGATGAATATTTTAAAAATGTATTTGTGAGTGTGTGTCTGTGTCTGTGTCTGTGTGTCTGTGTGTAGGGCAGAGAACAATTTTAGGTGTCATCCTTAACGTATCAACATCATATACCTCTTTGAGACAGAGCCTCTCATTGGCCCAGTGTGCACTAATTATGCTAGATTGCCTGGCCAGTGAGCCCCAGGGATCAGCTTGTCTCTGCCTCTCTAATGTTAAGATTACAAGCACATGCCACCACATCCTGAAGTTTTACACAGGTTCTAGAGATCACACTTGGGTCCTTATGCTTGGGGCTGGAGCGAGTACTTTATTGACCTATCATCCCAACCCCTAGATTAGTCTCCACTGAACAGTTAAGTAAAAGACAATTGAGGATCTTTATACACCAGGTGTTTTTCTAATTGCAGAGACACAGCTACACCAAGCATCTTTACTGTCACGGACTTAGCCTTATAGTAGAAAAGACAGACAATGAGCAAACCAACGTATGTTGAGGAAAATGGAAACAAGGGTAGTTAGAGGAAAAGTAGGAGATAGTGCTATGGAAAGATCAGGGTATACTGGAATTTCCTTGTACCCAGTACTCTTGGGGATATCCCAGCTTCCTATCAAGCAGAGCTGAAAAGGATCCTACTCACACAAGCTGGGTTTGAGGCTATGCTTATACTCCCAGTATGTTTGTCCAGTGTTTAGGACAGAACATTCTCTCTTTAGCCTTTTTTTTCTTGTGCATTGTCACTCCCTCCAGTCTGTTTTCATGCTGATGGCTTGTCTGTCTGTCTGCCTGTCTCCCCCTCTCTCTCATAAATGGTAACCAGAATAAATGAAATATTAGGATCTAAAACAAGCCCATTCCTTGTCCCTAACTCTATTCGGACAATAAGACAACAAGCCAGGTTAGACCTCATGCTCTCCTTCATTCCTTGCAACAGGAAATCCTCGCTTCTGTCACTTCAAGTCCCCTTTGCCTGGAACACTCTGCCAGACTCTCGGCCTCAGTGCCTCCAGATAACTACAACTAACTCTTTCTCTTTCAAGCTCAGCTGCCATTTCCTCAACAAGCCTTTCCCACCTCTTGACTAAACCCTCCTGGCACTTGGTGTTCCTTCACAAGTCCCTCCCTCAAATGACTAACTTTACATTTGCATAGGTACTTCAAATACCTTTCTATCCTATTAGACCATTGAGTTTCCTGAACACAGAACCTGTGTCAGGGTATCTGGTACATTATGTGTTCAATTAAATTTCAGCCATGGGAAACAATGGTTGGCATTTGGAAGGAAAGTTGGCCCTTTCTTCTCTGGACTGAGGTTATCTCTTGATTTCACAGAAATGGAGTTTACCTCTTGGTAGTGAATGGACAATATAATTGTGAAAAGAAAGTTCTCTAGGGAGTAGGAGTGTGTATGACGGCCAACATTATAAAGATGAAGTGGCCTACCTCTTTCTCTTGTACTCCTAGTCTGTCAGAATGAGGAATTCTGAAATGAAGAGAGAGAAGCCCTGCTAGCTACCTCAAAAAAGCCAGAGACATGATTCTTTCTTGACTGTAGAAATGAAATGGTTCTGAGGAGATGATGGTCATGTTCCTTTGGAAATTAGTGAGCTGTAGGTACACTGTGAATCCAACAAGCTCCTCTTGAACCACAGGATCTCAGGACAATGCTCTGTGGGTTTGTGCAGAGCAGAGAGCCTGAAACCCATGCTTAGGATCCACTAGGCCTAGGCTGTGTCCTCATGCACCCATGTCTCTACTGCTCTTGCCCATCTCTCTTCCCCATGAGACTTCCCTGAGTTCCTTCAGGAAAGAGCCTGCCTTTCCCCAATACTTGCTTCCCCACAGCCTAAAACACCAAAAATAAATGAATAAATAAATAAACCTTGGACAAGTGACAAGCAATTTATCCCCTACTCCCCAATTTCCTTATGTGTAAGATTGCAATAACCTGGTACTAATGAGAGTTTATGAAGACTGAATGGTATGATGAATGCAAAAGCATCCAGCATGGAGCTTAGCCAAAGCAGATGTTCAAAAGTCAATCATATGTGTTACTTTTTGTCTCCAACCACACCTGCTGACTTCAAATCCTCCCTGAACACAATCCTGATATCTTCTAGACTTAACCCAGTACCCCAGTGGTTAGAGAATGATAAACTATCTGTCCAAGAGGGTGCCCATTGTAGCATTTGCCTACTTAATTTTTCTGTTCTTAATCTTGTCCCTATCCCTGATGCTCCATTTCATCATATATCTCCAAATAATTCATCTTCTAGAATTCATGAAGGGCTGATTCTTGGTGAGAATAGAGTCAATTCTGTCTTGGCCAAGTTCACTCAGTGTTTGCTTGCCACAGATATTTGTAGGTACAGCACATGGTCAATGACACTCAGTTCTGAGCCTATAACAAGAATCACCCTTGCTATAGTTTGCATAATGAATATCTTCTAAAGGACCCCTTGTTAAAGGCTTGGTCACTACAGTGGAGTTCTTGGGAAGTTGTACAACCTTTAAGAGGGCAGGCAGCCCAGTTAGAGAGCCTGAGGTCATTAGTCATGCACAGTCCAGCCCCTTCTCTTTGCTATCCTTTTGTTTCCTGGCCATGAGGTAAACAAAATTGCTTTCACAATGTATTCTCTATTGTTGCCTCATGATTGCCACCATTAACTATCACCTTAGACCCCCAAATAATGGATCTGTCAGACTATGGACTGCAATCTTTAAAACTATGATCCTAAATAAGCCTTTTTTTTCTTTATAGGTTTACCATCAAAGGGTATATATATACCCTTTGATATATATTTCCTTAATACATAATGCATTATAAATCTATATCAATTATTATATATTAATATATGTGTATATTCCCTTAATTCCAAGATAGTAGGATATCTGCCAGTAGCTACTTGTAGCCATATTGCATCTATGAAGAAGAGCTTGTGGGAGAATGGGCTCAACATTTAGAATACTGAAGGGTCACTGAGAATGAAGAGCCTGACACCAATGTCTTATGATAACAAGAAGTCCCCCAGATAGTGCCTAAAACCATACTCCTTCATACTTTAAAAGTCTGGGAGCTGGTTTCTTCTCTTTTAGTCAGTTGAGTTGGGTTTCTGTTACAAGTTGACCCACTTGGATAGCAGGAGACCTTAGTGTTTGTCTCATCAAGCTCTGGAGTTTACAGGTGTGGAAGAGCTTTAAACATTGCATAACTAGTTGTTCCACACAGCCCTAGTAAGCCCCATTCTGAGTCAGCATATTGCTTCAATTCATTTCTTCTTTCCTGCTGGCCAGAACACAGGCAGGTTGTTCTTTTGCCTGGGTAGGGTCATATTGATTTTGGTCACAGAATACCAACTCTTTGTCCAGCAGAGACTTTTCTAATTCAAGTCCTTGTCAGGAGCCAGTTTTGTTTTGCATTACAATGCTTTGGTCCCCCAAGTGGAACTGCTCATGGCCTTCTCTCTCCTTCCACACAGTGTAATCAGCAGCAATTAATTCTAATCACAAGGAGACAGTGAGAATGAACAGAGCATTAATTGGACAGCAGTAATCAAAATCTCCCTTAGCTCACTGTTGGTACCTGCATGCTGGGAAACGTGAGTAGGCACAAGCATATGTTGTGTTTACACACACACACACACACACACACACAGAGAGAGAGAGAGAGAGAGAGAGAGAGAGAGAGAGAGAGAGAGAGAGAGAGAGAGAGAGAGAGAGAGAGAGAGAGAGAGAGAGACTACAAATTCTGTGTTTTGTATGAAGAAAAGATTACTCCAATAAGATAATAAAGAGGGATAGAAGACAGGTGTGCTGTAGTAGAAAAAAATATCAAAGACTTTGGAATCACAAAGATCCTACCACTAGCCAGGAGTTTCAACCTAGCTTTCTTATTTATAAAATGAGGACACATCGCCCTACTTCTAAGGGGCTTAGAATATTAAGTAGGATAATGGCATAGGAAGCACTTATTTTTGCAGCAGGACTCCTATAAGTGCTAGACTTCTTTCTGTTCATTTTAAATATCATTTGGGCTGGTGTAGAATGAAGGCCAAGGGTATCTGAAATTCAGATTATTAAATGTTCTTGATCCAGCGAGCCCAGCCAAATACCTATCACTACTCTTCATCTACCTCAAATACATACCACACAAACACACCACACACACACACACACACACACACACACACACACACACACACACCACACCACAAACACCGCACACACATACACATATACCACATACACACCACACACACAAACACACACCACACACATACACACATGCCACATATACCAAACACACACACACCACACACACTTCCTCTCACTTCTTTTCCTGCTAGGTTTGTAAATTCTGAGAGGCTAGCTTGGTGTCCTGCTGGCCTCACATTGTCTGACACTTGGAAAACAATGAGTGAACAGTCATTGAGTCCCTGCTGGTGGAGCCCGTGTCTCTGTTCACATTCTTGCTCCACTTGCAGCATCTAACACATCTGTCTTTCAACTGCAGTTATACTTTAAACTTTACATCCTTGAAAATGTAGGCCCTGTGGTGCACATCTGTAATCTTAGCACTTGGGAATTAGAGGGAGGAGGATCAGGCATTCAAGGTCAACCTTGGCTACACAGGGAACTCTAAGTCAGGTTTGGTCTGCCCTAGAAAGCAAAAACAAAATCAAAATACATAAAACAAAGGAATAACAAAAGAGTTAGGCTAGACTAATGCTCTATAGTTATTGTAACATGTTCCTAGGAACTCTCTGCCTACCCTGAGACTTTCCTAAATACCAGCAGCCTTTGGTCTGCATTATCATGATTCTCCTGTGATCCAGCCCCTGAACTGTAATCCAGCCCCAGTCTCTCTTCCACGGTGACCTTGTGGTTTGGCCACTCTGTAGTGCTAGTCAACCACCAGTGTTCCATCTTGTATAATATCTTTCCGAAATTCTCTATCTGCTTAGATCCCTCCTTCCTTCTTCACTTCTTTCTTTTCTTCTTTTATAAAAGCAAGGGATGTTGAGATTAGTCCTACCAGCCTTCCATCAACCCATGATCAATTAGACAGTATCACATTAATGTCTGCATGGCACCTTTGGAACTGAGTGTTGCACCATCTGACCTGTGATTTCTTTCCCTCATTGTGTTTTAAATTGTCCCATAAGTCACTTAACCTCTGTGCTGCCTAATTATGTATCAACATGGTTAGGACATAGAGTGTCAGACACAGGTCAAACATTACTCAGGTATAGATAAGATGAGCATCTAAACAGATAGACTGAGCAAAGCAGGCTGCCATCTTTACTGTGGGTGGGTTTCATTCAATCAGCTTAAGAGCAGCATAGAGAAAAAAAAAAAGACTGAGAAAGGGGAACTCCTTCTGGCTGCCTGCTTAAACTGGGACACTGGTGTTCCTGGCTTCGGGACAAGAACTGAAGTATCTGTTGAGTTTCATGTCTTCCCACATCTGGATTGATGCTTGCACCACCAGCCCTCCCTATTCCTAGGCCTTTAGACAGAGATTATAGCTGCTTAGTATCTCTTAAGACTCTAATTCTTGACTATAGATCTTGGAACTTTACAGCTTCCATAAGTATATATGTTAACTCCTTATCACACACAATTTATATTATTTATATCAATGCATGTGTATGTATAACAATAGGAAACATACAGAAATAGATAAAAGTATATGCACATAAGTAAATCTGTATATCTATGTCTTATGTTGGCTGTGCTTCTTTGTAGACTCCTGCCCAGTACCACCAGGTGCAGTCTGTAGGCTTAGGCCTCCTGAGGAATGCTCCTTTTGATAGGAAGATATCAGGTCTCCTCCACCAACAACACTCAGCCTTGGTTCTTTCTTCATTGTGTCTTTCTCTCTGGGGAAAATATTTTAAGATATGAGGGAAATAGATTCAGAGGATCTTGTATACGGAGCTGGCAGGACCCCTAAAGATCAGGAGCTTTGCATCTCAGAGCACAGGGGTAGTCCCAACCTCTGATGCATTTGTGCAGTGCCTTCCTCTTCCTCCTAGTCACGCTTCTCCGCTTGTGAATGAGTAATCAGACCCAGTTGAGGACCAGTCCCTCTTAGAAAGTCTTTGTAGACTCCTCAGCATCCTACAGAATTCTATATGTATCTGATCCTCAGTATTAATTTCTTTTATAATTTAAGACCAATAAATAGTCGAGTTGAAGTGGTGAGCTTCCAAGTATCATTTTGGGATGATAAGGCATCCATAAAATATAACTACTCAGAGAAAGTTATAGTCATCACAACTCTTCGCCAATATTTGCTTCAGAGAAAAGCTGAAACTCAAAGAGGTGAAGTAACACTTGCTTAACACATCTAACCAAAATTTGTCTCGCTGCATTTGAACTTGTTTGACTTTAAAAAGCAGATGCGCTGGGCGATGGTGGCACATGCCTGTAATCCCAGCACTCGGGAGACAGAGGCAGGTGAATCTTTGTGAGTTCAAGGCCAGTCTGGTCTACACAGGGAGATCCAGGAAAGGCGCAAAGCTACACAGAGAAACCCTGTCTCGAAAAACCAAAACCAAAAAAAAAAAAAAAAAAAAAAAACCAAAAAAATAAAAATAAATAAATAAATAGATAAAAAGCAGATCCATTCTGGGTTATTTACTCAGTAACATGTCTTAAGTACTGACTTTGCCAGGTGTCCTAGAAACACAGTGGGATGCAGACACCCAGCCTTGCTGTCCAGGGTGATGGCACATAATGGTAGAGTGCAGTGCTACCTTATGCTATTCAGTGTTATGTTTGGTCTCTGAGTCAAAGGCTCTTCAGTCTCACTGGATGACTGCACCACTATGAAGCACATAGCCAGCTTCTGGGTCTCTTCCTCTTCCCAAGAACAGGCAAGCTACTTCCTCAGAACAACCCCTTTGCCTGCCCTGAAATCTCTGGCTGTGCCCACTGTGGAAAGAAAGCCAAGGCTGCTGCCAAGTTCATTAATAATTTTGGCTTTCTGGAGGAAGGAGTTGGATTGCTTTGCTCTTCAAATATCAAAACATCCAATTAACACAGCTAATTAGCATCACTAGCAGCAGTCAAAAGAATAGTAATTTAGATGCAGGATTTCAAAGGTTTACTAGTTGTGGGCCAAGGCAACCCATCTTTTGCTAATGACAAGAGTTCCTCACTTAGACAGTTCTGTACCAGCCATCAATTAACCACTGGGCAGAGACTGGCCTCGCCCCTCAGTAATTTGTCTAATCAGAATAGGATAAAGAAGAAAACATGGGCGGGGGGGGGGGGGCAGAGGGAAAGAGTAAGAGAAGGATGGATGGAAAGAGAAAAGGAGACAGATATGAGAAAGGGAAGGGAGTTAAGGTGTATGTGAGACCAGAGCTAGAGAGAATTAGCAAAAGAGAAACACAGGGAGACAGATGCAGATAAAGAAACACACACACACACACACACACACACACACACACACACACACACACAAATAAACAACTCAGAGTCAGAAAAACAGAAAAGGTGAAATACAGATGAAAAACTCTCATCAGATAAGTACCTAGAAAAAGAAGTGCATTTCTTAAAACCCACAGAAAAGATGGCATGAAGATCTTCCAGCCATGGGTAACTGGAATATCTATCAGCTATCACTGGGATGTCTTAGTGCTCTGATCTGTATAGCCAGACTCAGCTGTAAGACTTAAAATCTGATGAAGCTCTTCTGTTACAGGGAGGTCAATGAGACACCAGGGAACCACTTGTCTCTCACCTCTTATACTGAAAGTGAGGTTTCCTCAGCCTGATTTCTATTTTCAGTTAGTCAGTCAGCATTCTCCCCATCTGTGCACTACCTCTTGTGGAAGCAATGCTAAGACCCATGATCATCTAGATCTATTGTCTCCCTTCACAAGTCCAGCTCAGAGCTGGCACTCATGTGCCCCTTCTAGCTTTCTGGTCACTTCTACAATGGCTCTGGTCATCTTGCTGCTATCCAATCCATGCTTCATACTGTTGCCAAGACTGACTCTCTAGGATGCATATCTGAAAGGCATCTTTTTCTGACTTAAATCTCTGTAATGATTCTGCCTTCTTTTGATTGAATCCGATCACATTCACCATGTTCAGAGCCTCCCTCGAGGCTCTGGCTCCTCTGCCTCCACCACAGCCATCCCTAATCCTCCCACTTGATATGCTTCAACCCTGCTAGATGACACGAAGGCTCTGCACCTCAGCTGTCTTTTCCTCCAGGTCCCTCCCATTCTTTGGCCCCTGAAATGTCTCCTGTATCTATATGGGGTGGTAATAATGAGCCATATAGTATACACCATGCATAAAGAACTTCAAACTCAAAATGCAAGCAGCTAATCACTTCACCAGCCAAATCCATCTATACGAAGGAGTCAGCCATGGGTTCTCAGTGGATGCCTCCTCTATGGAGTTGAGCTTCACCCACAGGCATTCATCTTCATCATATGACATCTCGTTGTTCCTGGTTTCCTGTTCAGAAGTGTATATACAGTCTATGCGATGCTGTCATTTTGGGCCATGCATGAGTGTTCATGGTGTATAAGTAGCTATAAAGGACACCAACATTTATAGTGACTAGGGTAATCCCATCATCCACCTGGCCCAGGCAAGATGTTACTAATCGGCATTTTAATGAAGGCTAATTACAACAGATGATGCCTCCTACCAGGTATGGGGCATGGCCACAGATGGGCACTGTATTAGTTACTTTTCTGTTCTGTGGTAAAACACTATGGGCAAGGTAATTTGGAAAAGAGGGTTTACTTGGACTTATGGTTCACGAGAGATAAGAGTTCATCATAGAGGGAAATCATGGCAGGAATAGCTGCGAGTTCACATATTGAACAGCAAACAGGAAGCAGAGAGAACAAGTTGGGAATGGCACATGGCTTTTGAAACCTCAGAGACTGTCTCCAGTGACATACTTTCTCCAGCAAAGCCACACCTCCTAAACCTACCCACACAGGTCCAACAACTGGAGACCAAGTATTCACACGCCAGAGATATGAAGGACATCTCACTTAAACCACCACAGAACCAAGACATCCTTAACTCACATGGGAGCTCACATGACAGCCATAGTATGTGTGTGTTTAACTCAGGAGAGACTGAAGCTTCCAGTGCTCATAGAGGACCCCACTAGCAGTAGGTACCAACCTCTATCCCACCACCAATATGAACATAATCAGAATAGGAAGCTAACCTGGACTTCTAGTGTGCACAGGTTGTGTCAAGGATCATGGTCCCTTCTGAGGTTCTCCTGCATGGCATCCAATCTTTACCAAGTAAGATCAAGACTCCCTGTTTCTGGTATTTCCTGGTTAGACCTTCTAGTCTACAAAATTAAAATTTGGTTTTGACCTCTTGTTTTTTTCTCTTTTGTGTATGTATATGCATGTGTACATGGTCATGAATGGGGTTGTGGGGATGCATATGTATGGAGGCCAAAGGCCAACATAAAATGATTTTCTGTCACTCTTCACTTTATGGGGTACCTGAAGCTCACAGACTCAGCTAGGCTGGTTGGCCAGTGAGCCCCAGGTATCCTCCTCCTCCTGTTCCCCCTCAGTTCTGGGGTTAGAGGTGGATACCATCACACCCAGCTTTTATGTGGGTACTGGGTTAGATTAAGCTGGAAAACACTTTACAAACTGAGCCAACTCCTCAGCACCTCATCACCCCCCTGTCATTTAAGCAACTCCTTTATCTTCCTGATATTCGAGCATTCAAGGGTTTTCTCCAATCCAAGCCCCTATTGGAGTTTGGTGTTTAAGAGTGTAGGCTGTGGAATTTAGCCATTCTCTTGGGAATTCTGCCCCCACCCTCAACATCAGCTGCATGGTTTGGGGAAAATTTCTTTGTCTATAAACTTCAGTGTTTTTGTCAATCAAATAAGAATAAGACTCCCTATTCTATCTTCTTTCTATGGCTGTTTTGAGATTAAATAATGTGAACTATCCGAAATGGTGTCTGCCACATGACAAATTAATTATCTTTCCTTAACTTTTCAGCTTTACTTAGAGGCTAGAAGATAGACGTTCTCAGTCACTATTTGTTTCCTTTTTAAAGGAAGGGATAAAGTATGGACTTCATAATGCTCCTAAAACATGTAAGGAGAAGTATTTATTAGTCTAGATCCAACTCCTGTTCAGTATATTCCATATATATGTATATATATCAAGAACTTTCTCTGGACCATTATTGACTAGAAACTCAAAAAGTCAAAAGTGCTACTGAGATATTCAAATCTATCATCTGGTACCAACAGCCTTTGAATATTCCAGAAAGGCAAGTTTCTTTTCTTTTCTCACCCTCCCACCCCCTCTGTGTAGTTATGACTGACCTGGAACTCACTATGTGGACCAGACTGACTTCAGTCTGCCTAGAGACCACACAAAGTACTGGTTTTAATGGCATGCACCATGATGTGCAGCAAAGTCAGTTTTTAACATGCTATTATTTGGATGATGCAACTCTAGAATGCTCTCCCATTCACTCCCAGATTGTGTGTGCCTTTCCTAGACCAGGAGGATAGAAAAAGTTGTTTTGCTCAGTTTTCAACCTCAATGTTTCAAAAGTAGATACAATGGAGCCCCCCATAGTTAGAGGTTAACCTATGGTATACCACCACTTGAAATCTCCTCTGCTTGAAGATGCAGAGTGGATCCTTTTGGGTGCTTTGGTGTGGTTGAGTTTAGGCTTTGAAGCCAAAGACATGTAGTCAAACTCTATGCCACTGTGATAGGTAATGTGTCAACCTGAATGGACTACAATACAGGGTCAAACATTATTCTGGCTGTTTCTCTGAAGGTGTTTTGGGATGAGATTAACATGTATATCCATTGGTTTTGAATATTGTGTGTTATTTTTCAATAATGTAAAGGGGCTTCATGCAATCAGTTGAAGGCATGAGCAGAAGCAAAGACCCCTGACTCCTGAAAAGAGGAAACTGCAGCCTGTGGTGCTTAGTTTGAACGTCAACATTGGTTCTTCCCTGGCCTCCAGAATTACATAGAGGAATCTTTAAAATGAGAATATAATATCTCTCTCTCTCTCTCTCTCTCTCTCTCTCTCTCTCTCTCTCTCTCTCTCTCTCTCCTTCTGTACCCCTCCCTCTCTCCCCTCTCTTCCTCTATCCTATTGTTATGAAGAACTATAATGTAGCCACTTGGTGACTATGCATCTTTTTTAGATTTTTATGTGTCCACAACCCTTTGCTTCCTAAAGCATGAAATGGAGTGTCTGATCCTCCTTGACAATTGTGCTCCTATACTTTGTGCACACATGTGTTTGGGAAACCTTATTGACATGTCCATCCTCTCCAGGGAGTGGTCTCCAATTGCTCTGGCTCTCTTGACCCTTTGACCCTTCTGGGGTCTCAGAGCAGCCTTAGCCCACACTGGACCACTTATTATTCCTTTCAGTATCTACGCACACTGCATAGCCATGGTATGAGAGGTGGGGGGTCCAGTAGAGATGTCTAGTTGAAAGCCAGAGCTTGAGGCTACTGTGAAGGGATCAGCTGTGACCCTGCAAAAGACTGGGTCCTCAACTTAAATGCATCCCTTGGTCTTTTGTCCTGACAGGGTAATAAAATACCCCAGCTAGTATATTACAGATGCCAAGGTGACTTTCTGCTTTTTGCTACCACCTAAGCAGCCAAGAGGAGTGACAATGGATGTTGGGCCTGAAAGAAATGGACTTTGTGAGGAGAGTGGTAGGCCAGTGCAGATGCCAGGTGCTCAATGGGCACACAAGGGTGGCTCCCATAGAGTGCTAAGCCAGTGCCTCTCCATCTTTCATACCATCACTTTCAGAAAGAATGGTATTTGCTTGCCAGTGAAGACAAAGTGAGGAGAGTCTTTTTTCCTGGGCTCTGGCTGTTCCAGGCTGAAGGTTTTGTTTTGTTTTGTTTTGCTTTGCTTTGCTTTTTGGCCTAGAGCACCAACACACTCATGTCCCTGGGCTGGGCCTCTGCATAGCTTTCCTCCCTCAGCATGGACATGGGAGTCCCTGAGGTTCCCATAGGCACACTCAACAGGAGGCTCAGCTGGGAGGTCTTATTTGGTTCTCAAGCTCTCCGGAGTCTTGCAAGCACTGTGTTTCCTCTCTGGAGTCTGGCTTAGGATGGTCATTTCATTCTGAGAGTTTCTGCTCAAGGACTCCTCCTCTATGAAGCTATCCCATCCCACTGCCAAGTTATGTCCCTTCTTCCTTATGTATACTTCTGCCTTAGGTGTCTTCAAAGGACACTCTCATCCATAGCCATATTTGTGTGTGCATTTGAGTGCAGCTTCTCCAGACTGCACTCTGGCATTTTGGGCGTTGTCTGACCCATTTCCAGGTTCTCAGTCCCTAGTGTCAGGCAAGTATGGAGGAATGCCTAGAAACTTCTTATTAAACCAATGTTGCCCATAACGAATAAGGAGCATCTGGTCCTTTGGATGTCTGTGTGATCACCGGCTTCTCTTTCTGTCCCCATTCACCTATGTATGCTTTGACATTGGACCCATATTTTCTGGGCCACAGAGGACCCAGGACACCCTCATCAGAACCTTAGGACTTGACCCATCACCCATACTTGATTGCACCTTGAATTTGTGACATATCTGGGGGAAGGGACATTAGAAACACCATACATCCACTTCTCCCTAGGGAAGAAGTCCTGCTCATCACTGATCCCCAGGGTCTAGCACAGAGCTGCCTACAGAGTGGTAAATACCTGGGTTTTTTTTCATTCCCTTTTACACTTTCACTGACAAGAAAATGAAAGCCTAGAGAAGAAATTTTGTTATTGAGTCATACCCTGACTGGCTTCTCTGACCTCTAGGAACCTAATGGCTTTTTTCCCCTAGGACCTTGATTCTTGATACAATTCTAATATGATGTAGGTCCTTCATTACTTGTCCCAAATTTGTTTTAGCTCACTGAGAGGTCCAAAGCATGGATGAATTATTATTGCTTTAAAGACATGGAGGCAAAGGCCAGTGTGATGTGCTTGTAAGTCAGTGACTTTGGGCTAACCCACTGATGAACATGCTGACCAGCCTCCCAAACCACCAGCAAATGGGAACCATGGTGCTGATCTCTTTGGGACGGAGTAAAGACTCATGCTAATATGTACTATCATCTTGGGATCTGAGGTGGCCAATCACATTCAATGATGCATTTGTTTTCAGGTGGTACGGCCAAGCAGAACTGCAGTACCAGCTACCATCTCTGGAAGCTGCCTGCCTTTGTGATGATGCCTCATCCAAATGCCCTGCCAGGCCAGCACCTTAATATTCACAGTGCCACAGTGTTCACTGCAGAACAGCCACTGACCATAAACTCTGACATTTTGAAGATAAAGTGTTTTGGATTAGTCATGCACATGTGAAATCATTGTTCCTTCTGGTCCCACTCTGCCATCAGAAAAATGACTTGTAGCAGAGCCCAGTAACTTCTGCCGAGCCCAGTAACTTCCCCTCAATAGCCCTTCCTAATGAAAAGCCATGGTTGAGTGAAAAACTGTTACTTAAGAAAAAACAAACAAGGGAAGACAGGACTCTGGGAGTAGGGGTCTGTTGAGCTGAAGCTGGGGTGGGGGGTCTACTAACTCCCCAGGGACAGTGGGGGCTCCAGGGCTGGGGAAGCTTAGGGTCAGGAAGCACTCTGTAAAGGAGCACAGGGGACAGCAGGCACTGTGGGGTCACAGCCTCTGGCTCTGCCCTGCACATGTGTGACCTGCAGCCCCCTCCCACCCAAGTAAAGGATCACAATGAGCCAGATGCTTCACCTGGAAGAAAGCAGTGGCTGCTGCAGATGACTGTCCCCAGGGCCAAGCTAGCTGATGGTGCTTCTATCCTAGAAACTGGCTGTAGTGACAAAACAACTTTCCAGATACCTTCCCTATGCCTTAAACACTGATCATACTCACAGACCCAGGGACAGGCCCCTACATATGTTCTTTTTTTTACTAGAATGCTTTGCCAAAGGCAAGAGAGCTTGGGATAGTGTGGTTGGCCGTCAGTGTGGAGTAGAATCAGATCATTATCAGCTTTTGTATGGGAAAATTCAAGAGAAGAATCCCTTTTGCTTTAAAGCTGGTTGTCTGTGGTAGTATAAGCAAGTCTTCACCCAGGCAACCAGATGGCTTCTTGGCAGATCTCTGACCTGCTGAGAGCCCCAGTATGTGATCACACAGAATTGTGCAGCATGGGACTGGATAGCAACCTTTGCTGGAAGCCAGTCAGGGTGTGAAGTAATCTCAACTCATTTCCTTCTCACAGAGACCCTGAGAGGTTTGTACTATCATCTCTATTCAGGAGTCTAGAGCCCAGAGAGGTCAAAGTAAGTTGCCCAAAGCTACACAGGCTTAGAAATGAAACCAGACCTGTGTCATTTCACAGCCTGCATTCCTAACTACCGAACTACACTGATTTAAATCCCTGGCCTTGCACCACTTGCTGACCTTGCCTTTGTCTGCATCTGGGTTGAAATATTGTTAGTCTTTGAGGACAGTTAGAAGGATGCTGTCTAGACACACCTGCATTACCCTGGTGTCCAGCTAGATCAGACAGCTGTATGCTAAGACCTTGTTTTAGGATTGTGCCCTTGACTCTTGAGAGGAGACATGATAAAAGATAGCCCTGTGATCCACACGCTGACATCTGCTGAAGGAATACTCATGAAGCAAGAGGCCAGAGGCCACTCTCCCGGGGTCCCAACATGAATCTCTTGGGTGAATGTCTTCTTAGGAGGCTGGTGCTAGGAAAGACTCCTTGTTGCTTTATGACACTATATGTTTTTGTTGCAATTTGCCACAAATCACAAATAAATTAGCAAACACATTCAAGTCACTGGCCTGTGGACACACAGACCAGGGTGTCTGGTAGTGCCTTGGGACATGACTCCTTCCCCACCAGAAAACTTCCTGGTAAGATAAACTATGAACAGAGACTCCCTGACTTCAGACACCCTTGGCGGTCCCTTAGCTCAACTCAGAGACCCTTATCCAACACTTAGACAAGGGGACAGAGGAGAGAGAGGAAGAGGAGAGCATAGAGTTAAGTTCCTTCAAGGTGAAGGCCAAGTGTCCAGTTTCCTGAAAGGCTCAAGAGTGGTATTTGAATCTGATTCTAAACTGTACCTAGAAAGGAAAGAAGGAAGAGGGATAGGGAGGCATGGAGGGGACTCTGAAGAAGAAAACAAGAGCAAAAGTCCTGCCAGTAGATGAGGCTGAAAGACAGAGGAACGAGAGAAGGGACTGTTGAGTCTCTCTGAGAGTTAGAGTTGGACTGTGTCTCTCTGGGACACAGTATTTCATGGACTCCTCAGCCTGGTATAGCGTCAGAGCATTAAGCAACTCGGCCAGTCATCTCAATGGAGAAGACTGGGTTTAAATGCTGGTACGAGTACCAAACATCTACACTAACTACAAGACAGGCGGTAAAAGACACAAGAGAGAGGATTGAGGCTATGGGAAGGGGGAAGAGAGGAAGGGAGGAAGGGGGGAAGGGGGAGAGGGGGGAAGAGGGGAAGGGGTTGGAGCAGGGGTGAAGACAAGGGAGTGGACAAGATAAGAAAGGGATGCTGAGAGCCGCAGGTTTGTCCAAGAGACAGACAAACAGCCGAAAAGACTACGGAAAAAGAGAAGTGGAGAAGAGAAAGGGGAAAAGAGGGACGGCGCTTGAGGAGATGCTCATGCTGAGACCCAGAAGTCAGGGAATGCACTCTTCCTTCTTCTAGATCCTCAAAAGCAGCTGGGGACTGGAGGTGGGGTGACCAGAACTCAGGCCTCAGCCTAGACAAAGGAAGGGGCTGTCTTTGGTCCTCTGCCAGGAAAGAACTGGCTCTCTCTGGCAGCCACGCACCCTGGGGACAGGAGGGGGCGCCTCAACCTCAGGCAACTGCAAGGAAGCTGCTGCCAGTGTCTCCAGGTGTCTTTAGGAAGGAGGAAGCTGTAGAGGGAAGAAGCCAGGCCAGAAGTGAGAAGCCAGACCCCCACTAGTTCTGTGGGTCACCAACCCTGTGACTAGCACATCTCCCCATGGCACCAGATCTTTGTGGACATAAGTTGGAAACTAAAATCTTTTGGGTCCTTCCTGGCTGCCAGTATGCCACCTAGAACCACCTCTGGGATTCTCCCTGTCCCTATCTCTTCCAGATCTGCTTTCTGTTCTAAAAGGCAACATACATCCCCCTTCTCCCTCCACTATCAAGAGCCCCCACCTTTGTGAATGCAGAATGAAACAGTTTCAGACTCACTTCTCACTTGCACATTTGATCTGTACAAACTCATAAAATAGATACAATAGAGAGCATGGAAAATTGAAGCACAAAGATGGAGTATCAGTGATCTGTGATCACATGACAAAATAAAACTCATATCACTCTCCAGTAATTGAATTCTACCATGCGAATTCAAGTCTCTCAACTTTCCTCCCTTGTTTCCTCTATTCCAGATCAGGAAGGGAGTGGTTTTCACATGTGTATAGCTGACTGAGACCAAATGTAAAATCTTGGCCACTGAGCTCTGGCCTCAGCCAAGCTCCACCACTGGCTTAATTCTGACATTGATCACTAATGACTTTGCCCTTGTAACATAATTTATTTTATTTTACATTTTTTAATTGTGCTCATGAGATCATGCCAAACTCACCTTTAAGAAGACGGCTATTTCAAAATCACAAAAAACATACAGTCCAAGCATATTGCCTCTATTCTGATGGCCCAGAAATGCATAACTTTGATTTCATCTAATTCAGTACTTCGTTAGTTGGAGTAAGAGTAATGGTACAATTCACTAAGTTCCTTCTATGTTCATGGTAACTGAATAGGCACTGGAGAATATTTCTCAATGTTTGCATCTACTCAAAACATCCCTGTGAGGTAAGTGTCAGAATGAACATTGTGGTGGATGAGCAGATGGGGGATCTATCAAGTACCTTGCCCAGAGTCATTCAACTGGTAAATAGCAGAACCAAGATTTGCATTCAGATCAGCCCGGCTGCAAAGGCCAGGCTCTTCCTTACCCTGTTCTTTAACATGCTACCTGTGAACTACAGTTCTGCTATGAGCTTCTTGACTTTATGGCTGGTCTCTTCAAAGACTGTGTTTTAGTGGGGGCGGGGGCAGAGGACTTAGCATCAGGAGAAAGAAGCCCTATTAACCCAAGGCAAATCTGGGTAGAGGGAGAGCCCTGGTCCTGAGCCTCCTCTTAGTTCCTTTTTGCTCCCTCCCAGCCAGGGCTCCTGTCTTTGGAGACACATCAACAAGCCAATCACGGCCATAGCCCCAGCTAAAGGCCCTTGTCTCAGACAGAACTGGCAGCTGCCTCCTCTTATTGGCAGCACATTTATCATCTTGAGGAAAATATTGATGGAAAGAAACACTAGCCAGGCAATGTGTCTCGACTGGGTGTGCAGCCTGGAGTGAGGCATGCGATGTTGATTCTAGGGTTGTGCTGTGGAGAATGGCTGGGGCTCCAAAAGTCTGATAAATTCCTAAGAATCACCTAGTAGTTGTTCAACAAATTGGGATTTAGATCCAAATTCAACTTTTTGAATGATGTCTGGTAGATGAGGCTCTTTGTCCAAATCATTCATCTTATAGTTAGGATGCCAGGATGGAAGTGGTTTGTAAAAAATCATATAGCACATCAGTGGCTGATGACAGATTAATAAAGAATGTGCTTTGTGAATCTCACATCAGAACACTATGTCGTAGTCAATGTGTCACTAGGCAATGTCCTCAAACCTGGGCCAGACTATTTAATTTGAGAAACTCCAAGTTGTTTCCTAAGGGACAGGTGATCTGTGGACTTTGTTTCAGAGTCAATCTCCTAGAGGAAAAATGTAACCAGTGGGTGCCATGGCATCATGGTGCACTTGCTTAGCTCAGCTGACCCTGTGATCTGCCCTCCCATACCTGCCATTGCAGGTGCTCTTTCTGTCACATTGCTGGGGATCAGCAGTCCTGCAGCAGCTGGTTACCACAACTCTCTCCAGTCTCATTAGCTCACAGTCCCCATCTTGCACTGAAGGCCTATACATGACCAAATAGGAAAGCAGCTCTCTCAGGCTCTAGCTGTTGACAAAGGCTGCTCTCTGTCTGCAGAGACTCAGGCACTCTTCTCCTACACTGGGCCTAAGTGATGCTACTTCCTTGGTGCATCTATTCTTACATCTGGTGTCCCCAAGCAGAGTTAAACACTCTTTCTGTCTGACCCATACCCCCTTCTGTCACCATACTGTACTGAACTCACTCTCTGCCCATCTCTACCATCCTGGCGCATATCCAGGCCGATACCATGACTTTCTCTGCACCCTCAGACACCAGCAGGAATCTGGCATATAGGAGATGCTCACTGAGTACAGCCACCAGTTCTAGACCCCTCTTTTCATTATGCAGCATGCACAGGTTCAGAATGGGGCTGCCTCACTCTGGGCCTTGTTTCAAACTCTAGAGCCACACGGAATAGATCTATTACTCAGCTCTGTGGTTACCCTGAGACTTGACCAAAGCAAACATATAGCTCCTAAAGGTCCATATTCCAAGGAAAACTCCCCAATTTCTTTATCTGGTTTCTGGAGTGTCTAACAAAAATGGTGGTTTTGTTTGTTTGTTGTTGTTGTAGGTTTTCCAGATTGTCCCAATTTTAGGACTAAAAGCTCCCTACCCTCTCTCCCGGTAACCCCTCCTTGCAGTTTTGTGCCTCCCCCCCCCCCACACCATGGTTTTTCAGGTCCCATGTACCACTTTATTGGTGTTTGACATAAACTGAAGGCCAGAAATGAAAACAGAGCCCCAGGGACTGATGACAGAAGCAAGGAATAGAAAGGCCTTCCTCGCTCCCAGAACAGCTTACAGCTCCTGTCCACCAATCGGAGTCAGCCTCCGTTCAGGCAGTAGGTAATGCATAGCGGTGGGGTTGACATAGCCATTTGTTTGTCAGTAATAAACTTAGTGGTGCCAATCAAGGCACCTAAACCTTTCCCCACAGCCCTATTCTGCTTTCCCGACTTGCCTTTTGTCTTTGTTGAAGGGCAAAAGTTATTCAGCACCATTGTTCTATAAATTGTCTAGGTAGAACCTCAAGTGTTCCTAATGCTCATCAATTCAACAGTGTCTTTTTAAGCAGTTATGGTGTGACACTTTGGCAGTCACTGATGTCTTTTGGGCTTGTCAAAGCTAAGCGCAAAAGTGGAATTAGTTGAAACTGAGCCAGGGTAAAGCCTCAACTTTGAGAGCTCTCCCCACATTTGTGCAACAAGAAAATAGGAAGTCGAATGTTGGGATACATAGATTGTAAGTGAGCCCGAGTGCAGACAACAGGTTCAGGTGACTTAGGAGTCAAGCAGGATGCCTCCTGACTGCCAGCCCACAGCTGCAGTCCTGAAACAATAGAGGCTCTTTATCAATAACGTGGTTTCCATGGAGCCTTGCAGTGCCACTAGTGAAGGCTGACAGTTATCACTATAAAGTAACTTTACAACTTTGTAATTTGTAGCTCTCTGCTGACAGTAATATTAACAGCATTTCGAATTATGGCTATAAACTTGACAACAGCAGATAAAAAACCCTTTGGAAACCTCAGTTCGGGGGATGAAGGAAGCTTGGTGAAAGAAGGGAATGGCACTTTGGTTTTCTAGCCAGACAGGAGGCATTCAGGAGCCATGGCACGCTTGGACATGAATGTGGGTGTCACTTGGCCCAAGGCAGGGTGACTCAAGGCAAGGCTGTAAGCTGGTGGTAGTCAGCAGCGCTAGGTCTGGGTCATCACGAATGACAGATAGGTCAGTGTCAGGGGTGGGTGCTTCAGAGAAGGGTTTCTAGAGGTAGAAGAACAACAGTAAGAGTGGTGTGAGCCCCAGCCTCTCTGGAATTCAGAAGATAAGTTCCTGTCCTGCCATGAGAGGGAAGCAGGGAGGAAGACAAGATGGTCTGCCAGTGGATGCTTGAGCTGGACTTGTCAGGATTCCAACATCCACTCTAACACCCAGTACATGGGTGGCTCTGGAAGGTCATTGGATGTTCCTGAGCTTCACTTCCTCTGCTTCTGTCTCAAAGGCCCAAATCAAATGATCATCTCCATCCACCCATCCGTCTGCCCATATGTCTGCCTACCTGCCTTTTGATTCTAATCTAAAGAGGTGGGAAAACTGGGACCCAGAGCACTGTTAGCCTCCCCAAACATGCATGGCAAGGTTCAACAGAGCCACAGCTGCTGCTCTAGTGTGGGAGTGTGGAGCCTTTTCAGATGCCATGAGTTCAGTTATAATGCTTCCGTCACCAATGCTACTATTATTCACTCAGCCAGTTGGCTAGTAAGTATTCCTATTTAAAGCACAAACCCCTGATTTTATCTTTAGGGAGGATAAAAAAATTATCAGGCTTCAGTAAGGTTTGTATTCTACTCTCCAAACCCTCTAACTAAAGGTTTTCTTTTCTTTTCTTTTTTTTTTTCCCATATGAATCTTAGCAAAGCTATGATTCTGAGTATGACAAATAGGAATCTGGAAAGTTCTGAGATGTCTGACTTATCTGAGAGAAATACCAACAAGCATGTCAGGCATGACTTCTTCCTATTCTTCATCCACTCCAAGAGTAAAATCTTCTCAGCAAGAATGAAAACCCGGGCAGCACTCCTGACATGTTCAGGAACACGGGACAGCACTCAGAACAGCTCAGACCATAGACCTTACCATCTCCTTAGAGAGAGAGCCACATGATCTGAGAGGCAAAGGACAAGGCCTTCCTCTACTTCATTCATTCATTCATTCATTCATTCATTCATTTTCATTCACTGAGGGTGAGTAGATACTGACCAGAGAGGTCAAGTGATATAGCCATAGTCACACAGCAAAAGGCCATGATGGAACTGAGATCCTGACTCCCAGTTTGGCATTCTTTTCACCAACTCATGAGGCAGACAGTGACACCAAGAAAATGACTTTCTTGGTTGTGACTTCATGGTGCCTAGTGCCATGTTCAAAGCCAAGGTCTTTCTCCAGAGCTTCAAGACCTTAGAACCATCTGTCTATTAAAATTCCCCATTTGCAAGTCACATGAGCCCTTTACGTTCAACACCTCACAAACAGAGCTCAACAAGATTCCTCCTCCCCTCCCTACTCCCGCCTTTCCCCAGCAGTCCACATTTACGTGATTGGCTGATGCTTCTGTCTACCATGTTATTCAAACCAACATCCAGGGTACCTTCCTTGACTTTTCCCTGTATCCCATATCTGAACAATCACCAACACACTCAGCCCTACTGTTATCTACTGGACCATACAACAAAGAACTCATCTAGGCCTGATTTCAGCTGAAATATGGAGGTTGAAATCATCATGAAGGATTTTTAAGAGAAAAGCTGAAACAATTTTGCAGCCCTGAGGTCACCCTCATATGAGAGATGCAGTAGCCCCCACTGGGGAGACCAGCCAGGTCATCTGGGCCTGAAGAAGGAAGCCCAGTTGGTGGAACCCCTGAGCAGCTCTCTAGCATTCATCACTAGAAAGTAGGGTGTCTAAGGGGTTCATGCAGGATTTTCCATGCCATCCCCAGAGCACTGGAGGCCCACTATGCCCCTTTCTAGCTCTCCTTCATCCTGGTCAACCCCACAAGTATGAACAGGGGTCACCATGATGAGCCTATCTGAGACAGACCCAGAGGGCGGGAGGGTTTTCTTTGAAGAGGCGTGATGTTTTGGATCAAGCCAGACACAACAATTACTCGACAGAGACTGCTTTGTGACTAGAATTAATTGGAACTTCTTCATTTCCTGAGAATGCCTGGGCGCTCCATGGGTCTGCCAGAGCTCTTATTTCTATGGATCTGTCATCTGGATTCATCTATTTACAAAGCCAGTGGAAACAAACAATGAAGTTGTTTTGTAATTGTTAGTGTCACATATTCAATGTGCTGGTTCCTTCTCTCACAGGTCTTCCTCCTGTGCTTAGTGATCACTGCTTGTTTCTGGCCCGGCCCCATCTACCCTGGGACGCTTGGACAGAACATGCTTCCCCTGGCATTTGGACTCTCTTCTGGACTTCTCCCTCTGCCAGGAAGGTGGCTCCACTCCTTCTTTCCCAGTCCGCACCGTCTTACCCCAGAGGGCTGAGCCCTGGATTCTCTTCTTCTAGGAAGTTCTTCTTCCCTCCCCGCTGCCCTCTTTTCCCAAGACCAGCAGATCTTTCCTCTGCCAGGACATTTATCCTCCTCGATGCTGCCGTCTCTTTCCCTTGTTCTCTCTCCTTCCTGGAGACAGGGACTATGCCTTATTCCTGTCTCTTTCCAGCATCTAATGAGTTTTGTTGGACAGATGAATAAATAAAGTCTGTTAAGCATTTCAGAGGGCCCACTGCAAGGGAGACAGAGAGGTCTGAACTGAGATCAGTTAGCTGACATGATCCTGCTATCTTCCCTTGGCTAGCTGTACCTTTCCTCACAGCCAGCATTACCTGATTTCAGTATGGCCGCAGCCACAGGAAACCAGTCTGCTCAGGATCCAGGATCGCTTGCTGTTCCCAATATTTTTCTCATCCATTTTGTTAAAGAGCTGTTTCCTCTTGGCTTGGAAGCAGACCATAAACAAAGGCCAGAGAAGCTGGGGCTACTTTGTGATTCTAGTTTAGCCTCCTTTCTCTCTCTCTCCTTGAATCTTTTGAACAGAGCGTATTTACTGGTTGTCAAGCCCATAAAATGCAAATAGGACTTACTGAAGAAGAGCCCCAAAGTATCAGGAACCTATCACTTCACAGCAGCAAAAGGACAATAAATGACAGGGAGGAAAGGCAAGAGAACGATATCTAATATCACTGAGCATGTGGCATGGTGACTCATCTGCTCGTGACAACATAGCCTTCCCCATGTAACCCTTACAGCTGTGAGAAGTAAATCACTGATATTCTCACTTTACAGATGAAGAACTGAGGACTGGAGTGGTTATGTAACTGGGTTAATACAGAACTCTCACCTGGAATGCTGACGTCAAACCTGTATTCTTGTTACGACATGGACAGGCCAGAGTGCCAAAGACCACTAGCCATGGTGGAGACCTTTGAAAATGTATAGAATTATTTCCCTTAGTATCATTAGAACCAGATAAACATTATTCCTCCCAGTTATAGATTAAGAAACCGAGGCCCAGTGATGTTATGTAACCTGTTCAAAGTGGCCCACTTACTATGTGGCTGAGGCAAGATTCAAACCCTGATGTGTATGAAGAGAAAGTCTGTCCTAGGCACAGCGGTTAGTTCTTTGTGAGTGTTTCTGAGTCCCACAGCAGGATAGGAAAGCCAGAAAGTCCTCAGTTGCTTTGGAAAGATAAAGTCACCTCACAGAGCCTAGAGGACTCACTGAAGGGCACTGTCTGGGACGAAGCCGGCGCTGTCGTCAGAATCCGGTCTCCTGATTCCTAGTCTAGAGGACACTTCCTCCCAGACCATATTGCCATTCCCATCAGACCATGTAATTTCTTTTTCTGATTGGGACACAAAGCCAGCAGCCAACAAAGATCACAATCTGTCTGCCTGCTCTCCCTCTGTTATGAGATGAGTCTAAAAAAAAAAAAATGTATACCAAAGAGGAACCAGGTTAAATCATCCTTGAATGTACCAAATCGGCTTGTGCTTTCCTGGCCAGTTCCAGGCTCCTCTTCTCCCCTAACTGACAAGTGGGGTGGCTCCAGGAGCTGGAAGTTGATGCAGTTTCTCCACTTACCACTGACTCCTTCTGGTCCCTAGCTCCTGTGGACACTAATGCAGGTCCTGCATCTCCTTGGTCCCATATTTAAATATCCTGTGGCCATCACCCATCACCTAGTATTGACCTGAAGCATCTCTCACATGGATTGTCCTAACAACCTCCTACTGCATGTCTCTGCCTTCAGTGCAGCCAGGGTGATGTCCCACTATTTACAAAACATCTCTTGTGCTTCATTACCTGTGGTTTAAGTTCAGATTCCTTTCAGCCTGTGAATTGAGACTTCTCTCCTGATTCTGAAGGCCTTTGCCCAAACCAGACCAGTTAAACTCTTGCTACACATGTGTACTTTTCCTCTTCGCCTTTCTGTACGCCATGTTCTCCTTTCAGCAACACACTCCAGTCCCATTGGACTAATATTAAAGTGTAGTTTAGATAAGCCTTTCATGAGAAAGACTTCTTTGACTCTCAAGATCATGTTGAATTCTCCCTCATTTCCTGTAAAGAAGTTTTTAGTTACTGCTACCCTACCCTACCCTACACACACACACACACACACACACACACACACACACACACACACACAGAGAGAGAGAGAGACACACAGACACACACTCACACTCAGACACATACACTCTCACACTCACATATACTTTCACACGTATACATTCATACTCTCACTCACACATACACACTCACATACTCACCTCCACATACGTACTTACTTATATTTATACACATTTATATACACTCACACACACACACATACACACTCACACATACCATTATCATTATTAGCAGGAGGAGGAGCAGTATTTGCTTTTGAAAGAGATTCTTGTAGATTATCTGGAATTTGTTTCGTAGCCCAGGCTAGCCTCAAACTCCTGTCTTTGTCTCCCAAGTGCTAGGATTACAAGTGTGTGCTACCATGCTGACTTTTAAATGTTAAGTGTCCCCTAGCCTTCCAGAATTCCTCTATCACTAAGTTTATCATGCATATTATAATTATCTCTTCTCTTCCCTGTCTCCCCAAGTAGAAGGAAAGCCCTGGAGTACTCTTTTTTCCCCATATTTTACCCCAGGTGCTAGGTTTGATTCCTGGTACTCACTAATATGTATTTATTTTTGGTGAAGGAGAATTGGGTGTTAAGGGACAGAAACTCTGAGTTGACTATGGGTGTCTTACTGAAAATAAAATTCCTATCAGCAAACCATGCCAGAAGTTCAGAGAAAGGTGGGAGAACCCATAGAACTGGGCATCAGCAAGCAATGACAAACCAATTGCTGCATCCTCCAGAGAGACCTGGGTCTCGTGTGAAATGGGTTTAGAATCCCCTTTAATTCACATGCTCATACTCCTCAAACATTCCTATTAGCTCCCTTGCCACAATACTGTAGGAGAGCAAAGCACATGTGGTGTGAAAATGACCTTCACGTGTGCTAAAGAGAACGAGGATCACACCATCTGATGTTTTGGCAGTAAGGGGAGGGTATCAAGGGGGCAGTGTGGCATTTAAGAGATGGCCATACTTTGGGAAGCCATGGCTCCTCTGCCTCATTGGCCTTGCTGAGCCAGAAGATACTGTATCACATTTTGAGATGATGGTCTCAGTCCTGGAGACTGTAGGGAGAACACTCAGTTCTTATCATGATCTCTCTAAGGTTCTATGGCATCTGAAACACTGATCTACCACCTACCTGGCCTACTCCTTGCTAGCCTCTCCCTCTGAAGCTATCACCCTGGCCTCTCAAGTTCCCAGAAAAGTAATTGGGTCCTACTAAAGCTTCAGTAGGCTAGGTCTAAAGTCATGCCACTAACATAAGAGATTTCCCCACACAGCTTACGATAGGAACTCCATGACTATTCACCAAAAGTTATAGAAGGCTAATGTGAACATTTTAATTTAGGGAAGGGATAGTTTGTATGTGGAGTAAATGGGTCTTCAATACATTCAATATCTATGGGTTCTGCATCCAAAGATTCAACTAGCCAAAGGTAAAAAATAGTTTAAAAAATGGTGTCTGTACTGACCATATACAGACAATTTTCTTGTCATTATTCCCCAAACAATACAGTATAACAATGATTTACACAGCATTTACAGTGTATTGGATAGTATACTATCTAGAGGTGACTTAAAATAGGCACTAAGGCCAGGCATGGTGGTCCAGCACTTAATCTCAGCACTTGGGAGGCAGAGGCAGGTGAATCTCTGTAAGTTCTATGCCAGCCATGACTATGTAGTGAGTTGAGGATAGCAGAACTATGTAGAGACCTTGTCTCAAAAAACTAATGTATGTATACCTTGAAAGACACAGGAGGATGTCTGTGGAATACACACAAATACTATAACACTATACATAAGGGACTAGAATACCAGAGGACTTTAGTTTCCATTAGGGTCTGGAACCATCTTGGCACATTGAGGGCCAACTGTATACAGAATTTATCCTTTCCCTGTATTTTTTCAAGCCTTCTCAACTATACTTCTTTCTCAGATAAAACTACAAGTTTAGAAATCAGAAATGAATCAATTTAAAACTCAAAGGATAAGTGTTAACAGGTTCTACCAGAATCTGGTATAGACCCTATAATGTGAGTTTGAAATAAGCTAAAATTTGTGAATACATTTCCTTTAAAAAAAAGAAGTCAAGCGAGGTAAAAAAGTAACTCAAGTGTTCACCATGATGAACTTAAGAGAAATTTTGGGGAAAATAGGGGGAAAAGCAACTTGTCGAAGGCAGAGGATTGGGGTGGGTAGGCCAGGGAGGTTAGAAGAAGAGAGAAAAGCAGTTGGGAAGGAGAAAAAGAAGAGTAAGTGGAGGGGTGATAAGTAGGGAGAGAAAAGCATGTGATTACTGAGGAACGACAGGTGAAGGAGGAGTGGGGGAGAGAGGGAAGAAAGTGTGAGTAGAGAAATGAGAAAATGTGGGAGGAGCAAAGAGAAAGACAAGAACAACAGAAACAGAGGGAGGGCCATGGCACCGGGGGCCTAAGGAAGACCTGGAGCCTGGAAGCAGCAGTTGACAAGATGTCTATGTTCCATATGAAGAGTGTATGAAGGTCAGAGACACTGCCCATAGAACCAGCCACATTCATCCTCACCAAACTCCTAACCTGCCTTGTAAATCCTTCCAGATTGGTATTCCCCACTAAACAAATGCTGATCTAGGGATAGCAGAGACATGACAAGGATACAGGCTTCTTCAGTGTAGGGCACAGCGGCTGTAGTGCCCCCAATGATGTAACTGTAGAAGGAAACCTCTAGGGTATAGCAGTACGAAGTGTGATCCAGGAGTCCACCAAGAAAGCGGCGGCCAGTTCCTGCTTTCACAGCATCCCGGTTGAAGGATGTGCTAGTCTGTGAAAGAGAAAGTTGGAAAGAGAGAAAATCAGACCTGGATGCTCCACACCAGCTTTTAGATGTTGAGCAAGTCTTACAACACCTCCAGTTCTCAGTTTCGTCATCTGAAAAGTGGGATCTGCTTCATCATCTCATTTAGTATGAGGACTGAGTAGTCAACAAATGTAAAGGAATGCAAGTGTCCATCAGGGTTCTTGGGGCACAGCTACCAGTAGGAATCAGAGTGGGGATGCTAGAGGAGTGAAAAGCAGACAGGAGGCAAGAAACTATAACATGATCACCATCAGAATGAAATGTTCAACTTGATGATACTGTTCCCTAGGTTGCGCCATGTTTTAGCTTCAAAGGGACCTATTTAAGTAGGTGTTCATATTTTATCATTCTACAGATGAGGAATCTGAGACTCACAGCTGTACAAGAAAGTTAAACAGTACAGATGTGAAGTCAGGACTAAGTGGTTCCCGGGATCCCTGTGTTCTCCATCTCACCAGAGAGAACTGAACTCATGTCCAACGTGAGCTAAGGAGATTTTGTAAGACCTCAGCAGCACCCATCAGGGTAAGCAGAGAGAGGGGCCAGCAGGTCAGACTTGGGTCTTCTGTTCAGAAACATAAATTTTCCTTTCCCACTGTTTGACAGCTGTCAGTTTATCCTTTTGGTGTACCTCAGTTTCCTTTTCTGTGTAGTAGAGATGAAGGAAACTATGAAAAAGTCACAGATTGTCCAGTACAAAAGCCTTGGAGTCTATGAGGTCAAACAAAACCCTCCCGTTTTGGAGGTAATTCTTGAGACCCAGAGCAGTGACAGGAATGAGACCAGGACAGATGGCCTTGATGGCAGCCCAGAGCTCCCAAGGAGGCTGAGATACAGAAACATCCCCAGGACCCGGAACATGGCCTCAATGACGTCTGGTCTGTAGACCCAGGAACGCTCACTCCTATGGGCACCTCTGAGGCCCATGGCACACCTTCCAAAGAACTGGAAGCTGTCAAGACTATACAGGTTCCTATAGAAACAAATGGCTGTTTTTGTCCCATAGTTTGCAGGTGGGCAGGTACCCAATTGATTCTACTACCTAAATTCTAGATGACTCGACAGTAGATGCTCAACTTTTCTGCACCATAGGTTTCACTTGGAGATATGTATATATATAAAGGACTGTGCTTAATAACCTCCAATTCCTTTCTTGGTCTGCCATCCAAAGATTCTGTAATTCAGAGTGCATCTTACCACACAGAGAAATTCATCATCCTCACTAATGTCCAGCCTGAAGCAATGAGCAGGTGAGTTTTCAGCTCATCAACTTCAAAAATTGCCGTGACCTCTCTGGGCCTCTTCCCGACTGGCCACATGGCAGTAACAAGGCCCAGCGATTGAGTATCAAAACAAAGGAAAAATGAGCAAAATCATCCCTATGTCTCAATAGTGTGTGCTGATGTCCCTCCTCATCTTTCCTCCCTGCTCTTTTTGATATTGCTTTGTGCTACCAAATTTCTAACCGCCCCCGCCTGGCCCATCACACCCACCTTGCACGTCTCCGGAGGTTGTTGAGGTCTTTTCTGCCTGCAAGGGACATTCATATCTATAGCTGCATATGTTTGCCTAGGAAGCTGTGGTGCAGGCAGGATAAAAAGAGATATACCCACCAATTACTGTCAAAGAAATTGGGGCCAAGAAAGTCATGGAAGATGAGAATGGTGGGTATATAATCCCTTGAGCAGACACATTGTTCTCCTGCTGCAAGCACTGGGGCAAATGGAAACAGACTAGTGGCTAGGCATGAAAGAGGAAGACCACTGGATGAGTTTGTTAATGCTGAAGTCAGACTCACTAAACAAACACTAGGTGACCAGACAGGCCAAATGAAAATGAACCTGAAGAAAGAGAGAAAGATGTAACGGGAAGAGGTGCAGAAACATCCTAGCTAACTGAGACCTTCTGACTTACATAGGAGAAGTCCTCTGCATTCTGGCAAAGGAGTTTTGGGAAAATGGACTGCCTTTGGAACCGTTCCTCATCCTCAAAGATGTTGCCATACATGAAGCCATTCATCATGGTGGAGTGGGCGTGGATGTCAATATAGAACTCCAGGCTTGTTTTCTGTTGAAAGAAAGGATAACAAATGAGAAGGCTAGGGCTGCAGAGCCACCGCCGTAAAGGAAATCACACCGCACACACCCTTTTCAGCAGGCTCTTGGCATCTGCAGACTTGGCAGCTAATTGCAACGTGATTGGAGGGCAGGAGACAGGCGAGAATCGATTTCTATTCATTTTAAACTAAGGTGTCCTCAGTGTCAGAAAGCGCTACTGGCAGCATGTCCTTTAGAAGTCTCAGAGAAATGGGGGTTTTGTTGCATTTTAAACTAAGTTTCTTACACAGAACATGATTAGACATTATGAGAAGTTTTAATCTGATTAATAAGAAATATCTTCCAGGAAGTCATTGTATTTACATTGGGCATTCGTGCAATTTTGTCTAAACTTCCATTTCTAGCTGGGAGCCTGGTGTAAATTGTGTTCCCACTGTGACCGTTGGGATTGAAAACAAAACAAGAAACCAACTTTTTTCTTTTATTTTGAGGTTATAACTACATCATTTCTCCCCTCTTCCCTCACTCCAAGTCCTCCCCTATACTTCTTCTTGCTTTCTTTCAAATTCATGTTCTCTGTTTTCATTAGTTGTTATTACACGCATATATGTGTATGTATTAGTGTGTTCTTCCCTAGGAAAGACTATTTCTCCTACTCTATACATTCCTTAGTTGCCTGTAGTTCCTCATATAGGATTAAAGCCTTGTGGTCTTCGCCCCTGTCCACTTCGGCATATCTATTGTTGTTCTTGTTCAGCTCATGTTTAGGCAGTCATGTTGGTGACCCTTTATGGGTGCAGGGAGGAGACAGAGTCTCACAGCAAACTCTCTGATCCTCTGGCTCATAAAAATCTTTCCATTCCCTCTTCTGCAATGATCCCTGGGCATTAGGTGCTGGAATGTTTTATAGGTGTATCTACCCATCAGGTCTCCATAACTCTGCATTTTGATTGATTGTAGTTTTCTATAATGGTCTCCATCTGTTGTAAAGAGAAGTTTCTTTGGTGAGGGAGGGATAAGGACTACACTTTTCTGCGAGTCTAGGGCAAATACTTAGAATGTATTTTGGAAGTGGGGGCTATAGTAACTTCACTAGCCCTGAGTTGTTAGCTGGGGGATATTTTTAATCTGAAAAACATGTATTTTGATTCTAACCTCAGAGTTATACTAGGAAGCAAACATAGCAGTAGCCCTTGCCATCACTTTGTGCATCTCTAAGGAATGTTAGGCGCCATCCTAGAAGCTTTATACATCAAGTATTATTTAGCTCTTTCATTTAACCTTTTCTTATGAAGTCACATCTTTCCCCAATAACTAACTAACAAACAAACAAACAAACAAACAAACAAACAAACAGTTCATGGCAGGGGAGGCTTTTTAATCTATAAATGACATTGCTGAGACTCTCTCTGCTTGTATAGTTAAGACACTTCCTAGCTTGATGTGATATTATCTCCTGAAGTTGGGGAGTTGTCTATAAAGGGCTTAGTGCCTGTAAGTGCAGGATGCTCAGAACTGTTGGCAGAATGATGGTATACAAGACACCAGGAAATGACACCAGACACCACAACAGAATGACAGAAACAAGAGAACTTTTAGGACATTAGATCTTCAGTGTCTCTCAAATATAATGATTCTCCTCTTTTTACATGTCAACTAAATGTGTGACACACACACACACACACACACAAACACACACACACACACACCAATACTACTAAGATTAACAAAGCCCTAAATATGAAGAAGATTTGCCTGAGCTCACAGAATAACTGGGACTTGAATCCTGACAAAATTGACTTGTCCTCTGTGACCAACACTTGCCACGCCTGGTCACCTAACCATCTTTGTTCTGTTTTATAGACCTGGGAAAGAAGAAAAGTCCACATGTGGGAGGATTCTCCCTCCTTGGGACACTTTCAAATGAAGTTATAGCTAAATAAAATCCATGTTGCTTCTAGAATGTGAGCTTGATGACTGTCATTTCATTTGCCTCAGAGTTGGAGCTAAGAATTACATCTTGCTGAGCTCCTGGTTCTCTGGGTAGCATACACTGTCTTCTGAGGGCAACAAGATGCAGTTCTCTGTGTGATATTAAACTCATCATTTTCAGCTTTGGAGGAGGAATACACAATGATCCAACAGGAGCCCATAAAAGTCATCTTTGCAATTTCATTTTCTTCGATTGTCTGTCTTTTCCTCTGAGCTTTTGATGAGCTGCAGAGGAAAGGAAGAGGTAGAGAGATGACTTGAGAAATGTGTGAGGAAAAACTGCAATTTATAGCTTAGACTGCCAGGGACATAAAGGTCTTGAAAATCAGGCCCTCTGACCTCTCTCCAATCAGCCCTGAGTAGGGAGGTTGCTTGTGTAAAGCTGGCTGGCAAGCTGGTGATGGAGTAAGAATTAGAGCCAAGCCCTACTGACAACCACTTGGGTATGGCATCAGTTGTCTCTCAAATCTGGCATTCTCACACTGGGTGGCTAATATGACTTCACTTTAAATTACCAGCAGGTGAATTTTAACTGATTGACACATATGGTTCCGAAGTTAAGAGGCATGACATAATTTACAGTGGAAATTACCCCTTCCACTCCATCCGGCAATCATACAGTTTTGCTGTCAGGTTGGCATGTACTCTTCCAGAGACAGTTTGTATATAAACAAGGAAATAGTGTCCCCACTCCAAAATGGTAATACCCTAATCTTACTGTCCAGGTCTGCCCCCCCCATTTTAAAATTTTTTTCCTTGTCTTGGGAATAACTTTTTCTCAACAAATAGTTGCTTCATTCTTTCTGACAGCTCATTAACTCCCTACCTGATAAACATTTAAGGGGTGTTCAATCTTTTCTTGTTACCAGATGTGCTTTGGTGATGGGCTTTGCACATACAGAAGTTTATACAGATGCAATTATATACTGGATTCATAGAAATGGAATCACTAAGATCCTATGTACATCTAAAATTCTGATAAATTCTAACAGACTCCCTTAGAAGGGCCAGTACCCTCCCAACAGTGTATCAGCACCTCATCACCTTGACAACATGGGTGCAATTTTACTTTTTGAAATATTCCACTTGTGATGTGTGGGAAATGATAACTAAGATTAGTTTTAATGTGAATTTCTGTTAGTGCAATTATCTTTTATTATCTAGTTAAACTTCTTTTCATATATGTAAGAACTATTTGCATTTTCTGTGAAATGACTGTTTATTTTCTTTGCCCATTTTAGGATTGAGTTACTAGGCTCTGTCTCTCTCTGTCTCTTTCTCTCTGTTTTTATTGATTTATAGAAGCTGTATATTATATAAATTCACCTTTATGTGTTATAAAAATATTTTATCATATTTTCTTTTCACTTTAGTTTGTTTATCATCCTTTTCTTTTGGAGTCCCAGACATAACTGCTTTCACTGTTTGTTTTTTGTTGTTGTTTCCTATTCTTTTGTTTATCTTTAAGTATTTCCATTTGAAATTAAGTGAATGGGTTGGTATGACAGAGGAGGGTAGAGGGAGAGGGATAACTAACACCAAGGAGGTTTGAAAAAGCCATATGATGGAAACCTATCATTCCTTAACCATCATTCATATATATATGAAGGAAGACACATGCCTATACATCAGTATGTGCATGTATTTATTTATAAGTATATATTTATACTAGTATATGTTTACACACACATATACATATAAAGGAGTTTAACTGGAAGGCTTGAGATACTTCCCTGAAGCTCTTCATCAGGGTGACCTGGGGGCCCCCCAAATAATATAGGCTATTGTCACTGTTCTTTGTTGTCCATCAGAACTTGATAGTAAGACCTAGTGCTGAAGACACCATATTGGTGAAATTATTAAGGCCACTCCACGTAGTTAAAAGGGAGGTTTATTTTGTGAGGTAACTTACAAATGAAGGGATAATAGGTTGTAGGGTCTGGGAAAGGTATGGCGCAGTCCGGTGGTGTTCTCCGGAGAACTCTGCTCGGTCTACCTCCAGCGTCCAGGGTCCTGGAACCAAGAGAAGCCTCTCCTCTTGATCCTGGGTCTTCAGCATCCTCCCTCAGCCCCGCCTTGTAGGCATGACCACTACCGAAGCCTCAATGGGGGTTGGAACTTCCAGGCCAAGGCTGGAATGTCTACCTACTACAACACCAAACACTTTGGACAAATGACATGGAGAAATCAAGCTGGAAGCTATATCCCTGTCGATAAGTTTTTGTAGTACCAGAAACTAGTACTAGTACATAGGCTGCTGGAGGAATAAAGTCATCCACTTCTTGCCCAGCTGTGAACACTGTGAACTACAATATGACCAGCATAGCAAGATACGTCCACGTGTGCAATAGAGGCAGGAATATTATGGAGGTGACCACTGCTTTCTGATTGGATTTAAGGTCTACTTCACATAAGGAAATACATGCAAAGTACTGTTAATTTGGTCAAGAACCCATGGTTGAAGAGCTCACAGTCACCCAAGGTGAACATGCTATCAATTATTCTGTTAAATGTCATAGTCTCAAACTTCCCTCTGAATTCATATCTATCTACCCCTACATTAGTACAGTTATCAGACCCCTTCAGAGAAATTTCTTTGTGCAGTGAATAGTTGATGATTGAGAAACTCTCAATTGATCAAAATGCAAAGAATAAATGTGTAGAATGCTCAACCACAACATCTATATCATGACATGTATATTATTCCATGCTATCCCCAAGGCTCAGGAACCATTGAGGAAGAGGGGGCAGTAAAACTATAAGAACCAGAGGTTGGGAAGGAGTAGAACAAAACAGTGTCCTCTGTACTCAGGAACTCCAAACATTTTGGTTGCTTGCCCAAAACCATATGAGACCTAGCCAGTCAACATTCTAGCATGGACATGGGTATGCTCAGGACACTCAGGTGAGGCACTATTGATAGTTAATGGCTTCTAGGGAAGTAAGAGTCAGTTTTCTTTAATAGTATAAGTCACCCATATTCTAATGGATGACTCTACATCCACGAGAGTATGGGCAGCACAAATTGAACTTGGGGGCCGGGCTGTGGTGGCACACACCTTTAATCCCAGTACTCAGGAGGCAGAGCCAGGTGGATCTCTGTGAGTTCGAGGCCAGCCTGGTCTACCAAGTGAGTTCCAGGAAAGGCGCAAAGCTACACAGAGAGACCCTGTCTCGAAAAAACAAACAAACAAAAAAACAAAACAAAACAAAAACCAAAACAAATAAACAAAAAACCAAATTGAACTTGGAAAGTTATTTTGAAAAATAAGAAAGAGGAGGTGAAGGGGTATGGGAGGATCTGGAAGTCATTAGCAGAAAAATCAAGGGTGAATATGATCGAATATCAAAAGTATGCATGTATGAAATCATTAATAAAATATAGACATAAGTAGAAAATAAATGGCAAATGGATGAGACAGAAAAAGAGACTTCCTTAAACTTTTTATTAGTACTTCTCATCCTCAATTAATGCAAGTCACTCGTTGTTTGTATAGCTTCTATTTTGGATATTGACAGCAGTACTTGTTACTCTATGGCCAATCTAGGTGACAGATAGAACTTCCCAAGAGTTCCTTGGGAGAGGCACAGGTCTGATCCAAATTGTCATCTTCTCTTGCTTGGTCTACTGTTATAATCAATTCTTAATAGATTCCCTTGATGTTTTAAAGTGGTCTTTTCATATGCAAACACTTTCACTGCTCTAGCTAAGACTAGTCTACAGTTCTTTATTGCTTTCAGGACAGAGACCAATCTGTAGTGGGTAGCCATTCTAGCCTTGGCCTGGAAGTTCCAACCCCCATTGAGGCTTCGGTAGTGGTCACGCCTACAAGGCGGGGCTGAGGGAGGACACTGAAGACCCAGGATCAAGAGGAGAGGCTTCTCTTGGTTCCAGGACCCTGGACGCTGGAGGTAGACCGAGCAGAGTTCTCCAGAGAACATCGCAGGACTGTGCCATACCTTTCCCAGACTTTGCAACCTATCCCTTCATTTGTAAGTTACCCTACAAAATAAACCTCCCTTTTAACTACATGGAGTGGCCTTAATAATTTCACCAATACCAATCCCTTGAATAAGCTTTTAAACTCCTGCATGATCTGGTCACTGATTCCAGAATCAGCTCTCTTCATTTTCTGTCACACAGAGCTACCTGGAGAACCTTGAACTGTTGAGCTCATCATCTTTATCTCTGAATCCACACACAACCTTCTTCTACCTATATATTGTTCCTATACATAGGTAGTTAACTCTGGCCAAGACTAGGAATTTAAGGCACACACTGAACAGATGCTTAACTGTCCTGTATAAGGAAGACATTTGTCATTCTTTCTTGCTATTCAGTTGAGATTAAATAGGATGTAAGCAACAGTGGATACTGCCATGGTGGGGCTGATAATAAATTTTACATACAATCAACCATATTCACATTCTTCATGGAACCTACCTGTAAATATTTTGATATTGTAAGAAAAAAACCAGCCTATTGTCAGGTCCTAAAATAACCTGGGACAAGTCTCCCTCAGTAATGGTGGCTTTTCCCAGCACTTCTCACTCCTCCTCCTCCCCTAAACCTTTCAGCACAATGGCTGGGCTTCCCCTCCCCCATCTTTTCTTTCCCAGGTAACTCAGCCATTTTGGCTACACACTCTCTTGGGTCCCATGTGTTCTCTTTGTTCCCTCTGTCATTTTCTTTCTCATTCTCCCTCTCCTTTCATGACCCAGTTCAGTCTGGATCCTTCCAGATGCCTCTCTGGCTGTTATCTTCCTCATATCTACAATAAAACCTCTCTTCTCAACCAGATCTAGGAGTAATCATGTCCTCCTTTTCATTCACCTACTTCCCTGAATCAGTACTTACAGATCAGAAGACCTGCATCAGACTATGATGTGAGGCACAAACACGAACCATACTAAAATATGAAAACTACTGAGATTTGAGGCTTGTTTTAAAAGATAGTATTATTCATTTTGATTAGTAAAAATCTTGGTTTAGAATGCTTTATTTTGCTGAGCATGATGGTGGCACATATCTGTCATCCCAGATACTTAAGAGGCTAAGGTAGCAATATCACAAATTTGGGGCCAGCCCAGGCAACTGAGAGAAATATTGTCTAAAAATGAATCAATGAATGAATGAGAGAGAGAGAGAGAGAGATACCTTGGTAGTAGAGCAGTTACCTAGTATGTTCAAGGCCCTGGGTTCAATCTCCTAAAAGGCCTTATTTTAGGCTTCAGGCTAAGTGAGTAGCCCCATTAATGACCTGGTAATTCCTTATTTTCATCTTTCATTATGATGTGAACTCTTTGGGGGCAAGGATCATCATGTAAAATCCACAGGACCAGGACAAGGGCTGGCATATAGACTCTTATTAAAGCTTGATGAAGGAAGAAATGAGAAAACACAACTCATAAATGGACAAGTGAATTAATTAGTGATCAAATCCATCTTCATGTTTTTGTGGGATTTTTTCCCCATAAAGTCAAATACCTTATTTTCTATATTTTGCAGACAAATAACTTATTTTCTGTAGCCTAGATAGAACTAGGAGTTTGTCGCAGATGCAGGGCCCTTCATTATAACTTGGGAATGAGAATAGAAGTGGGGGAAGGGACATCTTTGTTCTTTCCTTCCAAACTTAAGAACCTTAATTAAAACCAAGTGATGAAGGGCTGTCCCCTCGCCAGCAGCCAACAGCTCATCCTGCAATCAGGGGCCTAAAGAGTAAATTAAAATCAGTGCCAATAAAATTAAAACTACCTTGGGGCATATTTGCAACATAATTTAGCGTGGAGTTCACTTTCTTTTAGACACCAGGGAGGAACTGGGTTTTCATTCTGCATTCAGAGCTGCTTCATCTTACTCTGCACAAGCCAAAAACTGAGCTTGGTATTCTGATACCAAGGTGTTGAATCCTTCACCCGGGGGAGTGCTTCAGTCTTTATCTCACATTCAGTCAAATGAAGGAAGATCCCAGGAACTCCAGTTCTGGAAGGGCAGAGGGGATTTATGACAGGTTTGGAGATGAGGAGGAAGCTGGGATTGGGTAAAGATAGATGGAGAAGGCTGAATTGTGTTACCATTCCTGTTTTGTAGATGAGGGAACTGGAGGTGAGTGGAAACCAGGGCAGCTTACCACAAGGCTCCTCTCTCTATTTTTCTGTTCTCAGGAGCTTGCAGTCTAGCAAGAAATGGTTTGATTATAGCCAAGCCCATGCCAGAAAAGCTTCTTCACCTCTGAGCTAAGGAACTATCCATCTGAGCATGGCTGGCCTCAGATACTCAAAAAACAAAACAAAACAAAACAAAACAAAACAAAACAAAAAGTGAGTGTGTGCACAGGAGGAGTTAGAAATGTTAGAAAACATCTTGATAATGTCTTAGCTAAGATTCACCCCTAGAAGATGTTTTTTTCTTGTGGAACTCAGGCAAATAAACACACACAAACCAATAAAAACATTTTAAATCAATTGACATATTTTCCAGTTAGTTCTACTAAAAGTGAAAATATCTCTGAAAGTTGGAAAATTTAAGACTGCTTAATAACGAAGTGGTTGGACACAGTGACACACACCTGTAGTCTAAGGTAGAAGGGTTACTTGGGAGCAGGTTTGAAGACTGCTTGGGCAATGTGGCAATACTGTGTCTCAGAAGACAATCAAACAAACAAAACAGTGTCAAGGTCATCTATTGTGTGCAGTGTAACTTTCTGAAGTGGCATGTTGACATCTTCCTTTGTCATGTATGTCTTGAACATGGCTGAACAGTAGGCATTGCCACAATGGAGGAGAAGAGCCATGTAAGAAATCCAGATAGACTGTCTAGGGACCAAGGAGCTAGGCCTCGGGACTCCATCTCCTGCTCTCTCTCTGTCTCATACCCACCAGCCTGGCAGAGTCTCGAGCACTTCTTAGGTGCTCTCATGCCCTCTATCTCATCCCGAGCTACCTTTCCTTTACTACCTGGTAACATCTTGTTCATCATTTACTGTTCAGCACAAATGGTCTCTTGACAGACAAGTCCCCTTAATGCTAACAGTTATTAGTACCTTTCTCTGAATTCTTATATATTTTTAAATGTCCTTTTATTCAAACACTTATAAATTAATTAATGGTCTTTGAACTTTTACTGTGAATTTCCTATATGCTAGGTATCATTGCAAGAGCTGGGGGTAAATGGAACATATGGAATGATACCCAGTTGGGGATCATGGCCACAGGCAGCAGGTAGGCAAGGCATACTGCGGCAGGGTACTGTACATGTCAGGGCTACACTAAGATGAGCCACAGGGGAGTTACTCAGGGCATAATAACAACGAAGACTTACCATGTGCCAGACATTGATCAGTCATTGCCAGTCCCACAAACTTATCAGATAGAAACACCACTTACAAATGAGAGAACTAAGGAAGAGAGGGTAAATCACATGCAGAGAGAGTCCCACATCACTTACATTGACAACCAGTAGAACCCAAGCCAGCCAGCTCCATAGCCCTCACTTTCAATGACCCTCACACCACAGACATAGCTGCCCCTTAAGGAGCCCTTCCTGGGTCTGGCCCTGCCTTCACTCTAATGAAGATATGAGGTGAGCACTGCTGCCAGATGGGAAACTGAGGCAAGGAGAACTTTCAAACTGCAATGCTGAGATTCACCCTGGATGTTTCTGACCAGTGACTGAACTTTTAATCTCAAGTTATTCAAAACAGCCCAAACTCTGCATCTGTGAACTCCTTTTGGCTCAGAAGAATAAATCCAGGACCAGGGTAACCTGTAAGTGCCATGTTTTCAAGAAGGGAAAATGTTCCAGTAACAGAAAGATGAGAAGGAACAACTCCCTTTCCCTACTTCCAATGTGTCTCTTATTGTGTAACTTTACTTAGAAGTGAAGAGTCAGATCTGCAGGTAACAGCAGACATTGCTACATCCTCCTAAGGATTCAGGGAGGCCCATACCTGGCCTGGCAGGAAGAAAGAGCCTTTGCCTGCTTCCATTTTCCTCCTTTCTCTCCAGGCCTGGAAAAAAGAAGCCGGGAGCAGGAGGCTTGGCACTGAAAGAGCAGGTTTGTAACAGGCCATCAAGGTTAAGTAGGTCCTCATTATTTATGCTTCCTCCTCCATTGTCTCAATGTCTGTGGACTCCAGTGATGGCCACGGAAATGACAGTGACCATAGAAGAGCAGTCAGTGCAGCAGAGTGATTCAGAGGGCTGGTAGACTAGACCTTCAGTGTCAGATGTACCAAGGGTGAGCCTGATGACCTGGAGTAGAATCTGTTTCCCTTTCAGATTCCCTGTTTCCCCTCTGGAAATTAGAGATAACAGTTCCCAACACACAGGATTGTGTGAAGTTAGATGAGGTAACTGGCTTAATGCCTAACACAGTGTCTAGAAGTTTATAGACTCTCAATATGTTCTTTTCAATTTCACAGTGATAGTACACACAGGCACTCTCCTTGGCACAGGGCATGTAGCCTTCTTGGAGCTTAAAACCGTGTAGGAAAGATGGGCATTTTACCTGAAATTACATGTGAGATGAGAACTGGGAGGAGTGAAGGACAGGGGCAAGTGCTTGACAGAGTTGAGAGGAACTTGGGGATCCACCTTAGAGAAGTGTAAATTTCTTCCGTATTCAATGGGAAAGCTATTGACAATGACCACTGTCTTGCACATTTACATAGTTTATAAGCCATTCTCACAACAATTAGCTCATCCAACTCTAAACAATCCACCAAGGAGACAGATCGTGATCTCAGTAAAAGCTCAGAGACTGTGGCTTGCTAAGATCTTGTAGGGCTGAACCAGGATTCTAATCATGTCTCATTATATCCAAAGCCTCTGCTTTTCTCTCCCCCTGAGGGACCACCTCACATGCCTGCTCCTGCAGAGAGTGCCTGGACTGTCTTTGGGAAGCTGCATTTTGAGTGGGGAGATGAAGCAAAATAATCAAGGAGCTCTCAGCTAAGAGTGGACTAAGCCAGAATATAGAAACCCATGAGAGCTAAGGGACATTTTAACTTGATAATTAAAAGTTAATGTTGCTTCATTAAAAAGCAAAGGGTAATGAAACTAGGGCACCCTTGGGCACATATTAGACACTCAATAAATAGCTGTGGCCTTGATCCTTGGGGATAGCTACTGCAGGCGGCTGGCAGCGAATCCAGAGGGGTAAGGATAGATGTCTAACTATTGAGTTGGAGGTGCTGGTTTACAGTAGGCTATTGGGAAATGTGCTTTCTCCTTTCTTTTTTTTTTTTTTTTTCTTTTGCCAGAAAACTCATCTTGGCTTTCCTTCTCGCCTGCTCTGAGAACATGGAGAAACTTCCCTCTTATGACTACAACTTCAGACTTCAGCCGAGAAAAAAGCTTCGGTGACAGTTTAGAACACTTTTCACTATTATGCTCTAGGTGTCCTATAGTCTTCAAATATTTGATTGTCTTGCTACAGTCCTCTGCACCCATCCACCAAGTCAGGATAAGAAAAGGATCCTTTTTGTGGGAAGGAAGACAGCCTGACTAGCTCCCAAGGTTCTGACTTCAGATGAGAGACCACTCACTAAGCTCTTGCCTTCATCTTACATGTCTGAGTTGGATGTTTGGCTCTTCCACATGTCTTAGTCTGTATTGGGCTACTCTAGGAATATCTGAGGCTGGACAGAGCGTAAAGAACAGAAATTAATTTCTTTGAGTCCTGGAGGTTGGGAAGCATCTAGTGAGTCTTCTTGCTACATCTTCACATCAGGAAGCAGAGGGGCCCAAATAAGGACAAACTGCTTCTACTGGGCAGTAGAGCAGAGCCATTTTTACAGTATCACTAACCCACTTGAGGGCAGAGCCCTCATGGTTTAAATACTTCCCAATGACTCTCATATCCCAATGTTGTACTTAGGGCTGAGTTTTGAAAGTCAGAGTTTGGGAGGACACATTCCAATCAATGCTGGATTTGTTCCCAGTTAGTACACAATGTGATCAGATGTTCTATGGTCTTGGGTTAAGCTATTTGGATCCAAAAACAAGCTTATTTTTCTCCAAATATGGTAATTTGAATGAAAGGCACATTTCCTCCATATAGTCATATGTTTCCTATAAAAATAGAGCTCTTTCTCAATATAGTGAAACAGAAGCATAGCACGTCTTTCTTAGGATATAGAAACAGAAGGAAAAAAATTAACAAACACCTAAAGACACATTCTCAAATATATGTGTCACCCACTAGAAGTAAGTGTTATACATAGGGGCTGCAGGCATTCACTCCCTCTGAGGAGACCTGTGAATTTTATTTACTGCTTTACTCAGCCAGAGTTTGTCCCCACGGACAAGTTCTCCCTACTCTATGTTTTTGTATTGATCACCTCCTCTTTGGCCCAATCTTAAGGGGAGAGAAAGGGGGGTATTATCAACATATAGGACATGAATTTCCCATATGAAGATCATGTCCCTGTCGACCTGTCACCATCTTCAACCCCATCTTCTGCTGTCTGCTATTGAGTACTCTGTGCTTTCATCATACCAAATTGAGAAGATCCAGGGTATCCCATGATTCTGTGTCCCCCTGAAGCCTCTGCTCCTGTTGTTGCTAGGAATGCCTTGTCCTTTTTAAAATCCCCCACAGCCAAATGTAAACATGTTGCTCTCTGGATGACTTCTGGGTATGGTTGATCACGTGTCTTCTCTTGTTCTCACTTGACCCTCCAACTTTATCATATCCAGGTCACCATTTCATTATTATTCCCTCACATGTCTCTTTCTCTCAGAGGTTCAAGCACCCCTCACAAATCTTTTTCTTGGCAGCATCTAGCACAGTGTCATGCACACAGTGAGTGTTGAGGCAATCCTTCCTAAATGAATAAATGCATGAGTTCATAGTGGACGAGAGGAGAAAATATCTTTTTGGAGTCAATGTTAATCCTAGCTTGTCTGTGAAAATGCTGTCATAGGAGAGGGAGGGAGAAGGGTAGGCATTTGAAGGGGCATAAAGGGTCAAGCTTTCTTTCCTATTCTACCTGGATTCTCTCTCCTCCCCTTCTAATCTCTTCTTGCTATTGGGACAAAAATAAAGAGCACAGCACAAGCAAAGCTGTATTTTCTGTTTATTGCCACCAGGTTAATAACAGTAATGGTGTGAGAAGAAAATGAGGTGTTATGTAAAATCCTGCATTGCAGATTCTGCTGCCAATGCAAAGAACTCAATAAAGTGTAACACTTTAATCATGAAGATAAAAATCACACAGCAGCTTCCCATGGGCTCCCAGAGCCTTAAGACAAAATAGTTGTGAGCAAATGAGAGATGAGAGAGGAATATCATTAAGCATCACAAAAGTTGTTTGGTTTTTTTCCCCCTCTCTTCTCTAAAAATAAAAATGGAATAAGACATTTCTCATCTGCTTCCAAGATACCTTGTATGAGTTTTGTGTTCTCTGGAGAAAATACTCAAACTTCCGTCAGTGGGTTTGCTCATTCTTTGCAAAAATTGATTTGTTTAGAAAAAAATTAAATCCCTGTCTTTTAGGTAACTTGATGGCATTTAAGCATAGAGGAGCAATGTCTATAAATGAAAGGGAGCTTTGGGTGGAGGCGGAGGTTGGTGATGATAAAATGTCCCTGCCATAATATGAACTTGTCTCTGGGAGCAAGATCATGACAAGAGAAAGAGGTCTTTTTACAAACTCAGGCAATCCTGGGAAAGCACCTTCTTGCCTCAGAGTCTCAGGCCCAGCATTCTTCAAATAAGGGTTTGTGCTTAGTGATTTCCAGAGGTCTGACATTGGGACTGGGAGGTCACCAGTGGTGGGCCACTTTACGTTGGCTGCCATGGTTCAAAACTACTGCAGTTGCCTCCCAGATGTCTCCTGCTTCTGCTTCAACTCCAAACGCCCCCTTCTCTCACCCACCACTCAAATCCACTCTTTACTGTATAGCTGGAACTATCTATTTATAACAAGAGGGAAATTTATACTCACTCTGGAAACTAGGCCTACATTTCTAAAAGACAGCATGAGTATGGGTCATACAAGGGGAATGTCTTTAGACCAGAAATCTGGACTCCAATCCTGTGTTGCTCTGGGACTTTAAAGGAGTTGCTATTGCCTCAAATATCAGTCTATTATCATTAATAGGAAGGTGACAGTAAGACCACTCACATCACAGGGCTGGCATGTGTTAGCTGATTTAGTGCATATATAGGTGCCTAAACATTTAGCAGGTGTTCAATATGTGTTTCATACCATAATTACTTCAGGAATAATTAGAAAAGGGGTATGGGAGCACATCTTAGAGCTATACAGTAGTAATTTGTGACAATTTAAACTAATTTAAATAAACCCTTAAAAACTACGGCTTCTTGGTTGTACTAAGCCAAATACAATTGCTCAATAGACACTGCAGTGGGCACTGCTAAGGGGTATTAACATGTTACAGAAAGTTCTACAGTGTACCACTCTCCTAGGGTCTTAGCAGTCCTAAGCAGTGTATCATGCCCATAACATGCCCATAACACCCACACTTGTAGGGACACACCTGCACACAAAACCATTAAAACACGATATTCAGTGGTGATATGCTTCATTACTACAGAAGAATAATCTGAAATCAGGACTGGGTCAATTCACAGAGCACAGTGGGTCAGCAGTTCACACCAGACTTTACACCACTTAGTCATTATGGCAACCCTCATAGTAGGCATTGTCTTTATCTTGCTGATTCTAAGCTTAGAACTAACAATAGGGCTTCTACTTCACTGTGAAAAACTGCTTCTTAAGGGCTTGTTAGGGATGTGTGACTTACACAATGAAGTCTGTACAACCTTTGCAATAGATGGAGAGATTTCGATTTGCCTGGAACCTCTCTGACAGTCCTAGCTCAGTCATAGAGACTACAGAATTCAATGGCATTGAGACCAATTTGGGCTCAAAGTTTGCTTGACTCATGAACTGTGGAATGTCTGAGCCACGTGGGACTAGCTTGAGTCTTAAAGAAAATCTTGAAAACCACATAGAAAGAGTTAAGGAAAGTTAGAGAGAGAGAAAGAGAGAGAGAGAGAGAGAGAGAGAGAGAGAGAGAGAGAGAGAGAGAACCTCACATCAACAAGAGCAGTGGTCCTTTTTTTTCTCTTTTAAGTTATGGGCTCTTGAAATTACATCATGGTGAGGAGTGGGCTATAGAGGCAAGGGGTTGGATATGAAGGGTAATGTGACTGTGGTGATTTTAAGTCAGTGACCATCTGTGAATATAAACAGCACAGAAGAGAATCAGGATATTGGATGGATGGATGGATGGATGGATGGATGGATGGATGGATGGATGGATGGAAGGAAGGACAGACAGACAGGAGGATGGAAGGATGGATGAGTAAGTGAGTGGGTGGGTGGATGGATAGTTGGGTAGATGGATGGATAAATGGGTGGATAGGTGGGTGGATGGATAGTTGGGTAGATGGATGGATAAATGGGTGGATAGGTGGGTGGATGGATAGTTGGGTAGATGGATGGATAAATGGGTGGATAGGTGGGTGGATGGATGGATGGATGGAAAGAGAGAAAGATAACTAGACAAGCACAACACAATCCTGAACAGACACTTCTATTCTAGCTTTCAATGGACTTTTTCTTTGATCCACTAGAAGTTTAGTACTCTTTCTGATACATTATAAACTTTCTCTCTCATATTTATCAAATATATAGTTAGTATCTAGCCTTAAGTCCATCCTCAGTAGAAGTTGGGGTTAAAAAAAAACACACCAGAGAGAGAAAAATGTAGATAATAATAATCCTTCATATTTGTATGGTACTTTGTAATATATAAAAAGATTTCACATGCAATATCACACTCAATCCCTAGTCTAATCTTCTGAGGCTGGCATTATGATCCTCATTTTATTGATGGGGGACCCTTGGCTCAGAGTAAAAGTGACTTACTTAGGGTTATATAATGAAGCCAATGGATCCAATAAATAGGCAGGTCAGATAGAGGCTGATAACTAGACAGATACAGGCAGACAGGGACAAGACAGATGAGACCATGACACAGATAAATGATAGAGACAAATGAAGATGGATGGATCCTGAGAGAGCATTTAGTTGCTCCTCCTTCATTTTATCCTCTACCCATGGCTGGTAACAACTTTTTTAAGCATAAATGTGACTATGCCATCCTTCTACTTATGAAACTTCTTCTCACCATTGGTCAAACAGCTTTATTTATCAACCAATCAGAGCAACACATATTTACAGCATACAGAAAGACATCCCATAGCACCGCAGTTAGGGTAGCTGATGGGTGATATCATTCTGTATGCTGTGAATATGTGTTACTCTGATTGGTTGATAAATAAAGCTGTTTGGCCAATGGCAAGGCAGCTTAGAGGCAGGTGGGAAATCCAGGAGAGAGACAGGAAGAAGAAAGGCAGAAGCTCAGGGGACGCCATCCTACCATCCAGGGAGCAGCATGTAATGGCACACAGGTAAAGCCACATACAGATTAATAGAAATGGGCTGTTTAGTTATAAGAGCTAGCCAGCAAGGAAACTGAGCCATGGGCCATGGCCATGCAATTTGTAATTGATATAAGCCTCTGTGTGTTTACTTGGGTCTGAGCAGCTGCAGGACTGGGCAGGACATAAGAAAACTTCCAGCTACACCCCAGAGAATAATTTCCTACCATAAAAAGTCTTCATGATCTGGCTCTACTCACTTTTCTGGCCTTATGCCCAATCACTGTTCTATAATGTCATTCAGCCTATCCTCAACAAAGTCTTATTCTCAGTACTGCTTGCTTAGTTCATGTTATTCCCACACTGAAAACCCTTTACTGGCTTGTAGATATCTAGGCATCTCCTACTTATCCTTAAGGACTCAACACTGCTGTTTCATCCTTTGGGAAACCTTTCTTGATCATTCTTCTAGACTGTTTATTGTCCTCTGAGATCACCCTCTATTGTAGAAGTCAAGGGAGTATGAATAGGAGGAGCCCACACTTTGAAGAAAGATGTGAATCAAAATTCTAATTTCTCTACTGGCCAGCTGCAAGACTGAGGCAAGTCATTCACTCTCTCAGCCTCTATTTCCTCATACTGCAATAGTCCTGAAACTACCTACCTCAGAACTGTTTGGTATAGCTATAAGGCAAAACAAAGCAAACCACCCAACTAACCAACCAAGCAACCCAACCAACCAAAAATCCTGTATAGAGTTTGGCCAGCATGTTAAAGCTGGCATTGTCATTTTAGTGTGACCCCCTATAACATGAAAACTCAGTGATAGGCTTGCCTCTCACATTACACTGTGAGCTTCCTGGGGCTGGATCCTGGTCCAACTCCTCTCTGCATCCCTGGGAGCTTCGTGACTAATAGTTGGCAGGATCTTGCTAAATGCTGGTATGAAACACTCTTCCTGCCCACTTTGAGCCATTGCTTGTAGTGGGTGTGTTTCAAGGCTCTAGAAGCATGCCCTACAGAATCCTATGGACTCAACACCAAGCTAAGGTGGAGGGCTAGGGGACAGCTGAGAAGCAAAGTAAGGGGGCATCCCTGAAGGTGGCAATGAAGAAGCAAATGACTTCAATCTATATTATGGAGTAAGAAATACAATTTTTATAAATTTTAAATATAAAAATCATTGTAAAAACTTCTGTAAGGAACAACTTTGCCCTGGACCTCAGTCTCTAGATTTTGCTGTTCTCCATGATTTAGTGGGCTAAGATATTCATTATAATTTTTTTCATTTCACCCCACCTCCAGCTTTTATTTCCCTGGTGGATTCAGCAAGTCTTTGTGATTCTCTTCCTTCCCTCTTTCTTCCTCTCCCTATACTCTCTCTTTTGCACTCCAGCCTAAAGATGAAGAACCCACTTCCTCTAGGTCTCTGGACACAGCCTGGAAATAGGTGCCTACCCAGTGCAACTGCACAGCTCCCAAGACATTCAAGACTATGAACACATCCCCAGAGAGAGGAGCAGGGGGCTAGCAGCTGGGCCCAAGCCAAGAGTTTTTCCTTCTTGACTATCAGGGAGCTTTCCAGATCATAAAACCTCACTATACGCTGGGCCAGGTCCCTCATTGACATTCTGCTCACAGTCAATGCCATTTCCAAGGCTCCCCAGCTCTGTCAGCTACCCTGATATCTCTGTGTGAAAAGCAGACAGGCTGCCCAGCCCTCTGGCAGCCTGATAAATGGCAGAAAAGCCAGTCCAGTGCTCCCTGGCAAAGGCTCAGGGCTCGGGGCTGGCATGAAGGGTGGTGAAGAAGGGTGTTTTCATGTCAAGTGGTCTGACTTACAGATCAGGGAGCATGGGACAAGAAAAGTGGGAGGCAGAAGTAAGGACCATGGGGAGACGCCTGGACCTGTGCCATGACCATCTTGCACTGTGACAGCAGAGCCATCTCATGCAGTCTGAGCACTGGACTGCCTGTAGAGCTGTTGGAACAATTTCTTTTATTCTCTTTCCCTCGTCCATACAATGGGGGTGATAATAATGAACTACATCGTGACAGTGAGAACTAATTGAGTTAATTCAAATAAAGGGCTTTTTTCATCAGTGCTGGTGCTGGCTAATGTTCACAATGGCAAGCTGTTATAAAAGCAGCAATCTTTCGTGGGGCATGGGAACACTAAGCCGTGTGGCATGTGGCATTTCTCTGAATTTTCACATAAACTGGAACTGTGGGTGTTATCTTCATTTTAAAGACAAGTTTTCTTTTGGAGAGGGTGCCTCACTTGTCCAAGGTCACACAGGAGAGTAAAGGACAAAAAGGATTTAAAGGCATTTGCGTATCTTTGACCACTATCTGAAACAGCATAAGAATGTTTTATGTGTTTCTTCAAGTCTATTTGAGACTATCTTTACTGGTTTGGGGAAGTAAGTTAAAACAAAACAAAACAAAACAAAACACACACACACACACACACACACACACACACACACACACACACACACACACAAAACCAAAGAAACCTCCTAGTCAGAAACAAAAACTCAAGAATAAATCGATGCATTCATTTTTTAAAGTTTAAATGCTACAATATTACACAATGGAGAAAAGAAAATTAACTGGGAGGTTTAGAAACCAGGAGCTGTTTTGACCCTCAGTGACAGAGAAGGAAGGTGGCCAGGTGGCTCCAGGCAATCAAAAGTGCCAAGGCTGTGGAGGGGTGAGCACTGGGTCTGCCAGTAGCATGGAGGTACCTGTTAGCTGTGGTCTCCACACCTCAAAGAGATCAACTGCCTGGTCAAATGGAATAGAGCCATGTGCACTAGTTCATTCAACAACTAGTCACAAAGCACCTTCCATGTGTCAGCTTCCATTCTGGGTGCTGTGACTCGACCATAGTTCCTAAATGACAGAGTTTATACTCTCAGGTCCAGTGTGGGCTAGAATCTGGCAATCCTATGGAGGGTGACAGAGACCCACATAAGGGATTGGAGAGTTCAGGGAAGGAAGCCCAAGCCATAGCAATAGTTTCACAAAAAAGCTTCCATGAGTACCATCTACAGAAATAGGATTTCCTGCAGTCAGGAATAAGAAGGTGAGGGAAAGCAGGGTGCTGTCCCTGCAGGTCCAAAGCCCAGGCCTAGATTGCCACAGTGTAAAGCTCAAAGTCAACAAATAACTGGGATCCTACAGCCCACATATACTAGCCAATAAGAATGCCCAGCAGACACTGACAGAGCTGGGTACAGCTAGTTGGCCAAAGAGATGAGTAAACAATAGTGATTTTACTTTATTGCATATAATTATTAATCAACTGAAGTATTCTCTGACATTTTTATACATGTACAAAATGCATTTTAATTGTTCTCACTCTTGCCAGCCCCCTTTGCCTTCTAATAAATCTGTGTCCCACACCCATGCCTTTTTGTTTTGTGACCCACTGAGCTTAACCAAGGCCATTTGTGTGACCACTGGATCCTGGTAGCCTCATCAGTGGGTACACAACTAAAGATATTGATGCATCCTTTCCCAGAATCTTTCAGGAGCCAGTACTTTAGAATGGAGGGGCAGGGCTAAATTACGCTCTCCCCCATTGGGAAGGGACTGAACAGTGATATTTTTATGGACTATTAATACTGCTATTCAGAAACATATTGAATTCAATTTTCCTAAACATAATAGAACTTAAACAAATTGCATCTTAAAAAAAGGTTTCCTCACAAGACACATTATTTTCTGAAAAATATTTCTAATGTTAAAAATAAAATGAGATTATGAGAAACATTGAGAGACTGGAATCATCACACTTGTGAAGGGGGTGGTTAAGTAACTTACCTAAAGTTACACAGGCAAAGTGGTAGGACTGGGATTTGAAACTTCAACATATCTGATTTGATTTCCCAAGCCAATATGTTTATTTCAGAGATTAGAAACTGTGTTCCGAGAAGCAAGCGACTTCCCTGATACCATACTGAGATTCAGCAACAAAGCAGTTTTGGTTCATTAGGTCTTTGTTCCAGACTATTCTCTCCTGTCTGTAAGGTGGGTGTAGCTAGAGTTTTCCTGCCTGGCCCACAGTCAGGACAAATCTCTCTCACCCACCAGACGCTCAGACCCAACCAAGTAAACACACAGAAACTTATCTAGGTCATTATCCCTCATTACTCCTGGACAATATTTGATAACCATTTCTTTGTATATAGTCTTGTATTTAGACAAAAGGGGGGAGATATAGTGGGTAGCCGTCCCAACATTGGCCTGGAAGTTCCAACCCCCATTGAGGCTTCCTTAATGGTCACACCCACAAGGCAGGGCTGAGGGAGGAAGCTGAAGACCCAGGATTGAGAGGAGAGGTCTTGCTTGGTTCCAGGACCCTGGACACTGGAGGTAGACTGAGCAAAGTTCTCCAGAGAACACCACCAGACTGCACCATACCTTTCCCAAACCCTGTAACCTACCTATCCCTTCATTTGTAAGTTACTCCACAAAATAAACCTCCCTTTTAACTATGTGGAGTGGCCTTAATAATTTCACCAATAGGAGGGATCTCCTATTATAATTGCATTTATTAAGAAGCCACTGACTTTGACCTTGGCTGTGGGACAACCTTGACCAATGGGATGTGAGTGCCCAGGATAGTAGGAATTTCTGTGGGTGCTTTCAGTGAAATTGGGTTTCAATCCTCTGTTTAAAAAGTACCATATCCTCATCAAGGGCAAAATCTTCATCCTGGAACCTAGATGAGAAGGTACACAGGGGTAAGCCAAGTTACACTCACCCACAGCCTTCCTGTAACATGGGCATGACATAAAGTTTTAGTGTCTAACATGCCAAGCTATTGGGTTCATTTGTCATTACAGCATAGCACTAACTAATACAGTCAAATCCTTGCAGAAATGTATGCTTCATTCTCCTGATTCCCAAAGATGCCTCTAGTTGTGCAATAACTGAGTTCAGACCATAAGATGAATGGCTGTATTTATGACTATTAATTACTAAATATATAAGAACTAAGTGGAAAAAGCATTGAGAAGTGAGAGATCAAAAAGGCAATATCAAGTATCCAAGGTTTAGATGTACAAGGCTGTCTTCAGATGTAAAGTCGCACACTTTGCTGGCAGAGGGGCATGGATGAGTCAGACAACTGTGGTTTCTTTCTTGTGCTTCTGCACATGAAGGATTGTTGGCATCAATTAAACAATTTGCCTCAAAGTACCTAATTGTGAAGTGGAAGATGCTAAGGATAAAAGACATAATAAATGCCAGTGGAATGTCTGCCACCAATCACCGTGACCTTGTGGAAGGCCTTTTCCTTCCCGCACTAACTTTCTCACTTGTAAAAGGATGACGCTAAATAAGACTCTCTCTCATACCCCTTCTGGTTCTGACAATCTGTGCTTTGATTGCCTCTAACTCATTAATCCCAACTGGCTTGAATGGGACCCAGTGGTATTGAGGCTAATCATAGGAATTCATCAAAATGTTACCCAAAGAGCTTATGAGTCAAATAATTTAGATAATGCTTTGCAAGCTTTAAAGGGCCCACTTGTTGCTTTGTTATTGAAAATAAGAGAGCATAGGGACTAGGTATGTAGCTCAGTGGTAGAGCTCATGCTTAGTGTGAATGAGATCTCAAATTTAACCCTCAACAACACACAACACACACACACACACACACACACACACACACACACACACACACAGAGAGAGAGAGAGAGAGAGAGACAGAGACAGAGACAGAGACAGAGACAGAGACAAAGAGAGGGAGGGAGGGAGAGACAGAGACAGAGAGACAGAGAGAGAAAAACAAACACAGAGAGCTAGAGACAGAGAGACAGAGAGAACATGCTCTCCTCTCACACACCCTAACCTACATTATCCTAGTAGACTCCATCCCCTCCCCACTTTATAAATCATTCAGGCCAATTTATCTTTCTAATCACTTCACCTCCTAACTTAACAAAATTGTTTTCTTCTCTCCCTTTATAACACTAAAACAAAAATATGTCCATGATGACATCACGAGAGACACTGTGAATGCAATACTGGGAGATGGCAAAGGAGCACTGGCAGAAATCAAGGCTCCATGCTTCACATGTGAAACTCCCAGCATCTTTCTATCCACGTTTAGCATGGAGATGATGCCTACTTTATGTGGTTTTCTTAGGACCTTATCCTACCCATTTCCAGCTGTGATACTGAAAGAGGCTCTTGGGAACAGTGGCATGGAGACAGAACTGAATGCTATAGTAATTCTGTGGGCTGGACATGAATGGGGAGGAAAAAACTGCTCAATCAGAGGGGAGCATGAATTGTTGAAGTTCAGAATCTAGTATGAATGAGACAAGGCTCTTACTGATTAAGGAAGTCCTGGGTAGAAGGTCTTCTCTAGGGAACACATATGGCTTCCCATAGCAGGCATTTATGTCAAGGGATAGACTATAGCAACCTTTGTTCCAAATAGCTCACCTTCTAGCTATTCTCAAAGATACAATGTTTTCATTTGGGGTCAGCTTTGCTGTTCTCCTTTCTCTCTGTAACAGAAGCAGGGACACTTGGTGGACACTCTGAGACAAACATAACATATTTGGGTCTGAAATGAAGACAGGTAGGAAACTCTGCCTCTGGAGGCAGATTCTCAGAGAGTTTAATTAAACAGCACATGATAATTGGCCAGTTATTGTACGTCACATCCTATAATACCAGAGCCAGGGAGACAGAGATAGGTGGGTCACTAAGGCCTGCCAGCCAACTAGTATAGCCAACTGGTGAGATTCTTAAAAAAAAAAAAAAAAAAAAAAAAAGCCAAGGTAGAGGATGACTGAGGAAGACACCTACATTGACCTCTTACCTCTACACATATATAAACACATATTCACATGTCCCCCCTCCCACGTGCATGTATACCCAAACACACACACACACACACACACACACACACACACACAGCATGTGCATGCCTGTACTCTCACACAAACACATACTTACTAATAAAAACACATGATTTTGAAGAGTCCTTTCCCTTTGTGGGATAAGCAACTTCTCTGAGCTTGCTCAGTCTTTGGCTAACACCTATGGTGCAGGGTCCTTTTTCTTTCTCCCTCTCTGGGGTGAGTGCTGCCTAAGGCAGTAACTGTGTCCTTTATGCCTGTGTCCCCCAGAGCACACCACAGTAGATGTGTTGGCGGGTGGAAAGACTGAGGAATGGGAGGAGGGGGATATAGGAAAAGGGAGGGAGTAGGGAGAGGAGGAGGAAGGGGCTGGGAAGATGGCAGCCATTTTATAGCATGATGGATTCATTCAAAGTAAACGCTTGACAGTGCAAAATCCATCTTTTCATGACTATGACAACACTAATACATTTATTTCCCTTCTGAAATTAACTTTCTAATACTAAGAAAGGCCAAAATGAGCTGCAGCGACATAAGACATTTTGTCATTTTTAACAAATTATAGTAGAGCCAACTGTCAGATTAAAAAGGGTCACTGTTTTGAGGTATAAACACTGGTGCTGGTCGCATAATCAGAACTAATACTTGTCGCTCTGCCCTTTCCCTGCCCACAAACCTCCAGTAGCTGCTATTAGCCTTGTATTCCAGGGCCCTTTTGAACATGGTCAAAATTCTTTTTTTTTTTTTTTAATTTATTTCTTTTCTAAAGTGCTCACCTAAAAGACTAGCCAGACCCTCTTTCTCTCTTCTCTTCTCCTGACATCCTCTACCCAAACCATCATCTGGCCTTGTATGTGTTTTATTGTGGCCTTTAGTCTCTCTCTCTCTGTCTCTCTCTCTCTCTCTGTCTCTGTCTCTGTCTCTGTCTCTCTCTCTCTCTCTCTTCAAAAATATATTCTCTTGTGTATGTAGGATGTATGTATGTGTACATACTTTTTTGTATGAGTCTACATGTGTAAGTTTGAGCACATCTATGCAAAAATGTGTATGCTTGTGGTAGCCCAAGGTTAGCATTGGGAATCTTTCTGGGTTTTCCCTGAACTTACTGACTGAGGCAAGGTTTCTCAGTTGAACTCAGAGTTTAAACAATAGGATTAATTTGATGAGCTGGTTTGTCTGGGGAGTCCCTGTCTCTGTTCTGCCTTCCTAGTGGTGGACAGACAGGTGGGCTGCCACACCCACACAGCATTTATGTGGGCTCTGGAGAGCTGAACCCTAACCAGCACTTGCAGCACTGCCTACCCTTCTTTTTCAGACTCTGTGTTGGTCTTGGCCATGACTTGGGCCCTGCCTTTCCTCTGCTTCCTTTACACTGAGTTCTGCCCTGCCCTTTATTCCCTCCAAGGCTGTGGGAAAGCCTTGGAGGTCTTTGGAGACTCTGAGTGTGGCTCCTTTGTTAGAAGGGTTAAAGAGGAAAGGGCCATAGTGATAAGCAACTACTTTGTCTTCTTGATTTTTTTTTTTTTTTTCTGTTTCAGATTCTTCCACTGTGGACTTAGCTCTAGACCACCTGGATTCAGATCTAAGACTGAATCATGATGACATTTCTTAGGAAAGTTAACTTAATAACTTTAGATTCTAGTGTCTCCATCTAAAGAGAGACAGAGAGAGCAAGAGCGAGAGAGAGCAAGCAAACCAATAACTTCTACCTCATGGTGTGTCAGAGAGTCAAAGGATTTAATGTGAATTTGCTCTGAGAACTAAATATCTCTGGCACAAATCAGTGAAAATATCTGTGATAATCCCCTGTGCTGGTGCTTTATCTCCAGAGCCAGAATGTATGTGCTCCAAGGTCAAGAGACAAGTGTTCCAGGGCAGAGTCCCTGTGACAAAAGGCGACCCTGTCCTGTCATGAAGCATCCTGTACATAAAAGGGCAGTTTAGAGCATCTCTGCAGTCCATCCAGCTCTGAGGTTTATGGCTCCACATAGAGCAGGGAAGCTCTCAGGCCCCAGAAGATCAGGATTAAGTTCTTAACTCAAGGTCAAAAGAAACCGAAGCAGGCAAGTTCAGGAGACAAGGGTCCTCAGGATATGAACACAGTCTATGTTCAAAGAGAAGCTGTCTGAAGATCAAAACAACAACTTCCTCTTCTTCCTCTCCTCCTCCTCTTCTCCTTCCCCCTCCTGCCTCTCCACTTCTCCCTCTTCCTGCCCACCCTTCTTCTTGTTTTGTTAGTACCAGAGACTGAACCCAGGGCCATCTAAATTCCAGGCAAGCATTTTCCCCACTGTGCTAATCCTCATCCTCAGACTTCTTGATTGCATTAATGTTAGTCTCACATAAAAATCTAGCCCCTAACCTACTGGGCATATTCGATTTTACAGAATTCATTAAGAATTTTTCAAATAAAAATTTCTTTATGGGGTAGAGGGAAAGCAGGGTATTCTAAATTGTAGCGTGAACCTGGTACCTATTTATAATGTAAATTTAGCTTAAAGGTCGTGGATTCATTCTGAACCTTTACTCTCAAAAAGATGGCATCTTAAGTAAAAGTAAAATTGATAGATTTCTCCTTTTTTAGAGCAGTTATTTACAAACATGTGAAAGATAAAACATGTCACATGACTTGAGAAATATCAAGTCCCTGGGAAACAAGAACACCCTGGGCTGAACTGGGGTAATGGACCTTGGAGTCTGGCCCATCTGGCATCCATTTCCAGTTCTGCATTGAACACCTGTGTGACCTTGAAGGTTCCAGCTGCTTTCCTTTTTGTTGGATTTTTATTGTTGGCAAGGTGTGTTGACATGTGGCACATGTACACGTTCATGTGGGTATGTGTACATGGCAGTGTACATGTATATAAACATGTGTGTTGTGAGTAGAAGTCAAGGTCAATGTCGAGTGTCTTCCTAAATTGTTCTCCACCTTGTTTTTGTTTTTTTGTTTTTGTTTTTTTTAAACAGTCTCTTTCATTATCCTGAAGCTAATTGATTCAGCTAGGCTGGCTGGCCAATGAGCTTTGGGATCCACTTGCCTATTGCTAGAGCTAAAAAGGTGAGCCAGCACACCCGGTTTTTCCTTGGGTGCTGAGGATCAGAACTCAGATCCTCATGCTTGCATGGCAAACACTTTACCGATGAGCCATCTTCCCAGCTTTTGTTGTTGTTTGTGAGATAAGGTTTCATGAAGGCTGGCCTTAAACTCCCAACTCTCCTGCCTCCACCTCTCAAGTGCTGAAGTTACAGGCAAGCCAACATGTCCAGCATTATCTCCCGACATTTTACTTCTGTATTAAACACTTGGTTGTTTGCAAAAGCATGCAGAGGTGACAGGGTTTTGTTCCCCAGGGAGTTCACAGCAGATTGGTGTGCTGTGGAATGATGAAGGTGTGCGCCTGTAGTGGTTATAGCTGGAGAGAGGCATTCTCGTGAAGCCTCTGTTTTCTCACCTCAGACAATGCAGCTAACAATACCCACTTCCTAGAGCTTATGTACAGACTGGAGGAGACAACGTCTGGAAGTCTGTAGATTCTCAGGACATAAATTGCAGCACCATCTCCCTTTTCCCCTTTAGAGTCTTGAAGAGCTATTTATGCCATGTAACAAAGATCTCTGTTTAAAAAAAAAAAATTACTGCTTGAGGACTGACAAGATAGCTTGCTGAATAAGAGGCTTGCTGTCAAACCTGACAACTCAAGTTTGATCAGTGGAACCCACATGTTGGATAGAGAGAAAGTGTTCCTACAAGATGTTCTCTGACCTTCACACATACCACCCCCTCACACACATGATAAATGAACGTCAATATATATATTTTAAATGCTGTAGGCTGGGTTCAGTGGCACACATCTACAGTCATCCCAGTACTCAGAAAGCAGGGGCAAGAGGACAGTTTTATGCCAGCCTGGACAACATAGCAAGAGTGTGTAGCAATCAAATAACAGTACAAACAACCCATGACACAGCAACTGGATGTTGTTTCAAGGTCATGGCCTGGGGATGAACTCTTTTTTTTCCCTCCTTTTTTAAAAATTTATATTTGTGTTTTAATTTTACACATCAACCATGGGTTCCCCTGTCCTCCCCCCTCCTGCCCCCACCCCCAGCTTTCCCCCAGTCCCTCCCCTCCATTCCCATCTCCTCCAGAGCCAAGACTCCCCTGGGGATTCATTTAAACCTGGTGGATTCAGTACAAGCAGGTTCAGTCCCCTGCTTCCAGGCTGAGCAAAGTGTCCCTGTGTAAGCCCAAGGTTCCAAACAGCCAGCTCATGCACCAAGGGCAGGTCCCAGTCCCACTGCCTGGGTGCCTCGAAAACAGTTAAAGCTATTCAATTGTCTCACTTATCTGGAGGGCTTGATCCAGCTGGGGCTCGACAGCCCCTGGCTCATAATTCATGTGCTTCCATTTGTTTGGCTATTTGTCCCTGTGCTCTTCCAATCTTGGTCTCAACAATTCATACTCTTACAGTCCCTCCTCTTTCTCGACAGCTGGACTCCTGGAGCTCCACCTGAGGCCCGGCAGAGGATCTCTGCATCTACTTCCATCAGTTATTGGATGACAGTTCCAGCACGACCGTTAGGGTATTTGGCTATCTGATCACCAGACCAGGTCAGATCAGGCTTTCTCCTGACCATTGCCAGCAGTCTACAGAGGATGTATCATTGTGGATTTCTGGGGACCTCTCTAGTACTCTGCCTATTCCTGTTCTCATGTGGTCATCATTTATCATGGTCTGTTATTCCTTGTTCTCCCTTTCTGTTCTTGATCCAGCTGGGATCTCCTGCTCCCCTAAGCTCTCTTTCCCTTGACCCTTGCCCTTCATTACTCCCACTGTCATCCAGGTTGTTCATGTAGATCTCATCCATTTCTCTGTCATTGGGCAATCCCTGTATCTTTCCTAGGGTCCCATTTTCTAGGTAGCCTCCCTGGAGTTGTGTAGCAGTCTAGTCATCTTTGTTTTACATCTAGTATCCTCCTATGAGTTAGTACATACCATGTTACCATGTTTGTCCTTCTGAGTCTGGGTTACCTCACTCAGGATGATTTTTTTTTTCTAGATCCATCCATTTGCCTGCAAACCTCATGATGTCATTGTTTTTCTCTGCTGAGTAGTACTCCATTGTGTATATGTACCATATTTTCAATATCCATTCTTCAGTTGAAGGGCATCTAGGTTGTTTTCAGGTTCTGGCTATTACAAACAATGCTGATATGAACATAGCTGAGCAAATGCCCTTGTGGTATGATTGAGCATTCCTTGGGTATATGCCCAAGAGTGCTACAGGGTCTTGGGGGAAGATGGATTCCCAATTTTCTAAGGAAGCACCATATTGATTTCCAAAGTGGCTGTACAAGCTTGCATTCCCACCAGCAGTAGAGGAGAGTTCCTCTTGCTCCTCATCCTCTCCAGCATAAGCTGTCTTCTATGTGAGGATGAACTCTTATATTTCTGGTTGTGAGCCTAGCCTTTAATGGCTGAGCCATCTCTTCAGCCCGGGAATGAACTCTTAATGGAAGGAAACTGTCCACTGTACTGGAACCCTGATTTAGTTCCATCTTCCAACCTTGGAGTCTGCCCAGGTGATGATGTGAGGGGTTTAAAGGGAAGCTTTGTCCTTGGTACGCCCTTGAGGCACAGCCAGTGAGAGCAACTGGTCCTGCAGCAGTCTCAGTTGCTTGTTGCCTATAAGCTTAGAATTCTGCCTTCAAAGTCCTGGCTCTTCTAGCATCCTAGCTTCTAAGAATGTCTTTGAGGGAAACCCAGGCCCAAGTTGCACCTACTGTCTGAATCACCCATGGAGGACCTGGAGGATAACATTTGTTGCTGTTCATATTTATTTTAAGACTCTCATTGACATTGCTAGCCCTTAGGGATGACCACAAGTGACTCCAACATTCTCATGAACACATAACCCAAACCCAGGAATGAAGGAATGTATTTGTCCTCTGCAAGTTAAATTGTAAAACCACACAGAAGGAAATGGAACAAATACAAAAATCCCCAAGAGATAAAGACTTGAGAGACTGGGTAGACTACACCCCAATTACAGAAGAAAGACTTTGTCAGGAGTGGGGGTTGGGAATGGCCAGAGGAGCTGAGCTAAGGCTATTAGCCCCTCAAAGTCTGTCTTTTCAGGCCTACACACTGCTATTTCAATGATCACAACTATCATTATCTTTAAAATGGTATGGTTTAAGAGTCTGGTAAGTATTATTGTCCTGAGATCTTTCTGTAATTATTATTAAACATTAGCTATTGGATATTACTATGTTTGGGTTAATAAAATACAGGCTAATATTTACTAAATGCTTACTATTTGCCATTATTATGAAAAAAAACCATTCTTAATTTTTTTTTTTTGAGGTAGGGTCTGACTATGTAGCTGTGATGACTAATATTGTTAACAAACGTGACAGGATCTAGAATATCCTAAGAGACGTGTAGAAGTTTCTACATGGGATTAATTAGGTGAGAAGACATACCCTATATGTGAGTGGTCCATTCATGGGCTGGGCTGCTGAACTGAAAAGGGAGGAATGCCCACAGCATTCCTCTCTCTCTATTTCATCACTGTGGATGCAATGTGATGAGCTGCTTCAAGCTTTTGCCACCATGACTTCTTCATCTCGGTAAACTATACTCTCATACTGTGAGCCAAACTCTCCCTTCCTTAAGTTGTTTTTTGCTGGGTATGTTGCCACAGAAACAGTACAAGTAACTAGACAATTGCCTCGGCTGGCCTTGAACTTTAGGTCTGCTTGCCCCGGCTTTCCTAATGTTATAATCTCAGGCCTCTGCCACCATAGCCAGTGACTTTTTATCTTTACAAAAGTCCCCTGAGGAGATGGTACAGAAAAGGCCATTCAAATTCATAGAGGTAAAGAATCAAGTAGAGCCAGAGTCACAGGATGGATGGATGGATGGATGGATGGATGGATGGATGGATGGATAGGGCTAGCCAGGTAGAGGGGCAGATGAAAAGCTGTGTATTGGACACAGTTCTCTTATGTAATGTGGGTTGGGACTTGTTCTCCTTGGGAGAACCACATGACTGAATGTGGTTCATAACTATGTAGCAGGTCCCCTCATCCTTCCACAATGTTTTCTAGTTGCAAAGATAACACGTACTTATGGAAATTTATTGAGAAATATTAAGAAACAATGGGAGACCACCCTGGTGCCTAGAAATTCTGCTGCTAACATCTAGTTTGCTATTCTATTTGTGTGTGTGTGTTTTAAACCTAGTTGTTATGTTTGTTGTATCATAAAACATGTGCAACTCAGTCTGCTTTTTTTCACTTAAAATTACAGCATGTGCAGTTCTCAATATTATAATCTCATTATAAACATCCATTATATGAATGCATTGTGATTCATTTAATCAGTTTCCTACTGCTAGGCATTTATATTTTCCTCAGTTTTTCCCCACTATTTAAGAATGTTGATTCTGTGGAGATCTCTCTCTCTCTCTCTCTCTCTCTCTCTCTCTCTCTCTCTCTCTTTCTCATAGATTTTCGTTCACTCTTCAGATTATTTCTTTGTTTATAAAGTGTTAAACAATTGCTGAGGCAAAGCTACCAACCCAATAGTATATAGTTCAAGCTCCAGAAACACAGGACCTTTACCCCCTTCTTTTGAATTCTATCCTCTTGCTTATTAACTGGTGGTTCTCTGTGACTTTTCAAATCAAGTACAAACACATTGAGGTAGCTCAAAGGCTCTTTGTCACTGACAGGTCTCTGTCTTCAACCTGGTCTTGCCTTCTGTCCTTCCTCCCATGCTTCCTCCAGTCCAGCAGCTGAACTTGCAAACTCCCCAGTATTTCTTCCTGCTAGTCTTTGCTCTGTGGCGATGCCCCTCCCAAGCTGACTAAACAACTCCTACTCATCCTTCGAAACACTTGCCATGTTGTTATGCAAATCCTTGTTCACACTAGACTATTTCTTTAGACTCAGTTCCCCCAGGGAGCTTTGTATGACCCTAAGTCTGGTTCAGCCATGATTTATTCTTATTGGCACTCAGAGACCTTGTCCATCATAACACACCACCATGTACGTGATCATAGGTTGACCTGTCTGGTGTTGTTAACCATGTTAACCACAAGTTTGCATATTTCATTGCCAAAAGACTCCTTCATCCATTTCTTTTTAGGTGTGCCTTTTAGGATATGTGCATAGCACAATGCTTTGACCTAATTACAGGAATTCAGAAATTTAATCCTAACAACCAACTCCTTCCCCAACAAATGAAGACACTGGAACTTAAAACAGTTAAGGGGACCTGCCCAGGATAGCTGAGTCCTTGAGTATTGAATTGTGGTTCAGACCAAGGCCTAAGCTTGAGTCCTTAACCACATAATTCAGCTGCTCTGTTATAAAGGAAGAGTCCTGTGAGGGGTTTCCTCAGGCTTCTGGAAGTTTTTCTGTAAACAGCTCCAGGACCACTGCCCTCACCTAGATCTTCTAAGGGAGGTGCTCCAGTGTACAGTGCATATGCTCTGGAAATGTTTGCTGAATGGGTGAATGAATGCCTTTTTGCCTTTGAAGGTACAAGGAAGTTCCTCTTTTATCCACACTCTTTACCAGTCATGAAGTAATACAGCAGGAACCCCTCAATGATTTAAGGAATGTGAGAGCATAGAGGCTCATTGGCCAGAGGTTCAGGCTGTGTTCAGGCTGATAAGCCTCCTTACAATCAGACATTTGGGAGTGGTGTGGGACTAGGGAAATGGGCATTAATACTTTAGGAGGATAGGGGTAATTTCCTGATAAAAGGTTAAACTGTTCGGTTCTTGCTGGAAGCCGTGATTAGTCTGGTCTTTTCATCAGAATTCAGCTCTCTCCACCACAGTAAATAATGGAGTAATTAGGCATCTGGCTTACTTGATTTCCCATGGCTAAGGCCAGTTTCTGAAATGCAATATGCTATTTGATGTACCAGCATGAATTCATCCTGGGCTCCAGAGCCTCCCAACAACAACAACCAAAAATAACTCTCTAAAAAGTTCCACACATGCTAAACACAAAACATCCTAAAATGTAACCTGTCCTCTGTTACAGACCTCCTCAGCTTGGTGCCTGATGGGGGTGTCAGGCTGTACACAGATCTCACATGCTGAGACAAGGGCACAGAAGGGGAAGGGTGTGGGAGGGGTGAAAATAGATGGTGTAAGCAAATGAGAAGCGTTGATTTGGAGGTAAACTCAAGTGCCAGACCATGTCCAGATCCCCTTTTCAGTTCATAGTAGTTTAGTTTATCAGTGGCTGTGATACATGGAGAATGGGACCAAAGCTTGGTTTATCTGAGAAGCCAAGGTCTAAAGAATAAATAGTGGTAACAGATTGTGTGAAGGGAAGAGCTTCATATTTATGAATTCAAGAGAGGTTTCTACAATGCTGGACTCAAATTTCAGAATTTCTAAAATTTAAATATGAAAAAATTCATATCTTTTTTTGTTTGTTTGTTTGTTGGTTTTTTAAGACAGGGCTCAGTGTAGCCCTGGCTCTCCTAGAACTCTCTCTGTAGTCCAGGCTGGCCTCAAACTCAGAGATCTGCCTGCCCCTGCCTACCTCTAGTGCTGGAATTAAAGATATGTGAGAAAAAACCCTCCATATTCAGGAGTTCTTTATAACAGGGAGAAGCAAGAAAAAGGAGAAGACAACACGTCCATAGAAACACAACACACAGAGAGGGGGTTACACGTGTTTGAAATACTGTGTGGTTTCTTCTGTGCTGTCTTTCTGGGAATTGACAGGTGGAATGAGGGAGATTTTGTCAGGATTTCTTTTTCCAAGCCTTCATTTGTGGTCTATGGAGGGGTGAACTGTGCTAGGAAATGTGGAAAGAAGATTAAAAAGACTCAACTTCTCTTAAATGTTCAGTCTAAAGGAGACAAACAACTATCACTGAAGTGTAGCACAATGTGTATTTTGAGCAAGAGTGTGCCCTCCTCTGTCAGGAACATGTAGCACTCAAACAACTCAGAAGGGACTGATTTCTCAGGGTGTTCTTCAGGCCACCTGGTCATGTTCAAGGTAACAAGGATGAGAAGGCAAGTCTTGTGCTGGAGAGATTTGCAATGTGGCTGAGAACATGGAGCCCCTGGGCCAGAGGAGCTCAGACTGAGGCACCATGCCCAAGGAATACCTCCGTCAATATTTGTGGAATAAACCAATAGGTAAAAAAAAAGAAAGAAAAAAAGCAGAGTTATTAATATTTATAGAAAAGCAAAGTGTGGGGTCGTACTGTGTGAGGAACGTCTAGAGAAACTTGGGAAAAGATGGGCTTGGAGGTGGGTTCTGGAGGGTTTGGAGAATGTCTCTTGCTTAGATTTTTTGAAGACTTATTCTATGTGTATGGGTGCTTTGTTTGCATTTATAGCTGTGTACCGTGTGTGTTTGGTATGGCAGAGGCCAGAAGAGGGTGTTGAAGTCTATGGAACTGATGGTTGTGAGCCACCAGGTGGATGCTGGGAATCAAAACTGGGTTCTTTTAAAGAGAAGCCAATGCTCTTAACCACTGAGCCATTTTTACAGCCTTGTGTAGAAGATTCTTCTTCCTCACTAGTCATCAAAGGTCTATCCATTTTTAAATAATCCCCCCATGCTGTGTGTGCATGCATGCATGTGTGTGTGTGTGTGTGTGTGTGTGTGTGTGTGTATGTATGTGTGTGCACACATTATATGTGTGGAAGTCAGTTAACTGTGGATGTTGGTCCTCACCTTCCACCTTGTTTTGAGATAGGGTCTCTTGCTTTGCTGCTGACTCTGCCAGATTAGTTGGCCTGGATGCTTCCAGGCATTTTCCTGTCTCTGCCTCCCATCTTGCCACAGTAGCATTAGAACCATAGGCACATGCAAGTGCTCATGGTTTTACACGGATCCTGGAGATTGGACCTCGAGTCCTCATGCTTGTGTCAAGTGCTTTTACCCACTGAGCTACCATGGTAGCTCCCTATCCATCCTGTAGAACCCCATTCATGTTACAATCCAGGTTTTATAATTGGTTTTCTTTTTTGGTTTTTTTGAAACAGAGTTTCTCTGTGTAACAATCCTGGCTATCCTGGAACTCACTCTGTAGACAAGGCTGGCCTTGAACTCACAGAAATCCTCCTGCCTCTGCCTCTGAGTGCTGGGATTAAAGGATGTGTCACTATGCCTGGTACAATTCAAGTTTCAATGAGAGGATTTCTTCTTTACTGCTGGCCTTTTCCTTACCCCTCTCTCCACATTCCTTGAAGACCCTCACTTTATACTGAATGTCAGGGACATAGAAATGATGAAGGCCAAGTCCAGGCCTTCAGAGATCACAATTTATGGTGGGATGCAGGAGCTAGAGCTGTGGGGACTAGGAGAAAAGTGCTCAGCCAAAAGCATACAATAATGGCTTCATTTCCTGTATGCTGCTAATAAAGGTTTACATGCCCAGTAACTAGCCCTAATAAAAGCACAGGAGATGCAAGAGACATTCTGGTTCCTGAGAATCAAGGTATAAAGAGTTAGATGGACCTGACTCAAAAATAACCCTCCAAAAACCCTGTTGTTTCCCATGAAATTGAGCAAGATGTATGAAATCAGTTGTGTTGATATGAGGCACCTTGGGCCATTCAGGATGAAAGATGTTGCAGAGGGCCACCAGTTCCACAAGAATATTGTTCTGAAGAAGGAGAGTTATCTTTCCACCTTGCTTTCTGCCAAAGAGCCAAAGTTAGAATATACTTTATTAAAAACAAACCAATAGTGGACTCTTGTTTTTATTATAGGTAGGATAAGTTGCCTTTACAAAAAAAAAATGATAGTTTCTTCTCAAAATCCTTAAACTTTTATAAACTATCCCAAACTATAAAATTTTCATGAATCACAGTCCTCTTTTCTTAGAGTCCTTGAACAACATTTTATTTATTTCAAGTTTGTATTACCATATTGAACCTTCCCCTCCATAGTTATTTACTGATTTCCTGGGCCATGTTGAAAGAAGTGGGAAAATACTTGAATATATCTAAGTGTGACTTACGGTGGTATTGTGGACACACTGAATTGTCCCCTTATGAAACCTCTAGCAGGTGGCAACATTCTGGATATTCCTTTCCACTCTGGCCCAGGACAGTAATCACTCTTCCTTAGAAAATGCTCTATGATCAACACATCAGGAGATTGTTGCACTACAGTTGAGGCAGGTAGGCCAGGAGTCATTCTTTCCTGCTAGCAGAGGGACACACTGCAGCTTCAGAAGCCAAGTCTACAGAGCTTCTTGCTAAACACTTTTCCAGACATTTATTAGGAAGACCATCTCAGGTAGTATCCAGGACTTCTGAGGTTTGTAGAAATTCTGTCTCAGTGAGTGGATTATGCAGTGTAGTCAATAGGTTAAGTCCAAACCAACACTGGTTATGTATCTGGAATGATTCCTTGGAGATCATTCTTTGACTCACATGGTATATAGTTGAGCAGTTAAAGGCCTGGATTTGAGGGGTCACTTGCCTGAGAGTTCCAAGAAAATGAGTAGTTTAGCTACACAGTAAAACCCCACAGAGTTTCAGCTGCTCTACAGGTACACTAGGGTAATATCATCATGGATCTGGACATGGATCTGGACATGGAACAAAGATGTGGAGCTCCTGTTCAGCTTCCAGATGTCCTGAGGACCCAGTGAGGCTCAAATGTCTCAAGGATATGGTCTTCCATGGCTGTGGTGCTGCTGCCTCTTTGCACAGAGGGGTAAAATTTGCCATGTGGAACAAAGAATTGTTGTATTCAAAATGACATGGCTCTTCCTGGTCTTCTACTTGGCCTACAAGTAGGGATGGTAATGAGATCACCCCCCCCCCCATCTCTCAGGTAGGATTGTCCCCCTCCCAGACCAGGCACTAAGCAGCCTGGCAGCTATGAACATACAGACATCCCAGGAGGAGGAGAGTGCCATCATCTCAGGACCCCCTTGCATGCTGACCCAGAACCTTTCTCACCTTAAAAACAGTTCATAAGAACCATAGACTTTGTCTTTCCATTTTAAGTGAGTGACACAGCAGAGGCTGCCACTGTGTTGGCACTCAAATCCTTTGTGTAATCATCTCCATCCCCTCACTTGCCTATGTGTCAGCTTCTATTTACCATGAGTATTTTTTATATGTGTTTTCCATTTTATGTATAATGGAAACATGTATCCATTTTCCTACATGTTTCTTTATGGTACTTGTATCTATTTTTGTGTACTCCACGGGTAGGTGTGAATGGGTGACAGTTCTATGTCTGTTATTTGACCATGTCACCAACTTCTTTGTTTGTAAAGTAATGTGTTATAATTTATTTATTTATTTGATAGAAAGAGAGCAGCTTATCTGGAAGACTCCAGAAGGCGCAGGATGGAGGAGGAGCCACCCAGCCCTGTGTTGCTCTATTTTCAAAGCTGCTCCATGTTGTTATGGCAGCTAATTTTCCTTAAATGATTTAAGGAAATGGATCTGTGTAAAGAGCTGCAGCCAAGTTGTTATAGCAACGCCAGCAGTGGCTGAGGGGGCTTTTCTTTTCCAGGAAAAGAAAGAAAAAATCACCTTGGAGTGTAGAAACCACTGGGAAAAAAATCAGCCCTTAGGTTTGGAGTGACTTTGGGACAATGGAGTGATCAGTAGCTTCCTTGGCTCCCCGAAAGCAGATCTGGGTGTCCTTCACCCACACTGCTGCAACAGTGCTACACTGGGCTGTGTTCTACCTTCGTGGCCTGGGCTCCTTTGATCCACTCTGCATGCTGCAGCCTCAGTAGTTTTATGAAGCACCTATTCTTTATTCATGGGTTCATTCATCATTCACCAGAACATTCTCTGCAGTACCAGGTTCTCTGCTAGGTCCTGGGGGCACAGAAAACGAACAGAGCAGGTATGGCCTTGAACAGCATGTCAGGGGATGCTGGCTTTTCTGTGGTAGGTATAGGGAGTCGTTGGGAGGTTCTAAAGCAAGGGAGAGAGACCTTGTTGGATTTCACTTTTAGAATGAGACCCTGTGGTTTCTTGGGTGAGGAACTGAACGGCTGGAAATATTCCTCTTTGATGTCTTTCTTGCTTCACCAGCTTTTGGCCCTCCCTCGACTGTTTTACTTCTCAGGATTGAGAGGGGGCATACGCTGGAATATTCCTGACAGGCTGTATTTTATTCCATTACCTTTAACTTTTCTTTTACAGCCACGATATTTAATTCAGCTAAAATCTATTTAAAGCAATGTCTGATGACTGCTTCAATTTTAATTCCTTGGCTTGATGTGCAAACTCACACATGCGCTTCCTCATACAGCCCCTCACCTGCCCCTGCAGAGAGGCTCATGATAAGTCCTACAGGCTAGTTCCAACAGCCAGGTCTCCCACCCCCATTCTCTCCTAGAATGCCTGCTCTTCTTTTCCTGAAATCTCTTTCCTCTCCAAATTTACAGCTACCTCATGAAGTATTACCTACTCTTAAAGCTCTGTCTACAATGTAGATTGTCAAAGTTCCCTTGACACCACCCACCTCCAGGCCCACTTGGGACAGTCTCCCCAGCCCCAGATTTCTAAAGTACTGTAGTTTGTTTCTTATAACACACCCTCCTTAATATTTTGGTCTAAGGCACTGGCCTTAGACCTTTCTGGCCTGGAGCTCTCCCCTGCAACTCACCCATCAATTTCTATACCCCAGAATTTACCCAGAGGTCTTGCTTATGCTAACACTGAGGAATGTATTGTGTTTTTTTTTTAGAGAAAATGATACCTTTTTGATTTAGCATCATTAAATAAAAATGCTAATCAGGATGTATCTTATAGGTAGACTTTAAATGTATGCAGAGCTGCAGGTGGATGGTCCTTGGAAGTTCACCTAGAGATCAGCTTACTTTTGGTCTTAAGGTCATAACTGGATGTAGATATCAGAGGAAGGCTTTATGTGAGAGTAGCTAATTTTGTGATAGTCATTTTCATATTCTGGTGTGTACTATAATAATGTGACACTCTCCTGGTGAGGGGATGAGCTCTTGCCCAAATGGGGATGTCATTTCTACTCCTACTTACTATGAAGAGGCCAAAGCTTAAAATCAAAATGGAAGGAAAGACTGAAATTGGTTCCCTTGGTCTTCACCCCACTAAAGGTACCTACCAAAAATGCCTAAGTGATATCCCTGAACAAGTCGAATCAGTTGGTAGGGGCAAGTTGGGGACTGAAGCCAAAGAGAGTCTTTGGTGGTCAGAGGTATCAAATCTCAATAGTGGTTATGTAAGATGGAGTAGGCAGAGTCTAAGGGCGGAGTGAGTCACCAAAGATGATGTGAAGCCTGTGTGTTCTAGGAAAGGCACTGGGTGACATCATCTCTGCTTCTGTCCCTTGGGGGTTGGGATGATCTCAGCAGGTCGCAGGTGAACTCAGGAGAGGGTTTGTGTCACCAGATCAGTTTCACAGTCAGAGAGCACAGTAATGGTGATAGAAAGGTAGCTTTGGGAGAGGAGGGTTTGCACACAAATGCTCTTCTTCAGAGAAATCTAAAGCCAAGGCACAGGGGACCTAGGCTTACTCTGTTACTTGCTCAACATTTATGCCGAGCACCTGCTCACTCACAGTCAGAGCTCTGCTGAACACCAGGGACCCTGACAAATCAGCCAGACTCTGCCCTCAGGGAGCCATCGATCACAGCTAGTAAACAAGAGTCACCCTGTGCAGAGGGAGCTATAATGGAGGATGCAGAACATGGAACACTTTATAACTCGGCTCAGTGTAGTCCTCTGGGTTACACACACCTTTTTCAAGAGCATAATTTAACATCAAACATCCTCATTGGAGTGAAGGGTTTAGTGAGCCTGGGTCTAGAAAAGCAGCCTTTGAAGCAAATACCACCACTAACACGAGGACAGTAGGCTGTCATTGTCCACTGAGAAGAACATGGAATGGCTCCTTCCAGTGACTCAAAGTGCAGATTGTACGTTTTATTCCTACTTAACTTAAAACAGAACACATCTAATGTCCTGTGTCACCTGTTACCTCTCCTGTGCATGTTAATTTTCCTGGCATTCTCAGGGAAGGGTAGCATATCCACAGTGTGGCCCAATCCAAACCACTGGCATCTTGCAAACTTCTTCCTCTCCCATTGACCACAACCAACAGTCCTTATGTTTCCCTCCCTCCTCTCTTCCCTCCTTCTAATAGCAGCAGGCTAACAGGGCATTCTCCCAATCCCTAGGCTGGACCCTTAAAAGCATCCTCACCAGAGGGGCTCTTCTAAAACACAAACTTGATCCTGTCACTCACCTGCTTAAACCCAATGAAAAATAAATCCCACATTACTCCCTAAATCATATAGCTGTCCCTTTGTCCTTCTGTCTACTCCTAGTTCAGTCTACTGAGTCTGCCTCCCAATCAAGGATTGGGACACTGGAGTTTTCTACCTAGGAAGCTTTCCCTTCCCTGGGTATCTTCCCTGCATCATCCCAGTATTTCCTCCTAGGCTGAGCTTTCACACCCTCCATCTCCCTCCATACAATGTACTTCTGTGAAGCCTTTCTCCATGGGGCTGCACTGGAGCATCTGCTTCAGCAGGGATGTCAGGCGAATGACAGTTATTCACATAGCAGTGGAGTAGTGATACTCAGATCTCATGGCTTAGATCCAAGTCTGGCTGAGTAGAGTACACACACCTATGGATCCCATCTCTCAGGAGGCTGGGGCAGGAGGATTTTAAGTTTGTGACCAAATTGGACTACACAGCAAGACTGTGCCAGGAGAGGGAGGGAGGGAGGGAGGGAGGGAGGTGGGGGAATGGGAGAGAAGGAAAGAGGAAAGGGGAGGAAAGAAGAGGGGAGATCAGCAGAGGGGAGGGGAAAGGAGAGGAGAGAAGAGAAGAAAACGGGAGCTTTTTGATAGTTTGTATAGTTCAGCTGCTTGGAACCAAGCCATTATGTGTATGTATACATGTATCGGACACGGAAGATTATGAGCAGAAATACATATCATGGTATTAGGGCATATACCTCTGGGCTCTGCAATGTTTGCAACTGGACACAAAGATGCCTGCAGATTCACTCAAACTGTGAATCTGAATCTGCTACATATTAGTACTGTACTAGATGACACACATCAGTACTGTACTAGGTACCTTCATTATAATGGCTTTTAACAAGAAAGAATGTCTAATTCGTTATCCAAATCAGGATGTTTTTAAGAGTACATTCTAGGACAATGGATATATGCTGGAACTACCCCAGCAAGGCCAAGGCTTAGCACCATTCTGCTTCTACCCCCACTTAGTGCTTGTTGTGGTTAAAGAATTCCCACATGTTTAAAATATGTGTTCCCAGCAGTTACTTGTTTAATGTCTATTTCTCTACTATACTGCAAATTTAGAGTGTTCTCTATATAAGAACTACAATGTCTGGAATATAGAAATGTGGTATATAAATATCTGTGAAAAGAAGGAAGAAAGTAATGGAGTCAAAGACCAAGCCTCAGATATACTCACAGCCAAAATGGGTACTCTGCTTGGCACTTTCTGAGCTCCTGAGCACAGAACAGCAAGGCTGTTCCCACATTTCAGACTCGTGGAAGCTTTGAGAGAATATGTGCATGCTATATGAAGCAGTTCACCCCACAAAAAAAGCAGTGAGGATAAAAGGAACAAAGAGGAAAGTGTGGGGTCAGAAATCCTAGTTGGAGTCAACTCAACTCCTTATAATGCCCTTGTTTGGGGCAGAAAGGTGTGGATTTCTGGGAAGAAAGTAGCTTATACTGTTGTCTTAGCAACCAAGCATTTGCCAGCTAAACAGCCAATGATAAGTCAATATGTGTCATCAGCAATGCCCTAATATCTCTACAACTCATTTTTCCCTGTGCCATGTTTTGGAACACAAATGAATATCTAGTCATTTGTGAGCAAACTGATAGCTTCGAATTGATGATGGTGGTGGCAAGCTCAAATATCTTCCTCTTTAACCATTTGAGTTGCTTTTCTTGTGTCTCTGTGGTGGGTTGAATAAGAATAGTTCCCCACAGATTCTTTTTTTTTGGGCGGGGGGGTTTGGTTTTTTGAGACAGGGTTTCTCTGTATAGCTTTGCTCCTTTCCTGGAACTCAACTTTGGAGACCAGACTGGCCTCAAACTCACAGAGATCCGCCTGCCTCTGCCTCCCGAGTGCTGGGATTAAAGGCATGCGCCACCACCGCCTGGCCAGATTCATTTTTTAAATGTTTAGGGAGTGGCACTATTTGAAAGGATTAGGAGGTGTGGCCTCGTTGGAGGAAGTGTGTCACCGGTGTTGGGCTTTGAGGTTTCAGAAGCCCAAGACAAACTCAGTGGTTTTTTTCCTATTGCCTGCAGATCCAAATGTGGAAGTCTCAGCTACTTCTCCAGCACCATATCTGCCTATGTGTCACCATGCTTCCTGCCACGATGAAACTGTAAACAAGTCCCAATTAAATGCTTTTAAAATAAGAATTGCCATGGTTATCGTGTCTCTTACAGCAATAGAACATTGTCTAAGATAGTCTCTCTACTGTCCATGTCCTTTCCACCAGCTCTTTTCTTTGGATTCATCTAAAACACCGCTTTGTTCAGTGAGCCCACTCTGTTGCATCTGCTGACCCAGAGAATCCAGTCTTTCATGCCTTATTATCGCATCCTATCTATGGATGACAGTTTTTTATCTACCAACAGTATTACACTTGGTACAATAGATTGTGTCATGTTCAATCCAATCCAGTTCAACAAGCAGATGTTGCACATCTTTCACTAGCCAGATGAGGAAACCTAACAGTCCAGCTATTCTCCCTGAGAAGGAGGCAGCAGCAAGAGAAGCCATGACACTCTACTGGGAAGACAAGAACCAATAGAGAAGTTTGGAGGCAGGGGAGAGAACTCTGAAGATTACAGGTATTTTCTGGGAAAATATGATGCAGCCCTACTCTCTGAAAGTTACAGAGATAGGACAGCCTAGAGTAGTAAGTGGGTTAGATGCACACAGTTGGCTTTCTACTGTGCCAAGGATGAGCTGGAGAAGGAAGTCATGTACTAAAGCTGTGGCAGTGCAAGCCCTGACAAAAAGTGGTCTATCAAAGAACCCAGGAAGGAAGAACTCGTAGCCATAATCAAGAAAATGCTGGCTCCTGAGCCAGTGGGATCGCTCAGTGGTTAAAAGCACTTCTCCCAAGCCTGATGAACTGATTGGATTATTCAACACCCAAATAGTGGAAGGCGAGAATGGACTCCCACAGGTTGTCCTCTGACCACCATATGCATGCTGTGGAAATTATATGTACACACACACACACACACACACACACACACAAAGTAAAATGATTTTTTTAAAATAAAATGATAGTGTTAAAACCAAGGTCACTGATCTTTGCTCTAATATATGTATTTCTCTTTAACCACAGCTTTATGTTGCTCTCTAATTAGCTCCATTTTTATTGGCACCTTCAGCAGAGTAAGCAGAACAGGTCACACTGGTACATCTCTGAAATACCCCAACTCTGGAAATCTGCCTTAGTACCACCATCTGTCACTTGATATGCACTTAAGGGGCCATCAAAATCACTACCATCACAGCTGGGAAGGACTTGTGTGTAATTTTATTAGAATGTCGTTCAAACAATTGCACCATTTTTGACAGTATAGTTTCACTTCACCTTGAATACTTTCAGTAAGGGAAAGCTCCCAGGTCATACACTCCATCCTGGGGCAGCTGTAACTTGCTACAAAATTCTATTTCCTATGCCCTTACCTATGTCCAACCATACCATCATTCCTAGGCACAAAGGTCTGCTATGCCCTTTTGCTGATAGCTCTTCAGAAAGGATGACTCTCATCTGTCTCCTTCTCTACACTACAAATGCCCATTGTCTTCTCTTATTTCTCACTGCAACAACTTGCTCCTCTGCAAGAACATAGTGCAGCTCTGTCTGTATGGTTTCCTTCTTTCTTCCAGAATAGTAGGCCCTCCTCTTCTCCAGGACCAGAGCCCCAAATCCAACCACATGGGCCCCAAGACTGTGCCATCTTTATACATTATTGCGTCTTAAACTACCCCATTGCCCAGAGGTATATGTGCCTTCCAAACTAGGCCAGCTAATCTTTTTGTAAGATGAGAGCAAGTCAAGGTAGAAGTGGGAGTCACCAGATGGGACACATGGCAGCCATGTTCCTTATGTGTGGAGTAGGCCAGCCTACACCCTTCAAGTATATTATACACTGCTGGTGTTCCATTAGATTCTCTATTTTTCTTATACTAATTAAAGTTGCATTTCTTTGGCTTATCATCATGAGCCTTGAGAAATAAAGATGTGCTACAATGTATTTCCTTCATTCTATTATACCACTGCAACTGAGTTAATAGTTATGAGAGGTTGGGTAAAGAAAGGGCTGGGAGAAGACACTGGACCTGTAAAATTCAGACACGTGCATGGTTAGTAACTTCCTGATTTTGCTCATGTAACCCTAATTTAAATCTGCCTGAGGATTTTCTCATCCCCAGATCCAGCCATTGGCCAGCAGCTGTCAAGGGCATCCTGCTACTCACTGGGTCATTGTACATCTTGATGATGAGTTGCTTCACTCCATGCAGGGTGGGATGGGCCCATGGAGAGGGATCCAGCCAGTGACGATTCAGGTCAAACCCCATCAGAGAGCACCTAGACAAAGTCCAAACTGAGAGTCAGTACAGATGGGATGAGCTGAGCTTCCCAAATACCCAATACAATCAGGAGGGAAAAGTCACTTATTGTTTCCCAGGTGGAGTTCTAAGCAGTTTACTAGGATTTATTAATTTAGTGCTACCAATATTTTGAGATCACTATTGTTATGATTCCAAACTCATAGAAGAAGACAATTACAGAGAGGTTCAAAAATACTCCTGTGACTCGATCCCACTTTTATACTTATGAATGCAGGCAGATTACACAGTGCAGGTGAAAGAAATGCTGAGGCTAGAATCACTGGTATCCCCAAGTGTCCCCATTATCCCTTTGTGTTCCATACCTATTGCTAATCTATTGTCTCCTAAATATACAAACATTTTTCATCACTTCTACTGATACCACCTGAGCTTGGTGGTCTTTTTGTTTCCATTCTTGCCGCCTTCCACTCCAACCTTTCACACAATGACCAAGGTGATCTTCTTAATACATAAGCCGTATCTCTCCGCTGCTGCAAGGGCTCCCTGTTACCTTGGGTATAAAAGCCCACATCTTTACAACAGGCTAGGAAGCCCCAGTTCATCTACCATGTTAGCCTTTTTGGTCTCAGCTGCTTCCACCATCCCTCTTGCTTGCTCTGTAGCAGCTACTGCCCCTCTCATGTTCTTCCGACATAGCAGGCATTTCCTTCCTCAAGGACAGTGCGAGAGAGTTCTTTGTCCCAGATACTTCTTCTCTAGGTACCTGAGTGACTCACTGTCCTGCTTATTTGAGCCTTTGTTCCAATGTCGCCTGGAGAATGATGCCTACCTATACTACATTCTCTACATCCTCTGTTAGTCACGCCACTGTGGCAAGTATAATTGTGACCTTGGTCCTCTACCTCTCCCTTCTCTTATTCTTTCATATTTGTTCAAAGTTCTGTTTGGATTTGAGTAGGGGTACTTTCTCCAGGTACCCCCATGTTTTCATACAGCCTACACCCTACCCACAATAGGCCAGGCTACAGAAATGCTTCCAACATCATTGTGCTTCATCACACTTCCAATAATCTTGGTGTCACTGTCCAGTCTATCGCCTTGGCCCAGAATGAGTCTCTCCCACAGAGCTGACTATCTTGCTTTCTTAAGCAAGAGTTGCTGTGGCCCATCACTTAGAAAATAAAATACTGATCTTTGCAGATTTTTAACCATTGGTCAAATGGATGTTAGCCATATCTCTGTCATCTCTCTCCCCTAGAATGTCCATCCTTTTCCTTCTCTAGCCTTCTGCCCCTTTAGTTTAACATAGCTTGCCAATCTATGTTCCCTCTCTATTTCCCATAAGCAGTACAATTTTACACTCTCTCTGCTTATATAATTTACATTCCCACCTATGCTCTATTTGAAAAAATAAAGACTACATTGGAGACCTTCCTCTCCTTTAAGATAATTGAGAAGGAGATGGGAAGGGAGACAAACAATACTGATTTTTTTCTATCCTTTAAAATAAGCACAGAGGGAATATAACCATGCTTTGTTATGTTCACACTTGGTGAGACACATGGAGAAAGATATCAAAAAGAAGACGTCATGTGAGTTGGACTTTGTTGAAGGAGTGTATTTTTTCCCCAATGTTGAGGACAGAAGAAAATGCATAAGACAAAAAGGGAATGACAAACCACTTGGTATGAGGATATTGAGGACAGTTTGCTTTGACTGGATCATATCGCATGCGGTAAATGGCTATTGATGGGAATCTGTAGCGGGAGGCGGGATGAAATGGGAAGGGCATTGGATGCCTGGCAAGCATTTGGGTTACATTTTGTTTCCCACTGCTGTATTTAGATCAGCCAAGTGTTTCTGTTGGCCTCTCTGATCATGGAATAAGAGAGAGACAACACTAAAACTAGTCATAACATCTCTAATACCAAGGGACAGTGTGATATCAACTCATGTCCTGAGAGCCAAGTACTTTACTAAGTACTAATGTTTTATCTGAATTAATCCTAACAGCAATCTTGTGAGGGAGGTCTGGTATATTCCCTATTGACTAACCAAAAAAATTACTCTTAAGAACAACAAACAGTCCATAATATGGAAAGTAGAAAATCGAAACCCCACTTCTGTGAGGAGGTATCAATAGGCCTGATCTTGGGAGCGTCTCTTGGACAGTCACAGCTGCTGTGGTCACAATGGAAATAGTCATGTTGTACTAGAGGATGTCCATCTACCTTTTTTTTTTTTTTTTTTTAGAAAATAAAATACAGTAGTTAACTTACTTGGGCTTGGACATTTTTAGTTGGGGGACTCTTGTTATTTTAATTCCCTTGCTCACAGACATATTTGAGTTGTTTAGATCCCTTTGGTTTAATTTTGGTAGTTCATAAGTGTCTAGAAATACATTCATTTCGTAGAGTCTCCAAGTTATTGGAACATGAGCTTTCCAGGTGTGCTCTGGTGACTCTCTGGATTACCACAATAGCTGTGACAGTGTCTTCATTTACACCAGCTCACTCGACTAATTTGGGTCGTCTCTGTCTTTTGGCTAGTTTGGCTAAAAGTATGTCAATGTTGTTTATCTTTTGGGAAGAATCAGCCCTTTGTTTTGTTGATCCGTTGCAATAGCAATATTCTTTTTATTTCCATCTCATTAACTTCTACCTTCGTATTTTTATTTTTATTTTTCCTTCCATGATTCAGTGTTTGGCTTGTTCTTCTTTCTATAAGACCATGAGGAGCATCATCAAATGGTCTACTTGAGATTTTTCTGGCTTTTCCCCACAATGTGTGCACTAATAACTACTATAAACCTCCTATTAGAACTGCTTTCAGTGTGTCCCACAGATCACTATTGTGTTTTAATTTTCAAACAATTCTAGGACTTTTTAACTCTCCTGAAATAGTGAGCTGTTCCAGAACTTTGCTTGACACTCATTTCTAATTTTATCCCACTGTGATCAAATAGAATTCAAGAAATTCTTCCAGTGTTTGTGTTTCCATTAAGACTTGCTTTGCATCCTAAAATGTGATCTCTTTTAGAGAGAGCAGCTTGAGCTGCTGAGCAGAATGAATATTCTGATGTTTCTTTGTTGTTCCTGTTTTGTCTCTGTGACCCATTTGTGGGGAAGAGTAGGCTAGTGCAATCATCCACTGTCATTGTGTTAAGTTCCATCTGTAACTTTATATCCATAGTGTTTGTTTTATGAAATTGGGTGATCCAATGTCATGTGTGTGTGTGTGTGTGTGTGTGTGTGTGTGTGTGTGTGTGTGTGTTTAGCATTGTTACATCCTCTTGATAGACTGTTTTGTGAACCATTACAAAATGACCCTTCTTATTTCTTCTAATTTTGAAGTCAGTTTGTTAGATACTAGTGTAAATCAGTACTCCCACTTACTTTCTAGTTCTATCTGCTTGGAATGCCCATCCCCACCCTTTTCTCTCCTTACTCTTCTTTAATTTATTGTTTTCTCAAAAAGAAAGTATCTAAGCAGCATCTTGACCTATCACCTTATGTATGCAATTCCTAATGTCTTCATCTGCAGTATTACTATTCTTGAGAGCAAAGACAGACAAAATGACTCAGTCTCCTGGTGCACAGCTGATAGAGCTGGCTTCAAACCCAAGACTGTCCAGCTTTAAATAAAACCCATGCTCACCAAGGGAGTAACAAGTTTAGGATAAACTCTCTGTGTCTAAGTAAACTGAGAAAAGTAGATTGGCTTAGTTAACTAGGGTGAGTCTAGATAAATACAGTAATTCACCATAGTTGCATGGAGAACCTTCTGAACAAACAAGCTCCCTGGTAGTGTGATTTGATACAGTGGTTGATAGCAGATGTCTCTGTTCTCAAGAATTTAGAAACTAACAGGATAAAGGAAAATGTACTTATATCTTCTTGCATTTATATCCATTTGTGACTCAGAACAATGTGGAGATCAAGTGAGGAAAAGCATATAACAGACCTAGGTTTTGGTACATAATGGTACCTCAAACTCATACTTTTTTATTGTACTTTGTTATCCCATGATATGTTATTATAAGTGGATTGGACAACTGTCTTTGCAGACCATAGGAGGCTGGAGTGGATAGCCATGGTCAGAGAAGACCTTTTATCACTTTCTTCAGGTTAAAAATCAAGAAGATGTGAGTTCAAATCCATGCTCTGCTCCCTTTTAAGTATAGTAAGCATTTGTTTATATTTTTGAGGAAACTCCCAGCACCTAACCCTGTTATTAGGTGATGGATGGTGTGGGGCAAACATGCTCATCCATATTAGCAAGTACTGGATGGCTGTGCTGTCTCTGACTGTAGAAGCAGGAAAAATCCACCCCCTTCTTTAATGTATTGTTGTTTCATGTGTATGGATGTTTTGCCTGCATGTCTGTCTGTGTACCACTTGTGCATCTGGTGCTCATGAAGGCCAGAAGAGGGTGTCAGATCTCCTTAAACTAGAGTTACAGATGGTTGCAAGCCACAGTGGGAACTTGGATCTTCTGGAAGAGCAGCCAATGATCTTAACCACTAAGACATCTCTCCAGCCTCTTTACTCCTTCTTATTTGTAATCTGAAGACAGGGCAGCAGCAGCAGGGAACCCAGGCTTGGGCAATAGGCACATGTGTCCAGGATTTGGAGCTAGGTGATACAAGGTAGTAAGGAATGCAATGTGCGGCAGGAAAAGGGCATCTTAGATCGGCCTGCTAATGATTTTAACACCCCCCCCCAAGTTAAAAGTATTGGAAAGTTAATCCTCAAATTTATCTGTTCATGGTATTTGAAGGATGGTCCTTTGGGAGGTAATTATGATTATTTGATGTCACAGTATTGGAACATCATGATGGCATTAGTGATTTTATAAGGAAAGGAGACCCAAGTCAGCATTCCTGTTGTCTCTCCAGACTTTTATTGGCCCTATACCCTCGACACAGAGCAGTGAGCCAAGCAGATGTGGATTCTTAGTAAATAACTCAACCTTAGGTATGCTGTTATAGCAACAGAAAATAGACAAAGACATTACCCTTCAGAGCCATTCTGTTAATTTTTTGTTTTTCAACCTCAACTCAGTTTCTGTTTGGTGCTATAAACCCCTTGCTATATGTAGCTTTTCTGCTTAAGCAGTTGGAGACAGTCCTTATTACTTTGAATGTATCCCTAACCATCTGGACCTTTGAGCTAATTTATTGAAAATTCTAGGAAGATCCTACATTATCCAATTCCTGGTGTCTAGTCACCAAGCAGTTGGATCACCTGAGTACGGTACACAGCAAGCTTTCTCGGCCCTTACTGAACACCTAACAGTTTGGAAAGGAACATGACCTTAGTAATAGTGCTTAACTGTAACCCACTGCTCTTTAGTGCTGTTTAGCTTTGCATCTGTTCTCTGTTGTCAACAGTGTCACAAAAGGTTGCCAGTTTGTTCTAAGACACCTCTATGACCTGGAACCCATGACCCCTAGGTTATCTCATTTATAGACAGCTCTATTAGAATATTCTTCCCAGTGATTTCTCACATCAGTATTAGCCCCAGCCCAGGAGCTGCACAGAACAGTGAGACTGGGGGCTTTGGGACTCATAACCAGGTTTAAGCTTTGGCTGTCTGCCTTCTCAGTTATGACCTTTGTAAAATTTCTTTTCTAAATATCCCTTTGAGCGTCTGTTTTATCATAGGTATAATGAGGATAACAACCCTGACCTTCTGGATTCTGTGTATGAACTAATGTGTATAAATTCCCCAGCAGAACCCTCAGAACAGAGTGAACTTGAAGAAACGATGGCCAGGGTTGACAGTGGCCATGGTGATAATTGTAGCATCATTGAAATGATCTAAACTTAAATGCCACCTCCTTCAGGAGGTGTGGGAGAGATTTGAACTTCCTATAAATATGGGGTAGCTGCTTTTCCTTTGCCCCTGCAGCCACATTGCTTTCCCAGCAGAATGATGACATCACAAGATACAGTGTTGACTCTATTCTATTGGATCACAAATTGCTGGTGTTTTTGCATCTGACAAGGAGCCTGCATTGTGGTAAACACTGAAGAAATAATTATTGAATGGATATTTCCAATCTTGTATGGTATACCTCTTATGAATCCAGCCAATGTATGTGGGCTCTGTTGCCCAAAGAATAGTATTAAGAGCCACAGAAGGCAAGCTAATCCACTGAAGCCACACACCAGCATTTTACAGGGCCTCGGCCAGAATCCTGGTCCTGAGCCCCATGGTTCTCCCTTTTAGTTCTGCTTCTTCCACAATGTATCTTTGATTCAAAAAGTTAAATTCAAAACCGAATATGGAGGCTAGAGAGATACCTCCAAGGGATCCACTACTTTCCTCTGATTTCAGTGAAAACCTACACATAAGGTATACATATGCACAGATACATTCACATGCACATAAATTAAAATAATAAATCATTCAAAAGAAAGCCTGGAAGAGCATCAGAGTTGGGAGATCTTGAGATATACACTCCCTGACCCACCCTGTTAATGATAGTAGAGTCACTGGAGACTCAAAGGCAACCTCAGGATCCTAGTGGTCCTCAAGGATCCTAGTGTGCCTTAGAAGCCAGAGCATGTAACCCCTAGTGACCCCAGTGACCCTCTGGGAGTTGGACCTGCGTCGGCACCTTTTGAGTTGACTTTTGAAGAATTTTTTGAGTGGCAATCAGTCTCCTAGCAGTTGCATGTTTCCAGAGCAAAAAATTTTGGTAAAGATGCATGAGACCTGGCTAGGGGACAAGGGTACCAGATCCACCTCTGCTGTCTCTGTTATCTTGGTGAAGTCATCTCCTCTCTCTGAGTTCTATGTTCTTTGTAAACTAAACATTTTATACTTCACTCATGGAGGTCTCCTTTATAACATGATTCTTTTTATTTTTTTTATATTTGTGTTTTAATTTTACATATCAGCCATGGGTTCCCCTGTCCTCCCCCTTCCCACTCCCACCCCCACCTTCCCCCCAGCCTCTCCCCTCCATTCCCATCTCCTCCAGGGCCAAGGCTCCCCTGGGGATTCAGCTCAACCTGGTAGATTCAGTACAGGAAGGTACAGTCCTCTCCTTCCAGGCTGAGCAAAGTGTCCTCTCATATGCCCCAGGCTACAAACAACCAGTTCATGCACTAAGGACAGGTCCAGGTCCCACTGCCTGGGGGCCTCCCAAACAGTTCAAGCTATTCAATTGGCTCACTTATCCAGAGGGCCTGACCCAGCTCCACAGTGGATCAGGCCCTCTGGATATAACATGATTCTAAAGTGTCAATAATCTGGCTTTAGCTCTAGAGTCAGGGACCTTGAAGAAAGTAATTATTTCCAGTAAAGTTTATTCAAATTAAATGATTTATTTTGTTGGAATCAGGTTGGCATCATCTGGTTCTTTCACTTTCATTTATTTGTTTAATGTAAGTTTCCTTTTAAAATTTACATTTGTGTGTGTGTGTGTGTGTGTGTGTGTGTGTGTGTGTGTGTGTGTGTGTGATATGTACATGTGTTAGAGCATTAATGTGGAAGTCAGA